>NC_067151.1:44346977-44664299 GCF_903995435.1 Acomys russatus | reverse complement strand
TGAGCAAAAAAACCCAATTCTTGACTCTTTCAGTACACAGAAGGGGAAGTACACCGACAGCGATTCTGCAGTGAGGGCCATGGAGTTTTATACCTGTGAAGGGACGCACTGAAGGAATAATTCAACAGACTCCACCAGACACTCGTCCTCTGTGGACTCGGTCTGATCAGCTGGTGGCCTGTGACTCAGTGATGCTCAGGCCCATGTGGGAAAAGCTGCCACTAAAATGCACTCTGACGTGAGGCTTCAGGTTCAGTGTGTAGCGTCAGGGTTCAGACACAACCTCAGGACAACGACCATCTCTCTATTCAACATTTTAAAAAAGATTTTTTATTTTCCATTGCATGTACATGGGTGTGTCTCAATGTGTGGGAATATACATATAAATTCAGGTGCCCACAGAGGCCCGAGGAGGGTGTTGGACCTGCTGGAGCTCGTATTACAGGCAGTTGTGAGATGGCCATCTAGGTGCTGTGAACCAAACTTGGGTCTTCTACAAGCGCAGGAAGTTCACTTAACCGCTAAGCCCAGTGGTTCTCAACCTGTGGGTAGTGACCCCCTTTGGCAAGCCTCTGTTCCCTCCAACATGTACATTATGATTCATAACAGCAGCAAAATTATAGTTATGAAGTAGCAAGGAAAATAATTTTATGGTGTGTGTGTGTGGGGGTCACCACAGCATGAGGAACTGTATTAAATAGTCACATCATTAGGAAGGTTGAGAGCCCCTGCTGTCGCCACTGACCACTTAAATAAACATGGCTATACTGGATTTATTTTATCACAGAGAAACCAAAGCCAGTTTTTATGGATTCAAGATTTTCCATGGGTAGACTAATCTTTGCTCTTAGGCTGAACAGTTTACAAAGCTTAACTTTGTGGCTAGAGGAATGTGAAGTTCCTAGGGAGACATAAAAATCCTCATGCCCAAAATCCAATGTGGCCACCTGCCAAAAGAATGACCCAGGTAAGTCCAAATAATAGGTAAACATCAATACCAATAAGTCATAATGTTAAAGAAGTTACTCCACCAAAAAATGTAATTTTAGGAGCCCAGGATTAAGAGGATGTGTGTGGGTGGTGCACACCTTTAATCCCCGCTGTCAGGAGGCAGAGGCAGGTGGATCTGAGTCCCAGGCCAGCTAGAGCTACATAGTAAGAACCTGTCTCCAAACGAAACCACATAATAATAACAGCTCCCCACCTCCAATTCATTGGCCTTCTCCCTTACTTTCTTTGGCCTCTCATATCTGACCCTGCTTACCATCCTGTGTTTTACTTGTAAATTTAGTAATACCTTTTACAAATGCCCTCCTTCGCTGGACCCAGTTCTTGTGGTTTGTGTGTGTGTGTGTGTGTGTGTGTGTGTGTCCTTCAAGGCTCACACTTTGCTTCTATCTTTCAGTGCTGCTCCTCTGTAAGATCTATCTTGAATTACAGCTTCAATTTTAAATTCTTCACTGGAGTTTCGGAATCTTAACCTCCCATTCCTTACTTAAAGCACATGCATATCTGAATGTTTCTCTATCATCATAAAATGGTGGAGTCCAAAAAGAACTTGCAAAAAAGCTACTCTTTTCTGCAACCTATTTATTCAACCGTCTGTTCAGATAGCAAGAATTTGCTGGTTGGGTGGAATGTGCCAGAACCTTGTGTGCAAAAAGGCATGGCAGTTCCTATTTTGGAACATTTTAGTCGTGGCAGTAAAAATACCTGCAAACCAGTCCATAAATACAAACGGACAAGATGGAAGCCGTCGTACACCATGACTGGATTCTGGGAGGGGCACTTCTAGGGAGCCAAAGGTATGTGCTTCCTCTGGTTTTGACACTGAACACAACAAACTGATTCAAGTTACCTCTGCGTCTGTTGGAGGGGTTGCTATTGTAAGCTGGGCTTGTGAGGGTCCCTCGGTGATCTCACCTGGACTCACGGGACTATGGGCAGGGATTTCATTTGTAAGCAGAGTGGGAACCCTAAGGTGTCTGCATCTACGCAATAGTCTCCTCAGAGGCAATAGTGGAAGCCGTGGAGGCAGCCAAGTGCAGAAGGCTGGAACGCCAAGTCCCGACGCGGATGACGCTGGGGAGCAAGGGCTGGCTTCAGGGGCCCTTCTCAGCCTCACGCTTCAGTTATGCAGATTCGAAAACATGTTAGAAGCCCACGCAGATCAGGACAGTGAGCTTAGCTCACTAAATACATTCTGAAACCAGCTTTTTTAAGCGTTTGGAGTGTACAAGCTCTGGAATCAGACTGACCGGCTGTTGTGGAAACAGGTTTGGCCGTTTTCATGTAACATGACCTTGAGAGGGTCATGAACCGCCTCAGCTATGAAAACGGACGTGTCGCTGCTCTCTCTCATGGGGTGGGGGTAAGGAAGCAGTCAGTTACTGTATGAGGAACACATGACAGAGAGCAGGAACTTGACATGTGCTTAGAAGCAAACCATCATTAGCGTGTCTACACTTCATTACACAGTGCTCCTAAATCGCATCTGTTTGCACTACAGGACAGAGCAACAGCATCAAACATGGTGTGGCCTTTACAAACATGGTGGCTTTCACAAGAGTCCTTTTCAACTTAGAAACCTGGGAATTTGCAGGCTGACAAGGTGACTCGGTGGGCAAAGGCACTTGGCAGCAACCTAATGACCTGAGTTAAATGCCTAGGACCCATGTGGTGCAAGGAGAAAACTAGCTCCCAGCAGTTGCCCTCTGACCTCCACATGTGTACTACAGGACATGTTCCCCACCCCCATACGCAACTAATAAAATACAAGAAAAAAATTATAAAAAACTGAATCCATTCATTTACTAACTGAGCTCTTTATTAAGACGTATTCTTCCTAGCTCAATATTAACATAGACAATTTTAAGCTGACTTTCGCATCAGTCTAGATAGTGGTATTTATGCTAGGATCATATTACAAACCTACCTAGTACTTGGAAATAACACCTACCTTGTAGAGTGATCATTTAATGGCCAAGACTCATTTTTGCTTCACAAAAATTGACATTAGGGAAACAACTTTGGACAGCCTTCCTCATACTGTTGATGCATTCATTTATCTATGCTCAATTTCCTGAAAAGTAATCCCGGGCCTCCAAGTTTCCCCAGACATTTTTTTTTTTTTTTAAAAGAAGTCTGTCAAAAAACAAATCTCCTTCAGAAAGTTTCTTTTCACTTCATGACCCTGAGGAAGGTGACAATACAGTCACCTTTATGATTTGCTACAGAAGGAAAAAGGAGCCAAGAGGAAGGAAGAGAGACTACAAGAATGATAATGAGAGTAGATCACCTCTAGGTTATTGTTCGTGTCCCATTATCTTGAATATGCTTTTTGATATTTGGCAAATACACACTCTAGTTGAGGTAATAATAAAAACAGTAGCAATTAGCAAGGCACAGATGCCGAACAGTTAGGACAGATGTTAGCTATAAACAACTGGAACAGTGAGTCTCAGGTGAAAATCGATCTGTTGTGCTTGCCCAACGGTGTCTGGCCATTTGAGGCACTTTTTCCTCGTGCTGTTTTCAAGGCAGAAACTGTAATGCGGAAACGTTTTACGAGAGAGACATTTTCCCAATAACTGCTGCTTGTTTTGAATGCAAGAGCTACAAAGGAATTTGTATAGCAGGGCCTTCCAGCTTTCCTTCTATTCTTCAAACGCATTCTGTAACACACTTCTAAAGCTTGAATTCTGCTTGGCCAGGGTGTCAGCTGCTCTAAGAGCGGGAGGACTCTTCACAGTACATACAATTTTATTGTTGAGATTTCATCAATAAGCTATTATTATTAGCCTAAAAGCAAGCAAGCAATACATAACACCAGGAGATCTGCAAAATGCACCTTGCTCATCTAACTGACTTTTCCCCCATCAATAGACTATTAGAGGCCAGAATGACGCCAGCTGCCAACATCCAGAGTTTTCTGTCTTGCCCAGGCCCGAGGATGCCCTTAGAAGGACAGTAAGTCATGAAGCTACCCTACCTGATACCTGACAACAAGGACGCCAGCACGTCTTATGACGTGCTTCAACAACTGGATCCAGCACAGGCAAAGAACGCAACACATGGTTTTCCATGTTGCAGTCACATTCATTCTCGGCAACATTATCAGCACCCCTTTCACTTAAGGTAGAGACTGGAAAGTCATCTCCTGTGCCTGCATAACACACTAGGACAATTCTCATCATTTTATTAACTAGGAAAAGGCAGAATGTGCCTCCTGCAACAGACACTGAAAAGCCTATATTACTCCCTTTCCCAGCTAGGATGTGGTGTATGACCTCACTAACCAGGTCACCTTGACCTAAGTTCTAAATCTGGAGAAAATGGCAGCAAGTTCCAGGAATGGTAAAGAATTCTTCTAAGGACTGGTTATTCAAGCCACTTTCCAGGAGGGCCAATGCCAGCAAGCCTAGCCCTCGGCGTTGTTGATGTAAGAGGCAGGGAGAGTATCCGCACGCGCGCGCGCGTGCGTGTGCGCATGTGCATGCGTGCGTGGAGTGGAATGGTTCAATTCTGTGGCCTCCACTATTCTTGCACATTTTTTTTCAAACTTGCTTCTTCAGCCTCCCTAGCAGATTTGTGAACTACCCAATTGCCTTCTAAAATCTTTATTTTCTGCTTAAATTATCTGGAAATTGTTTTTGTTGCTTACGACAAAGCCACCTACAAAAAAAAAAAAAAAAAAAAAAAAACCAACAACAACAAAAAACAAAAACAAATCCCATAATCCCCAAACCTTCCGAGTCCACAGCATCCTGTTACTTCCACAAACTCCAAGTACAGTGGAGTCTAGAACGTTGTGAACACACACACACACACAGGGTTATAGTTTATGGTTGTCTTTTTTTGCTTAAACCATGCCTGTCAGGGATAGCACTGCTCCAGCTGTGACCCTTCACCAGTAGCCCATCCTGAACGTCATGCATGAGAAACTTCATGAAGGAGAAACATGAATGAGCGCAGCTCACCCCCTCCAGGATGTTCTGATGAATGGTGACATTTCAGAACCACAGAGCCCAAATTGCCAGGTTCAGATTCACCGACAAAGAGCAAAACCTCACCCACTGTCTTAGTTAGAGTGACTGTGGCTATGAGGAAACACTATGACCAGAACCAACTTGAGGAAGAAAGGGTTTAATCCCACTCTCAGTTCTATATGACAGTTCAACAGAAGCAGTGAGGGCAGGAAGTCAAGCAGGACAGGAACGTGGAGGCAGGAGATGATGCAGAGCCCATGGAGCAGAGCCTTACTGACATTTTTCTCTTGGCTCGCTTAGCCTGCTTTCTTTCTCTTAACTCCCAGGACCACCACCCCAGGAGTGGCTCCACTCACAATGACCTGTGTCCTCCTCTAATTAAGAAGATGCCCTACAGGGTTGCCTACAGACTGATCTCATGGACGCACTTACTCAATTGGGGCTCCTTCCTCTCAGATGACTCTAGCCTGTGTCAAGTTGACATAAAATTAGCCAGCATACCCACTTAAGGACTCACACGAAATCAATCTAGGAGCCTTTTGTGTGTTTACATATTTTTCTCTCATTCATTCATTAATTCTTATGTCAACACGTGTCAGACATTATTCTACAACAGTTAGTACAGGCCATTATACAGAACAAATCCTGGGACTGGGAAAGTTGACACTCTGTAAGGTCTTCCTTAGCCAACTTAAGACAAATATCATGCTCTATCTTATATGTGAGGGTATGTCTCTCCTGTATATGGATCCTAGCGCTGTGTGTGTGTGTGTGTGTGTGTGTGTGTGTGTGTGTGTGTGTGTGTGTGAGATAGACATGAGAGAGAGAAGGAGGGGGGAGAAGGAGGAGGGAGGAAGAGGAAGAGTACATTTTATAATACAAGACCATGGGAGGGGAAAAGTTTTAGAGAAAGGGGTTTAGACAATAGAATACATGTGACCTAAAGGCAGAAAGGGGGCTTCCGGGTGTAGGAGAGTACAAGGCGAAAAAGTGGAGCGAAGGTGTGCAGAGAAGGGTAAGGCAGGAGGAAGATTAACAACAACAAACCATGCACGGAAATTCTATAATGGATCCCACTGCCTTGTGCGCCAATTCAAAAGTGAGCAAGTCGAAAAGTCAGATGGTAAAAGGAAAATGAGAACCTCTTCATGTATTATTCATTACTATATCCTGTACTAAGATTTACTTTTTTAAATGTCTTGTCAGCAGGACTTAATCAAGGGTGTTTGTAATTAATGTGTTTTCACTAATTAAAAAAGATTAATAATAATAAAAAAAAAAGTCCGTATTGTGTTTTGAGACAGGGTTCTTACTATGCCGCCCCAGTTGGCCTTGAACTTGGGCCCCTGCTGCCTTGGCCCTCCAAGAACCGCGATTATAGATGTGTGCCACCACACTCAGCTCTAGGTCTTACTGTGTATCTTAAGTACGGGTAGAATAAGGCTTGAGATCTTGGATTCTTGAGGCACAGGCCGGCTACATCCAAACTTGGGCTTTGCTACTTATTAATTAGTAATCTCAGGCTAATTCATTAACCTCTTACAGCTGCAGCCATCAGGGTCCCTGAGAGAACTCAACATGGCAATACATGTGAAAGCCTGAACCATGGCTAATGCACCAAACCTTCACTGCAGCTGTCACCATTAGCTGCTGTGCAAGAGTGAAGAAAGCTGGCTGGTAGCAGAGAAGCAAGCACACGGGTGCGTCCATCTCTCTCTGTCCGCCATTGCAGAGAGGAAGGAACCAGCTGTCTGACGCCTGCCAAATCATAGACCGTAACCTGGAATCACAAGCCAAATACACTCTTTCTTCCATAACTTGTCTTTTGCCCCGATGTTTTTTTTTTTTTTTACCATAGAAACAGAGAAGAAACTCAGCACCTCAGAGAGACTGTCATCACCTACCTGGACTTAGCCCTGAACTGTTTCAGACCCCACGGGATGTTTTGTGCATATCTGGGGGAGGAAAAGACTGGTTTTCACAATTGCAGTGGGTGTCCACGAGATTTAATCCGCTGGGGCCACGGATCCCGGAGATTTTGCAATGTGATGGACAGTCCCACAAAACAAGTTTCCCACATCCCACACAACTATCAAATATGGAGTGAAAGCCTGCTTGTTTATGCTCACACTATGCCTGCTGCTTTTCATGCCAACAGAGTCATTTGCAGAAGGCATTATTATGTGCTGTTTTTGTTTTTTTTTTTTTTAGGAATGTAACTGCTGTACAAATTAGGAAGAGCTTGCATTTTTGCCTTAGAGCTTTAAGGAGTTATCTGCACCCCAGAAAAACTACTTCACTGATGCCATCATCACTCACTGTGCTTGAGCTGAAAAAAGTCTGCCAGCTGTTGCTCTTGTGAGGCCACGGTGGTTATCAAAGAAGCCCAGGAATCTGACAGGTCCAGTATGAGGCCTAATGTATGGTGGTAGCTGAATGTTCTCACATCAAAATACCTATAGGTTTTTAGACATTAGCTTCCATTTATATTGTTAGGGCACTTTGTTGAGTTTGAAAAATATGCATAAACATGGAGTATATCATCTCTGAAATTTATGTCAAGATGTCATGTTAAAAATATGTTATTAAAAACAAAGTGTTGGTTATGTGAAAGTAAGACATGACTTTAGGGTATTGGCAGAGCACAACAATAATTTTTCTTGCGGATTTCCCAACGAAGAGGAAGTTAATATAGGGCAAGTATCACGTGTGCTTTTATAGGACCTAGTACTGTAAAAAATTAAAGATGAGAAAGGAGAAATGTACAAGTGTTAGAAGAACCCTTATACTCCAGTTGCCAGACTCTCCTAGAGATTTCCAGGTTTGTTTCTGTCTGTTTCTTTTTTTCTTTTTCCTGTCGGAGGTAACAACATTTGCTTCAATCAATACCTTGGCTTTCATGTCAAATCGCTGTGGTTCAGTTTTTTCCAAACAAAGAATCGTACCTTGCCTGCTTTGACAGCGATCTATTTCTTCCTTTTCTTTTCTTTTCTTTCTTTCTTTCTTTCTTTCTTTCTTTCTTTCTTTTTTTTTTTTTTTTTTGTTGTTGTTTTTTCAAGACAGGGTTCCTCTGTGTAGCCTTGGCTGTCCTAGACTCACTTTGTAGGCCAGGCTGGCCTCGAACTCACAGCGATCTGCCTGCCTCTGCCTTCCAAGTGCTCAGATTAAAGATGTGCGCCATCACACCCGGCAGCGATCTATTTCTAGTTGAAGGTCCTGATTGCTGAAGGGTCTCAGCTCCCAAACTCAGTTGCTCATGAGTGATGCTTATGACATCACACACTTCCTGGACTCTTCTCAGGCTAAGGAATCATAAGGACATCTTTGTCTAACTGCAGGATACACTCCATACATACTATATATTCTACCTGAGCAGAGCAGAGAGGCTCCTGGAGCATAGAGCCCCCACGAAAGCTTTGATAATGAGAGGCAGGCTATTCTACTCTAGCAAGTTTGTTTGTTTGTGTTTTCTTTTCCTGAGACCCCGAGAAAGTCACTTAACTTCGCCATGAATTAGTGCCCCCAGGCAGAAAGAAAAAATGGAAATCTTCTATTTCTTTGCTGTCTTTGCTCTAGTAAAATCTCCCTCCTACCAGAGCTGTGTTTTCCCACTGCTGACAGCTTCAGGATGCTCAGCAAAGCTAAGAGGACCAGTTAAGAGATCTCACAGGAAAGATGCTTCATTGGAGGTGGTGATTTATTGACCGGATGGACAGACTAGAGGCCAAGGAGAGCTGGCACTTAACATCAGTTTGGAAAGGTGCAAATCTCTAGCAGCTGTGCAGGGGTTCTACCTTTATTTATTTATTTATTTATTTATTTATTTATTTATTTATTATTTATTTATTTTTATTTTGCTCAAGGTCAAAACAGTTCTCATTTTAAGAACAGGGTGTAGTTTCTGATATCATTCACTGACTCCTTAGCCTAAGTACTCCTGCACCTCTGTGGATGTCCTCACTTCCTGTGGATGACAGAGAACCAGCAGTAAGACAAATGCCAGGCTCTTCACAGCATCTGAGTTTGCAGAAACTGCTCTCCTGCTTCCATCACCCCCTGAGTCCGGCTCTCTCTCTTGCCCAGGTTGTCCACAGAACCGTGTGAGGAAGACAGTGAGCTAGAAGCCACTCCTAGATGTCTACCATGGAGGTCACATTGATTCTTCTCCATACATGAACTCTAAGGATCTGACGTTTCCTGTACAGTTCAGTCTACTGAAGTGGACATCTTTTCCTTTGGCATGACTGAGAGGGACCAATCCATGGAGTAAGATAAGCCGACCAGATTAGACTTTAGGATGGGAAGTGGGTGTTCAATTTTTAACAGGGTAATTCTTTTTAAAAAGGGGCTACAGATACTCAGACACTCCTCCTACACAGAGACACAGCTTCAGTTCTTTCTAGGCAGGACTGTGACAGTTTCTAACACCCTGGACAGAAGGCATCTCAGTCCAGGTCCCAAAATGCCACATGATTTTCACTTGCTAAGAGTGACATGTTTTGGTTCCCACCTCTTCGGACAGAGCTTTCCCATGCACAGCATCTGTCCTCTGGTTCCTATGCCAACAGGCCCGTGTGCTTGAGGCAACTCTGGCCAAGAGACACTGTGAAGTCGGATTTGTTTCACCATTCTAGCCAAGGCTCTAGAAATAAGGGAAGTCTTCCTAGATGAGGCCCAGGGAAGATAAATAAGCCTTGACCCACAGAATCCACATGCATTAGAAAATGGCTACCCCTCTGGGTCACTTATGACATAGTAGTAACTGGAACATCAATCACAGAAAAGCAGAACAGAGGCCCCTCTGGTTTGCGGGTTTCCAGAGACAACCTGATTACACCCTTCTCAAGCTCAGCATTTCCCTGAACTCTATAATACTCAGCTCTTAAAAACAAACAAACAAACAAGCAAACAAACAACAAACTTTTGCAGGATAATTTGATAGGTTTCGTCCCTATAGTCAGGTATATTCTAAGGGACGGTCCATCCATCACATGACTGTATACAGCAAGGGTGCCATTTCCTATTGTAACCAATCCTGCCAGTTCTTAAGTTGCCTAAGGGATGCCAGGACAGTGCTCTCCTGCACCCATCCCAGTGCCTCAGCCCTAAGCAGTAGTGAGTATGGTGGAGCCGTGTTAACCTCTTTTGAATTTCTTACCCAAATCTCTTTGCAATGGGGGCTTAGATCCATTCTAGGAATTACGTCAGGAGAAAAAAAAGACATATATAGTTGCAAGGGCATATTATAGAAAAGTAACACGAAGGGTTCATGATGACCGTGGCGACAATGGACTGCTTGAGATTAAGGATTCTCCCAGGGGAGAGCCAGACTCAGACAATAGCCTCTGAACAGCCTTTCCTCCTCAGAAGCTACAACTTCTGAAGGTCCAAGATCTCCAGGGGTTGGAGAGCTAGAATTCACAGCTAACAATAGGAATATGTTCCCACTAAATCTACATTACTCAGCATCTAAGCGTTTTGGGTCCTTACCCTGAGAAGGATTTTCAATGCTTACCTTCTGTAGAGGAAACAGATGTGGATTTTATGAAGGTCTGCTTTCTCTGCAGAACAGGACACTATAGTGTGCCTGCCACAGACACAGCTCCCTGCAGAGTCCTGGAGCAGGAGTAACTCTGGTCCTGTGAAGACGCCCTTCCCCAACAAAGCCATCACTACCTCACATTGAGGACTCCCCTACTTTCTGGGGTGTGCCAGCTGAAGACTCTTGACAGTACTCCAGGCTTGACTGAACCGACAACTTCTCCATTGCCCTCAGCTGTCTGCTCATCACACGACCATGAATTTCATTCCTCCTCTTAGTGAAAAATAACAAGAGAGTCTCTAACTTTGAAAGATCCTTTCTAGATGACATGTGGACAGAATCTGAAATGAAAATCAAGCCCTAGACTTCATTCCCTAGACCTCTCCTTTGTAACTTGGGTATGCTTGAGACGACACTTCTGCCTGGTTTCCTACTTTTTCTCCTCTCAGAACTGTCCTTTTATGCACACTACAGAAGAATAATATCCCCACAGCTGTCAAGAATCTTGCTATGTAGCATTAGCTAGAGTGTAAAGAACTACTAGAGGTCAAAGGGACAATTTGAAAGTGCACTCTTTCCTATATCCATATACATAAGTAAAGGAGTTGGGATCCTTCAACAATATGACAGGGAAAGGGAGAACAAAACAGACTCAGAAATTACACATATAAGGAAAGAAGAGTTAAAACTGAGGGTGTCGTTCCTCAGAAAGACCTGGGAACTTCTTCCTACTTCTCGTCTTTATTTCCAAAAAAACCCCACCACTCTCAACTACCTATGGATTCAATTTCCTTGGGCTAAACAGATGCTTAAGCCATTATTTGAATGTTTTAATTTTGATACAGTTTATACATGGTATGTAACACACTATGACACACTAACATACCAAGGAAGAGAGCTAACTTTGAGATTGACAAAATCAATCAACCAATCAATCAAACAAATATCAAAAGATCATTACTGCTGCTACTAAACAGCTATTAAGTAGGTTTTAATGTAACTGTGCTAGCATCAGTTAAGCATCAAGCAATTCCAACAAAACTTGTTAAATGTCAATACTCTTCACAATAATAGGAGATGAATAGGCCATCCCAATGAATTTTATTTAAAAAAAAAAAAAAGAGGAGAGATCTATCTATTGAGTATAAAAATATATTTAAAATTTTTTAAATGTTATAAGAAAAAGATATGATGTTTAAAATGAAATGTTATAAAGATAAAATACTATAAAGATAAAATTATTCTAATAATAATTCAACTTCTTCAAAGAATTAAATGGTTTTGAGATGGGGGACAACCTGGTTTACAATGACGCTTTGAGACAAACATGAGGAGGGCAGTTCATGGTATAAAATAAGCATGCTCTGGTCTTATAGATGGAAGGATTTTTTTTTTTTTTTTTTTTTTTTTTTTTTTTTTTTTTTTTTACAAAACATTGCTCCTTTTACCCTGTCAGAAGGTTTGAGATATGTCATGGGTTTCCTGAGCTCTCTGAGAACCTGTACCAGCCACATGAGCAACTAAATAAAACTTCAAATGATATAATAATAAAAGCTGGAGAATTTGGAGTTCAGATAGACTATCTGTGAATATTTAAGATTTAATTTTTGGTGTGAGAAAATAGTTAATAAAGAAGCATATGGAGAAAACATTGAGTAAAAATCTTAGTAAAAAAACAGTTTCAGGCATTTTGCGAGGCATAGCAATTCTGGTAAGTAAATAAATAATGACATTTCACCATCAAGTGACAAAGATCCTTTACAAACCTGCAAGAAAAACACATTACCACTGTTCCAATCCACCAAACATTTTTGTGGGGAAACTTGACTGAAGAAAGGTACTAATAAATACTTGTTATCTACTTACTGAGGAGAGAAAGCACGACAGAGAAAGAGTCAAGGGCACCAAACTCCCACCACACACCAAGAATGACTGTTGTTAAATCTGTGAGCACTGTCTTCAAAAAGCAATAAGGAATGTCACAACTCATTCGATTCACCATAGTGATGGGTCACCTCCCAGTAGGTCTAGCCACGCTGCAGTGAGCTCCTTCCATGTGCTTTAGTGAGGGTTGAAAACTGTTTGTGGTGATGTCTAAACCACAACTTTTCTTTAAGACAAAAAAGATAGCTTAAAGTAGCTTGCCTTGACCTTGGCTGAGGACATAGGAAAGTTTGAAAACGCAGCTGTTTGGGCTCCACTGCTCGGAAAGGATTTGGCTGTTCTGTATGCTGCCTGGGAGCCCACTCCTCCGAGGCGATCTAATCAGTCACAAGGAACTGTTGCTCTAAAGTAGGTTTTCGACCTCAGTGACAGTTTTGGTCAGATAAGTTTTGCTGCGGCAAGGTAAGGGAAGCACTGCCCCATGCATTTGAGAACGTTTAGTGGCATCCTTACATTCTACCAGTTAGATACCTCCAGCTCCCCTCCACCCCTCCCATGACACAGAATGCCAAAGATACTGTGAGATGCCCTGTGAGACTTGGGGTAGAAACTTCCCTTTGCCAGAGCAGCCATTTTATAAAGGAAAGGCTTTCCTTCAGTCACTATTTTATTGTTAGTGGTTAGAAAACAATTCCTAACCGGAATCAGAATCAAGTCTCTTATGAGTGGGAGACAGTGGGCACTAGCCCGGGAGCATTGATCACCGACCCACCGAACATGCCTAATAGGAAATGCCCCAAGTTCAGTGCAGCCTCAAAGCCTCCATTTAAAGCTCAGCACAACTGAGCGAGCCAGGCATTTACAGAGAGGAGGGAGACTTGACCACATCTGTCATATCTGACCTCATTTCATTTCATATAACTTCCATATTTTTAAAAAAATCTGCTAAAATCCCTCGGCGAAAGGCAACTATTTTTAGCTAAGCCTATCTTCTTTGGTGGCTGTGTGAGACTCACTTCCCTCCAAGGGCAGGCTTATAAGGAAGTAGAGCCAATCAAAGAGGTCGGAAGTTACTAGCAGAGCATTTTGGAAAAAAGGGAAAACTAACACATCTATTTGTATTCTGAGGCTGACCTCAGAACTGTGTGCATTCTATTTTGCAAATGCAATTTTATCTGGCCTGTACTCATTCAGATGTGGTTTTTAAAAAATTACTTATTTTTATTTGTTCTTTCATAATTCCATACATAAAGATTTGACCATATTCAATTCCCTATCCTCTGTCTCTTCTATTCCCACTGAACTCTTTCCCATCAAGTCACCTCCAATTCTCATGTTTATTTGTCTGTCTGTCTCCTTCCTTTGTGTGTGTTTAGTACACTGCTTTTTTTTGTTTGTTTGTTTGTTTTGTTTTTTTGAGACAGGGTTTCTCTGTGTAGCCTTGGCTGTCCTGGACTTGCTTTGTAGACCACGCTGGCCTCGAATTCACAGCAATTCTCCTTCCTCTGCCTCCCAAGTGCTGGGATTAAAGGCGTGCGCCACCATGCCTGGCCCAGCACACGGCATTTTTATAAGGTTTCTTGACATAAATAAATAGTTAGAGCTGAACTTTGAGCTTCCTCCCTGTTGGCTATCTTTCATAGCACAGGGGAGACGAAGCACTAGGGAAGAAGAGTTGTCTTAGGTCTTTCTCAGCTGTGGACCTACAATACTAACCTAACGGCCAGGGTGAGCCCACTTGTGCCAAAGTTAGTGACTTATGGGATAACCAACCACTTTTCTAATTGGACTCAAGACTGTCTCAGAGGGAAATCATGCCTGCCATGATTGGTCAAAGCCTTGTGGCTAGGGAAGTCATAGGCCTCTGATGGTTTGCAAAATGGACATGTGGTCAAGTCGTTTTCTAATATTCACGCTTCTCTCTCTAAGATTAGTGATGTCCTCAGCTTTGGTTAGAGCAGCTGCTTTCTGCAATAAGTGGTGATAAATGCAGAGACCCACAATGGGCCAAGGAGATGAGACTAAATGACGATTTGGTGCTTAGTCCTATATGAGACATTTGTATCCCTCCCTGCAAGGCTCAAGGAAGGTGAGGGAGGTGACTACAAAAAAATGCAAGAGGATGAAGTGTGCCATGAAATGCTGTCTTTTGACGAGATGGAACTGTTGCAATCATGGACAGCTGTGATTACCTTCCCAAGAGCAGCTATGCATCGCCAGGGCTCACAAGGCCTCACCTCTCCCTGAGGAGCTACAGGCTGTTAAAGATTCCCTTTGAGACTGGCACATATGGATAATGGATTTGCTACTTTACCATGAGGCCAATTGGTCTTGGAGTCCTCAAAAGCTGTGCTCATGTCAAAATACACATTCACTCAAAACTTAACTCATTCAAGGCTTTCTCCACTCTCTACTGACTCCAAAGACCTTGTTAACTTTCATTTAAAAAATACACATAATGAAGTTAGAAATATAAGCAATATGCTGTCAGCAAAATTAAAAAGTTAATGACCTTCTAGTTTTTCCATGTACAGTAACTGCTAAGAATTTTTTATCTCTGATAGGTGACCACTTTTTTTTTCACACATATGAAAACACACACCTCAGCTGTGAGCTGTGCCACTGAGATCACTGTGCCACTGAGACTGAAGATTCTAGCTACTTGAATTCATTCCTCATAGAAATAAGTAAGCCAAGCTTTTTGCTTTGAGCTCATAGCTAGCTGTCCTGCTGAGCTGTCACATCAAATAAAATCCACCTGTTCCTTTCACATTCTCCCATATGTAAGATTTTCTACAGATGCATTTAAGCACTTATAAAAAGAGTTTATTTACAGGTACACGGGTAGGATCTCAAGTAGGGGGCGGCGCCCAGCGGGGAGTGCAGCCATAGCCTTTGATAGGAGGTTAACCACATGGCAGACAAGCAAATGTATAGCAAAGCCAGGAGTGATGGGCTTCAGAGAAATAGTCAGAAGCCCAGAGTACCAGGGAAAGTATATTTTGGCTCTAGCTAGCACCTAAAAGAGCCAGAGAAGAAGAAAAACAAAAGAATAGTCACACCTTTCTGAGTCAAGAATCAGAAAGGGCAGACAGAACCAACAGAACATGGCAACTTGTAGCAACTACACTAGGGCATGGGAATTCTGGGAAAGAAAAAAAGCACATTATCTCAATAACAGCCAATTATTCCTCCTGTTTAGCATGGCTTAAGGTAAATCTACATTTCTAGTGGTGAATCAACTGGATTAACTCATATTTCTGGGTAGCTTGGAATGCCACCCCTGCCCACCAGAGCCAGAGAAACAGCTTTCCCTAATGGAACTCCACAGAGCTCTGATCGAAGCTGCTATAACATTACCCCATCTAAAGAGGGAACCCTAAAATCACTTAGGAACCTGACCAGGGAATACAGTGATGAACGAGCCTGTCTCCATCTTAGTCTTGAAAACCATATTATAGTAAAGATGACCTAGGCTCATTCCTTTTTATGACTAAATCTCTGTTTCTGAAGGGTTATGCGCCACCTTAACTACAAACGATTCTGTACTGCCTGTTCCAGGAAACAACAACCATGTCTTTGTTTCAAAAAGTTGTTATAAGCAGCTTGTAACCCACCTTTGTTTCAAAAGGTTGTTATGACTGCCTTGTTACGACCACCTTGCTAACTATGTCTTTGTTTCAGGAGGTTGTTATGACTACCTTGCTATGCTTATGTTCTGCTCCTGTAAACCTATTTTGCCTGCCAAGCCCCGCCCCCATTTGGAAAGTACCTACCCCTGAGCTATTAAAAACCTTGTCCTCCTCAAGTCCAATGCTGTCCTCTTGAACCTTACCTTAGGGGGAGGTAGCCCCTGTACAAAAATAAAAAAGATTGCTTTAATTAATTTGGACATGATGATTTGGGTTGGTGGTCATTCTCCTTGCATCTTTGGGATTAATAATAGCTCACAGACATTTCTGGCCCCCAGCCAGGACAGGACTAAGGGGATTTCTGGTTTACGGCCAAGGACATAAATTGAGGCCCCTATCTCAAAATTGCCTGTTCCATTTCTACCTCGTGTCTTCATCATTCCCACCTCTGGAGAGGTAGGTCTAACTACTAATAGAAGTAGGTTCAGCTCTCTATCTGGCTTTTTTAGGCTGAGTTGTGTGGCAGTTGGGATAATCCTTCATTGAGCACTTTATTGGACACATCTACATGATGCACAGAAAATGTAAAGAAACAGCAACTTACCCAAGCTGTTAAAGATGGCTAAAGTAGGAAATGAGGACAAGATGGACTCACTTGCATTTGGTACGCAAAACTTTAAGATTCCACCTTCTGTTATGCTCTGAGTCACTTCTTACCCATTGTCTCACACTCTCTTGGTTTTACCTTTTAATTAACTGCTAGCAATGGGACTATTTGAGCCTAGATACAGCCTTGGTCTAGAACCTTGTATCATTTGCTCCCCAACCCCAACCCTGGTTATTACATTCACATCCAAGGAACCCATCCAGCACATGAGTATTGCCAAGCCAGGAGAGAAGGGACACGAGTCACATGAGTGATCCTTGACCTTTATGGGGGATGGGAAAGTAGCTCAACGGCTCTGGTTGTGATCCATAACCCTCCTAAGAATGTAGCCCTGCTTAAGTAGCAGCTGCCAAGGGGACCTAACCCCACAAGTGTTCCCTATTCCCTGTTTCTGTCCCAGTGTTCCCACTCTTGTTCCCTAGGATTACACTCCTCAGTCAACTCTAAGGGCTGTAGTTTCAGGTTGTGTTTCTAGGGAACCCAGAACCCAGGGGGAAATAAGCTCAATATTCCATATATAAGGTACCATGTGATGGAGTGACTTAGCATTGAAAGAAAAGCTGGCTCTATTAGGAACCAGCTTTATTCTGCTTATCAAACAGCAGTTTGTACTTTGGTAGGTTCTTCTTTTGCTCTGGTGGCCAATGAGCTGAGGAGAAAATAAATGGCTCGTTACAGGGCATTACGACATTTGTGGTGCATTGTTCTCTGTGGTTAGCACATTTATTTCTGTTTTTATGGCTTTGATTTTTGTTTTACACTACAACAAGGACATTTGCTCAACTATTTCATAGAAGCTTTATTTGTAATAGCCAGAATCTGAAAACAACCTGGAGATCCCTCAACCGAAGAATGGATAAAGAAACTGGTACGTTTGTACAATGGAATACTACTCAGCCATTAAAAACGAGGAGATCTTGAAGTTTGCAGGCAAATGGAGGGAACTAGAAACAATCATCCTGAGTGAGATAACCCAGACCCAGAAAGACAAGCATGGTATATACTTATTTATAAGTGGATATTAGCCCAACATAGATGTCCTCTGAATGACTTCACCCAGTGAGGGACCTACACAGATGTAGGGACTTTCTGCTGGACTCTGGGTGGAGCACTGAGAGTGATGTGGAAGAATGGGAGGATGGAAGGACCCAGAGGGTTCAGGAACCCCACAAGGATATCATCAAGACTGGTAGATCTGGACCCAGGGGGTCCTGCACAAACTGTTGCACCAACCAAAGACAGTGCATGCAGCGAACCTAGACCCCTATTCAGATCCAGCCAATGGACAGCTCATTCTCCACTGTTGTAGGGGGAGCGGGGACTGACTCTGCCATGAACTCTGTTGCCCCCAATTTGATCACTTCCCCTTGGTGGAGAGACCAAGGGGCACACGGAGGCGGGGGGGATGCAGGCTATTCGGATGAGCCCTGATAGGCTGTGGTCCGACGATGGGGGAGGGGGGCCCCCCTCTCAGAGGTCTAGGGGAGGGGAATAGGGCAGAAGAGGGAGGGATGACTATAGCATTATAAGAGTATACTGAGGAGTTTCCCAAGAATACATATTACAAAACCTCTCCATCACAGGACCCTCATCACAAAGGGCCTAAGCCACACAGTCTGAGACAAGGACATTAATTAATGACATAAATACAATGAATTACTCTGGGCACTAGAAGGTGCCATGAAAACAATGCATCTCTCACAAGGCAATTTACCAAATGAAATCGAGAGTGTTTAGGAATTCCCAAAGACTGAACTCAACATCATACAAGTGACTTTAATGGCAATACACTCCTTGGTTACAGATCTTCAAAGTCTAGCTAACTGCCAGGCCAAGGATGTGTTTGTTTGACTTTCCTACAGTAAGAAGGCAGTCCGTATACGAGAAACCACCTTATTTATCTCTATAAGGTGAAGGGCTCACTATTACTTTGTATCACCTTAGACTTTATAACAAGCATTGCAGCAAGCGCACAAGATGCTGGCTACAGGAGCTCAGCAGCACAGAAAGAAGAGACCCCGAGAGCAAAGCATCCAATTAATCGCCTGGAACAAGGCTTTGCTTTGTGTACACCTTCCCCTTAGTCCTTGTAATCAAATACTACTTCAGAGACAGGAAGCAGCTGTACTTCCCTTCTGGCAAACAATGACAACTTGATTAGAAAGATAAATACAGCTCTACGGCAAGTGTCTTAATCACTGGAGGTGACACCTCCTGATACTCTAAATTTCAGCATTAACTTGTGGTTTCCGGTAAACTCAGCAGAATTTGTTGAAAATTTAAAATCTGCACTAATATATTTGGGTTGAAGCCTTCTATTTGAAAGACCATGAAATAGTTGAGAAATTCAAATTGATTTTCTTCTTTCAATAACTCCCTAGTTAGACCACTTTTTTTTTTTTTTAACAAGAGTCAATTGGAATTATAATGTTTTTCTATGGGGAATGTCATAAGCGAACAGGCAACGCTGCTCACATATTAATGCAATCTAATCAAACTCATTAAAATTAGTTGGAGAGCCACGCTTAGGACGCGGTAGGTGGCGGCATGGCAGAGAGCAAGAACAGATCTCTGAAGCAATGGCTCATAATCACAGAAGCAAAGAGGAAGAAAGCATCGCTCAAAGCCTGTGTTTAAGATGCAGCTGATAGTAAGGTTCAGGCTGACCAGTTGTAAAGATTTATGGGTTTTCTTAGAATGTTCTGATCTATTTAATCAAACGTTCCCAAACCTAAGCCAAATTTCCCCCTCCTCTGCCCATCTACTGGCATCTAGAGTCCCAGTTCTAATGCACTTAGTTATCTGTTTCTATAAGCTGATGCACACACACACACACACACACACACACACACACACACACACACACACACACACACATACACACACACACGGGCAAATACTTTATATCCTGGTTGAAGGGCCACATGGTCATTTAGTGGTGTATCACGCCTGACTAACAGGTGCTCACACAGTCAGTGTTAACTGATGGAAGACATAGTCACCCATTGTTAAAGCTCAAAGAGTCTTAAGACACCAAGGCTGATGCTATGTTACAGTGAAAGAGCCATGAGCAAACATTAGTGTCCTATGGCTAAATAGCATGTGTAGAGACTGTCTAGCTGTGAAATGGTTCCTGTTTGTAGGTAGGAGGGCTTAGTTATGGCTCTCCACCGCCAAAGTGGGGGGGGGGTTGGTTTAGCTGTTTAAAATCTTAATATAAAAGAAAAATGAAAAAAAAGGAAATTAAATATAAGTTTGTCTTTGCTTAAAAACTAGAATTAGGTCTCCAGCTTGTCACAGAAATCCATCCTTCCGCCCACAGTTTCTGTTCTCTCTGCAGGCCTTCCATGCTCCCCCCTCTTCTTCTCCCCAGGGCTGATCTCCACCCTCCCTTTCCCCCTGTGCTCCCTCTCCTACCTTGTTCCCTCTATTCAACTACTTCCACTGTCTATTCTATTTCCTCTTCTGAGTGAGATTTAATCATCCTCCTTTAGGTCTCCCTTGTAACTTATTTTCTTTGGGTTTGTGAATTGTAGTATGTTCATCCTGCACTGTATGGCTAAAGTCCGCTTATAATGAGTACATACCATGTGCATGTACTCATACACATGGGAGGATATGGGGGGGACTCTAGCTGAGGCTGCTAGGACCAGGGGTCATAGAGACAGAAGAGGACACCTTCTAACTAGATAGGACACTTAGTGGAGGGAGGAGAACACCAACCCACCCACAAAAACTTCAACCCCAAATTTACCCTGCCTACAAGACGTGTAGGGATAAAGATAGAACAAATATTGAGGAAGTGCCCAATCAATGCCTGTTCCAACCTGAGAGAGGGCCAACCCCTGACACTATTATTGATACTCTGCTATGCTTCTAGATAGGAGCCTAGCATAGCTGTCCTCTGAGAGGCTACATCCACCAGTGGATGCAAATTGATGAGACTCACAGATAAACACTGGGTGAAGCATAGAGAGTCTTGTGGAAAAGTGAGGGGGATAAATAGAAGGACCTGGAGGTGACAGGAGCTCCACAAGAAGACTAGCAGAGCCAAGTAACCAGGGCCCGAAGGGGCTTGTGGACACTAAAGCACCAACCAAGGATCATGCATAGACTGGACCTAGGCCCCCTACACAGATGTAGAGATGGGCAGTTCAGGCTTCATGTGGGTCTCCTAGTAAGGGAAGCAGGAGTTCTCTTTAACATAGACTTGGTTGCCTGCTTTTTTGCTCACTCTCCTGAGGTGGGGCTGCCTTGCCAGGCCACAGGGGAAAAGGATGTGCTTAGTCCTTATGTGACTTGATGAGCTAGGGGGATCCCCTTTTCTGAGGAATAGGGGAGGAGGGATGGGGGAAGAGGGAGGAAGGATGGAACAGGGAGGAGATAAGGCTACAATTGGGATATAAATACAATTAATTAATTAATTACAAAATTAGAATTAGGAACAGGGTACATAGTTCAATTGGTCAAGTGCTTGCATTGTCAGCCTGAAGCCCTGGGTTTGGTCTTCAGCACTTGGGTAGAAGGATGGGGGTAGGGGGCAGAATTATTGGCCAGAAAATTCTTGGTTTATAAGTGAATTTTGACTACCTATTTTCGTCATTCCTTTCACAAGGCTAATCATTGCTTACATTAATCTGTATGTACCATACTACCATTCATATTTTCTTCACAGATAAAAGACAACCAAATTCAGGGGTTCTATATGGTGATAAGAATTAAAACATGAATAAAAACCATTAAAAGGTCAAAGGCATGGTGACTGCGATACAGTTACGCAACAGGATGCCAACCATTAAAGTAGTTTTTAAGTTCATGAAGAAATAAATTCAGTGTAAAACTTTGTGAAAAGACAGAATTGGGCATTAAGTAACTAAAACCGAGCAGAGAAACACGACTAGAAGGAAATGCCCTAAAGATAATAAATGTTAAGATTAGAACATCTTCTTATTATCTTCCACTTTCCCCCCTATTTTAAGAGTGTCTCAGCCTGGTGGTGGTGGTGGTGGCACAGGTCTTTAACCCTAGCACTCAGGAGACAGAGGCGGGTGGATCTCTGTGAGTTCAAGGCCAGCCTGGTCTACAAAGCGAGTTCCATGGCAGACATGGCTACAGAGAAAAACCCTGTCTCGAGCCCCCCCCCCCAAAAGCCAAAAATCAAACAAAAATACAAGCCCCAAAATGTATTTATAATAGGAAAATAAATCAGATTTCAAATCTGACAGAAAATCAGAAGGTGGTACTACACTGCGCAGTCAGAACCGAGCATCCCTTTGAAAGTCCCTTTCGGGTCCCTGTCGTTTTCTTCCTTCCAGGTCCTCCAGCTCCTGTCAGCCAGTCCCTGAGAAGAAGGTTTTAGATCTAGAAACAGATTGATGGGGAGAGAAAAGCAAGAAGCCTTTACAGCTCCCTCCTCCCTTAGGACCTGCTTGAGGAAACCCACTGAGAAAGTCAGTCTGTCAGAGCGAAGGGTCGCTACTGTGCTTTCTAAAATGCTCTCAGAAAATCTGGAAGGGCCCTACATAATTCCCAGGCTCCCTCTGGGTCTGACTTTCTGGATGTACAGTCAGTTTTTTCCCTGTGACAGTAAATGGCTTTCCTTTTGAGCCCACGGATTACTCTGACGCTAATGGCTCAATTAAAACACTGATGTAAGGCTCAGGTATCCTCTCTTTCAAAGGGAATAAAGTAATCTCAACAGGGGGGACCTTTCAGCTGCTTCCTAAATTGCTAACAGCACATTTCTCTTTCCCTTTTAAAAGCCATTTCTGTGAAAACGCAGAGCAATGTTCGGTGCGTCTTCTCCGTAGTTTCTCTTAGGTTCTGCTCACAGGCACTTCTAAGGTAAAGGTCCATGAGGACTCACAGGGGATCACTCAAACACTGCTGCTGCTTCCGTGTGGCTGCCTGATACCTGTCAATGCACCTGCTGCAGGTCCCAGCTTTCCCTAGGGCTCAGGTTAACACCAAGCACAGCCAGCGGACCTCTCCCCCTTTCCTCATCTGTGCTATGTGGGTCACTCGGCCTCCACGGCTGGTCCCTGGTGCTCACTGTGAATCTGAATTTCTTGTAAAACTATAGAAACAGAAATAAAGCCCCTTCCTTGCTGGTCTGAGAAGAGAGAGAACTCAGAAGTGGAGATCCAAGGAGCAGTTCAGGCAACTGTCTCAAGGCGACCTGGGCCAAGATGCTGCCTGCAGGAAAAGCGTGCATCTCGGCTCCTGTCTCTAGATTTCTGCTCCATGGCTTCCGGCTCAATCAAAATAAAAATGGGCCTCCTTTCCTCACAGTCCCACACAAAGCATCACAAGCAATACTACTATCTTTAGCAAAGAACTGTAGGTTATTTATTCATGCAGAACCACACGAGACAATTAAAAAGAGAATATAAAGTCACTTACAGAAACATAAATAATACATTAGTGTAAAAATAACCAACATTCGGAGAGCGGCTGTGTGACAAGTGAGCAGCAGCTCAGCCGTGCTGTCTCAGTATGAAACGCTGCCTCAGTTGTCACCACGAATCATGCCGCTGCTTTCTGGCCTTGGGAATCTTTCCATGCTACTCTAGTTTGTTAAAACGTGTGACCATGTACTTCAACTTAAATAAACACAGGATTAGATTAAGTATAAACCTCTTCCTATTTGGGATTCTGCTTAGTGCTGACAAATGCTAATGAAGGATTGCACACCTCCTTAGGGAGAACCCAGGAATGATAGGTTTCAGAACATTTTCTTCCAAAAACCTAGCGGCTTTGCTATAGTTGATTTTTTTTTTTCTTTTTTTTTTGAGACAGGGTCTCTAGGGTGAGCAATGAGACACATTAACCTCTCCAGACTAACTAACATTTCCTAACTAACAAGCCTAACTTCCTAACACTGGGATAGTGGGATTTAAAATGTGAGAAAGCAGATGCTGCGACAGCATGGGAAGAGGCCGGGCACTGAGGCCGTGAGGATCTTAGTGCGGGGTAGTAGATCTCATAGCCTTGGATGCTGTTAGTTTCTATTCTGCATCCCTCCTATTGTAATATATGAGCTTTTTACTAAGCAGCAATATCTTTCCCTATTTCTCTTGTCTTACTTTGGCTTAAATAAGTACTGCAGGAGCTATAGAGGAGGAGGTAGTGATCCTCTGGCTTTTCAACACAGTGGCATTTATTCAGCCACATTTATCCAGTCTCCTCCAGACCTGCCACCGTGCTCTGACACACAGCAGTGACCAAAGGCAAGCTGAGCGCATGCTGTGAATTGCACAGGTGTCTCTTAGTTTCTCAGAGTTTCTGAAGACACTCTGAAAAATTTTCTGTCTCCCAAGCACTATCTGCCCAAAAAGGGGGGAGGAGTTAAGAGCTCCTTAACAACATGGTCTGAGGAATTGGCAAGATCCAAACCTGTCTCTAAGCAGCAGCATTTGTGGCATTAATCAGCCATTTGATTTCTAAGGGACCCCGTGACCAAATATCACATACTTTATTATTAGAACAACTCAGTGGAGTATTAGCTCAATTATATAAATCAGAGCTTCTAAGAGATTAATTTTCTGAAGATCACAGCACTAAGCTGGAGACTTGGACCCCTGAACTCTTAAGCCTGTGTTTACTCCCACTGCTGACTGATTGACTCTGCACTGAAGGATTTGTCTTTAAAGGCCAGGGTCAAGTGCACGCACTGTCTGAACACGCTGCAGGCCAGGCTGATGGACAAGGCTCTGAGTTGTATGTGGTGCCGGGGATCAGACCGAGAGAGCTTTGTGTGTGCTAGGCCCGCTGGTTAGTTTGTCAGCCTGACACAAACTACAGTTGCTTGGAAAGAGGAAACCTTGACTGAGGAACTCCAGTCCTTCAGACTGGCCTATAGCATGTATGTGGCAGTTTTGTTTTTGATTTTGATTTATGGTTGATGTGGGAAGGACCAGCACACAAGGTCCTGGGTTGCAGGAGAAAGCAGGCTGGTCAACCCACCAGAGAACAGGCCAGTAAGCGGCATTCTTCCACAGTCTCTGCTCAGTTCCTGCCTTCAGTTTCCACCTAGACATCCCTCAGTGATGGGCTGTTACCTGGGAGTGTGAGATGAAGTAAACCCTTTCCTTCCCAGCTTGCTTCTGGTTAAGTATTTTATCACACCAACAGGAAACCAACTAGGACACTAGGCACCTGAGCCACACTCTAGCCTTAAGTTTCATTTTGCTAACAGTTTCAATGAGTTCAATAAAACTGGTTTTTAGCTCATAGATTTTTTTTATTAATTTATTCTTGTTACATCTCAATGTTTATCCCATCCCTTGTATCCTCCCATTCCTCCCCCCCATTGTCCCATTATTCCCCTCCCCTATGACTGTTCCTGAGGGGGATTACGTCCCCCTGTATATTCTCATAGGGTATCAAGTCTCTTCTTGGCTACTTGCTGTCCTTCCTCTGAGTGCCACCAGGTCTCCCCCTCCAGGGGACATGGTCAAATGTGAGGCACCAGAGTACGTGAGAAAGTCGTATCACACTCTCCACTCAACTGTGGAGAATATTCTGACCATTGGCTAGATCTGGGAAGGGGTAAAAACGGCATAATAAGAAAGTCTGCGCATGGCTTCGCTGAGAAGTCCCACTGGATGGGATAAAGGGTATGCGGTCAATCCAACATGTGCTGTGGTATTAGGAAACAGATCCCACTTGAGTTGTTGAAGAAAAGAAAGCCAAATCCAGCTAAAACTTCAAGGGGTTAAAAAGTACCACTTGAAAAAACATAAGCTCTGATATTAAAAAAAAAAAAATTACCCAAATCAAATTTAGCTGTTATATTACTAGATGCACAGATTTTTCATTGGGTATTCAAAATTGAGGTGACTTCAGAAGATTAGATCCATAGCAGTACAGCTGATAGAGAGAGAGCCAGGAACACCCCATTTAGTAAACAAAAGCTTAAAGGGATTTGCTATATAAGAGCCATCACCTCGAATGGTCTTGACACTAGAACTGCAGAGAAGAGACTCACCAACATCGGATAGAACATCAAGACCAGTTGCCCTGAGCCACCTACTTCAGGAAAAGACCCAGGTCTAGCCAAGGTCTAGGAGTTCTGCAGGGGTGGAGGAGTGTGCATCGGTAACAAACATACCTGCTTCATCGTAGGATACCGTCAACTTCTCCAGCATTTCTCGGTCAATTGACAAGATCTGCTGCTCAAGGATAGTCTGGTAAGACAGAACACTGTTTTCTTTGTCCTTCTCATAATCCTGAAGGTGCTGCTTCAGAGCCTCAGGGAGTCGGGATTTTACATATTCTGCTGCAGTCTGTAAGATAAATGGAGAGCCCCCATTAGTGCGCTGTGGATCCAGCCTCCGGACACACACATGTCCCTGTCACTGTGACTTTCAGACTCCAATGCATGCAGTGGGATGGGTCTTCGCGCTGTCAGAACCCCAGACCTGTGTGAGTTTTCTCTCTGGTTTAAAGGCAGGAAAGATCATGGATTGCACAGTCATGGAGTTAGTACTCAGATTTTTGGACCCAGTGAGTTCAGATGCTTTTTCTGGCACACATCTGCAGGAACACTCCCAGCTTCTGTTGTCCCCATCGCCCTTGTACGTTGCTGGTCTCCACCCACAGAAGACACTTCCACGCCGTGGGCCACACCTCACTATTGTGCTTTGTTGGTCTCCACCCCCCGCCCCACATTCAGAAGCGTGAAGTGAGTGGAAAGAAGAAACTTCTGCTAGGACTGACCACGAAATCCTGGGACACACAAAAAGGGGGATCTAGGCACCCCTACTCTGATCTACCCGATGGACAGGACATTCTCCACAGTTATGTGGAGAACAGGGACTGACTTTGACATGAGCTCTGGTGCTCTATATTTGACCACCTCCCCTTAGTGGGGAGGCCAGATGGCATTCAAAGAAAGAATAAGCAGGCTACCAAGATGAGACTTGATAGCCTATGACCATACAGTGAGGGAGGAGGTCCTCCTCAGTCATAGATCTAGGGGAGGGGAATAGGGTGAAAGCAGGAGGGAGGGAGGAGTGGGAGGATACAAGTGATGGGATAACAACTGAATATACTCTGAATAAATTAATAAAATTTAAAAAAAGGTTCTATGTTCAAGTCCCACAATATCAAACAGACAAACAAAATATAAATGCTTACTTAAAAAAAAAATTGTGGCACACGCCTTTAATCCCAGCACTTGGGAGGCAGAGGCAGGTGAATCGCTGTGAGTTCCAGGCCAGTCTGGTCTACAAAGCAAGTCCAGGACAGCCAAGAGAACATAGAGAGACTTAAAAAAAAAAAAAAAAAAAAAAAACAAAAAAAACCACTCCAAAAAAAAAAAAAAAAAAAAAAAAGATATCAAGGAGAATGATGTCACTCACCTTGAAAAAGACAACCATTTAATTGTTGTAAGCTTTATATTATTATTGTTATGCCAATTTGCTCCTTTGTCTGTTTGCTTGGAATTTCCTTCTACATGCCTGTATAATACATTCCCAACTAGTAACATCTGAAATTACAGGCAGAGAGTGTCAACCAGCTAGTCACACTCCACCTGGGGACAGGCGGGAAGACATATGAGGAAGGCCTTCCTGAAGATTCTGATGGCGTCTTCTGGTAGAACGGGGGTTGGATACTCCTTCTCCCTCCCAGCTGAGACTCAGTATCATAGTTAAACCTTCTTTATGGGAGACATTAAATGTCACACTGATATGTATGAATCAGAGGAATTCTCTAATTCCTAAGTTGTATCTCTGGAGAGTATTTCACACCTGCTTTAGCCACACAGTGTCTAAAGTTAACAATTCAATAACCGAAGGTGTACATATATTGTTCAAAATTAGGATATGCTTGGTGGTTCGCACCTAAAAATCTAATACAAGATCATCCTCGGCTATAGTGGTGAGTTTCAAGGCCAGTCTGGGCTACATGACATGGACTCAAAAACAAACATATGCTAAAAAATTAAATCTGTAGCCACTAAAGAATTTCAAGGATACCGATAATGAAGATCAATCTGGTTTGGGTCTAGAATAAAACAAAGACCTTATCTTTTAAATCCTGTACAACTTATTAACTGTGAAATATTTTAAGGTAAGGGATACAGTTGTGAGCTGCCAGGTGGGTGCTGGGAATTGAACCTGGCTCCTTTGGAAAAGCAGACAGTGCTCTTAACCACTGAGCCATCTCTCCAGCCCCCAAGGTATGGGCTACAAATAAGTGCAAATTCTTCATGTTCATGGACTAGAAGATTACTATTATCCAACGTGGTCCATAGATTCAATGCAAACCTACCCACAGTGATCTATAGGTTCAATGCAAACCTACCCAAAATGATCCATGGGTTCAATGCAATCCCTACACAGTGATCCATAGGTTCAATGCAATCCCTACACAGTGATCCATAGGTTCAATGCAATCCTACCCACAGTGATCTATAGGTTCAATGCAATCATGCACAGTGATCCATAGGTTCAATGCAATCCTACCCACAGTGATCCATGGGTTCAATGTAATCCCTACACAGTGATCCATAGGTTCAATGCAATCCCTACACAATGATCCATAGGTTCAATGCAATCCTACCCACAGTGATCCATAGGTTCAATGCAATCCCTACACAATGATCCATAGGTTCAATGCAATCCTACCCACAGTGATCCATAGGTTCAATGCAATCCTATCCACAGTGATCCATAGGTTCAATGCAATCCTATCCACAGTGATCCATAGGTTCAATGCAATCCCAACACAGTAATCCATACGTTCAGTGCAATCCTACTCACAGTGATCTATAGGTTCAATGCAATCATACACAGTGATCCATAGGTTCAATGCAGTCCTACACAGTGATCCATAGATTCAATGCGATCACTACCCAAAGTGCCAAAGACATTGTCCACAACAATAGAAAAAGATCCTGAAATTCATATAAAACACAATCTCAAATACATAACATTAAGAAGTTGATTTCCTGGAATTAGAGTACATGGTGGCTATCAGTGTGGGTAGTATGGAAATGAGTGGGAAATATCATTTTTAAAGACTATTTTCTTACTAGATTGGAGGAATACATTTCAATAGATCTAATAAAAATGATGACCACAACTAAAAATGATATATTATATTATGAAAAATACAGAGCATGGGTGCTGTGTGTGATGTGGTCATCACTAAAGTGTTAACCATGTGACGTAATTTTTGTTCATTTGTTTGGTCTAGTTTTGAAACAGGGTCTTCCTATGTATCATTGGCTGGCCTGGAATGTGCCATGTAGACAAGGTTGGCCTTAAACTCACAGAGATCTCTCTGCCTCTGCCTCCCAAGCCTTGGGACAAAAGGCTTAAGCCACCATACCCAGCTGGTAACGCATTTTCCATTAGTTAGGTTAACTAGTCCACAGTGGATATAATTTCTGTCAACTGAAAATACAAACAAAATACATATATCTTAAAATATAAACACACATACATATGTGTTTGCCGTGAATCAAAAGAAGGTCGGGGTGTTCTTCACTTACAGAATAAGATGATCTATATTTATTGGAAAACATACAGGAGGGGCTATTTATTGGCCAGGAGGAAATCATGAAGCGCTGAAGAGGTTAAAAGCCAAGCCATAAGCACTAGATGTGGCACATCGCTTCCGTGTAAAACACGCAACACCTGCATGTTCTGCATTTGGGGATTCTGAGGATGAGGACACAATAAGGACACACCCCAACTGCAAAAGATGCTTTTTACTGTCTGTATTTCAGGAGTGTTTCCAGTTTCATGACTATTGCCATTTAAAATGTATTTCCTTGTAGCCTTCACAGCATCCCTCTCCAATGTTTCTACAACAAATTGCGGAAGGAAACTTGGTGGACAAAAACAACTGGCTTCCTGGAAGGTATACTGGGCAGTGGTGAGCAAGCGATGTTTTGGGCCCATAGAGTAGCTAACGACAGCATCCAACACCGATTTCCAGATTTACGAGTTGGATTCTCTAAATCAGACGCTGATGATGGTACAGCTTCAAAAATATCACCAAACGGAGCTCCCTTTCTCTGCCAGCCAGCAAATGCACAACAAATAAAACTACTCCATAAAATGTAAATGTGTTGGGCATTACATTAGCATAACACACGGGATTCCACAGTCTAATAGCAGGTCTCTCCTGACATAAGAAAGCAACATCCCGACACCATGGAATAACTACATTTAAACACACCGCCCTGCTAGTGAGGACAACATCTGTCTCTAACACCTGTGTTTGCTGGAATATTTATGAGACACAGGCAAGGGCTCTATAATTTATCACATTTTAAAATATTGATCTAGTCTTTATTACCGAAAGCACATCACATTATTTCTTCCCAGTCGTGCCTCCTGATGGTGTCTAAATGAAATTTACTTTCCTAATCACAGTCACGCCGCAGGTCTCAGCAGAGTTTCTGTCTCTCTGATACCAGCTAGGGCTACACGTTGGCATTTCAATTCTGCACCTCCACACACAGAGCTCTTACTAAAGATTCATAAGAGAACCAGAAGGAAACAACTCTCGGCAAATATTAGATTCTGTTATGATATTTCAGGAACCCCCCCCTTTACACAGAGTGACACTTTAAATAGATTCAAATGACAGCTAACCCTTATGTTCAAGCAGGAGCTTATGTTCAAAGCATATTTTTAAGTGAAACTGGAATGATCTCAGAAACAAAAAAATTTTTTCAAAGAATATCTTAAATTAAAAAAAAATTTTTTTACTGACATTCTGAAAATGAACTGAAAAAAAATTAAAATTAGGGATCACTTACCTATTCTTTATTTCATTTTAGACTTATTTATGTGTGTAGGTGCTTCGCCTGCAAGTATGTATGTACACCATAGAACCTTAAGCCAAGGAGCTGATCTTTGCACCAGGTGACAGTACATATAACACTGTTCTCTCTCACACATACGCGTTCAATCTGGCTCTTAGGCCCTCAGAGCAATGAGATTCTCGGTGACCGAATTTGGCATAAGAAAAACATAGGAAGATAGGAAAAATCAATTATGAAAATTCTGAGCTGAAAGGGGGTTGGGTTTGGAGAAATGACAACTTGAGGATGGTGGGTAGGCACCCACAGGTTAAAGCAGAGAATGACATGGAAAGAAATCCTTCAAATTCTGTGCCAAAACAAGGCAGAAAAGGGTGGTGGGAGCGGAGGGGGTGGGCACTGCCAGGGACAGACCTGACTGGGGCAGTGAGGAAATAGAGAGAAAAAACAAAACAAAACAAAACAAAACAAAAACACACCCAGAGGCACATGGAAAAGCTGAGACTGAGTGGACTGGACTCCCTGAGAAAGCTCAGAACGCCACAAGTTCAGCATATTATTATAGACAGTCGAACAGGGGAGGCAGGGCCTGTCGCATTGAGCCAAGCAAGGAGGTGGAGTTGGAACACAGAGATAACAAGGATGCAGGGTACAGCTGGATCGCAGAGGCGCGGGTAGCTAATCTGGGTAGCATACTTCCTCTAGGGGTCAAGTCTTCAGGCCATGAAGAGGGGAGGACGTTGGGGTCGGGAGAAAGCTTTGGCAAACATTTACTGCACACACTGCCACCATTTGCACTCCGACCAGGAGAAATGGCTTTGCAGTCTCCCTCCGAGCCTACTCTTGAGAGAGGCTCTGCCACTTCCCTTCGGGGCTGATGTTTCTATGGTCCTTCAGATGGCTGGCTCATGTCAACGGCACACATTCGCCAGGGCTTCTCACACTTGGGGTTTCCTACACTCCCTACAAATAAGCAATATATTTCATTGCAGGCAAGGTTCCCTTGCCCTTGAATGGAAGTGGATGTGTGTGCCGTCTTGGCAGCAGCCGGCACATAGCCCACAAATTAATTCTCTGAGGTCCACACAGGAATCCATCTTTCTTATGGTAACATATAACTAACTTTTGACAGGTGTCCTCTGGCCCCAGGCACTTTAAAAGTCAGAGCGAACGTCCTTGCCCACCAGAACAAGGACAGGAAGCAAGAGTGATCTCCTTTCTGCCTGCCGACACCTGCCACATTTTGCCATTTTTAGTCTTTGCTTCCTCTAACTCGGAGAAGTTATTTAAGGGAAGGATCCTTGAGAGAGACCATCTTGTACTCCTAAACTCATAAATCTGCCTCAAGAAAACAAGCCGGGTGCCTTCAAGAGATGGTACCCAGGTGTTCACCAGAAGCACAGTGATGAAATCCCAGCCCTCTGGCCATTTAAGGTTGCTATGGAGATCCAAGGACTGGAAGCTACATAGCACATATAATGTGGAAGCTCAAGTTCTAATGTGAGCATTAAAGTGACGACCACTAAGAGCACTGCACATCACTAGGGATGATCCCCTGGGATTCCTCGTGAGGCAGACTTTTAATAACTTTATCAGTGCGCTAACTCACATTTTCTGTGAGGTCAAGTTCATGTGGTAGCACGCAGCATGCCAAGAGCACGTAATTTTAACTCTAACCCCACGTGGTAGAGCATGCCTTCCTATCTCCAGATGGATGTTCTTATCAAAAACCACCCCACCCCACTTTCCAGATCTCTGGGCTCTCATTATTCTAAGATATAATTATGATTCAGATATTGTCCAGCATTGAGTTAGCTCCTGTTATTATTTTGGTCATAGCCTACCACTTAAACCTTCGGGCTTTTTTTTTTTTTTAACCTGTTTACAGATAAAAGGCTGAGGTTATTTCTCGACTACCAAGGTTACAAAGAACAAGTTCTTTGCTCTTCAGTTACCACACATACACCAGGGAAAGGTTAGGATTTCAACAGTAAAGGTCATGCTAGGTTGACAGCCCCTCCCTTAAATTTTGTTTTGAGAGCACACATACACTTTTAAATTCTAAGAGACGGCAGCATAAAAACAGCCAGCCCGACAGAAGCCTGGTGCTCACCAACCTACTGAGCAACGCAGCAGCCCTTAGCCAGAGTTGTCGGGCTAAATTTTTTTTTTTTTTTTTTTTTTTTTTTTTTTTTTTTTTTGTGATGGGCAAGTTCCTGATCTCTTCATAAAGAAGAAACTGGTTCACGTTTTACACACTTGAGATCTACAGAAGAAAAATCCAAAGTAATATTTATTTATAGAGAAATACGTTTCCTATTTCAAAAATTTTGTGGTTTATTCCTTATTAAATTCCCTTCCATTTCTGAATCTTGGACTATAGAGCCTGGGGGAAATATTAACTTCCATAAGTACTGCTCAAATGTATTCTAGAAACTTCCACAAATAATTCTTACTGAAATGCCCTTGAGGACTGAGAAAGCCAACGGGACTGTTACAAATGAATTATAAAATACTCGTGAGTTATTAATCAAAACGATAGCATTCCAAGGCTATGACAGTAGAGCAGCCCCGGGAGGTCTTAGTCAGAACACACATAAACTGTTCTTGGCTTGCTACAGCTATTTATACAGGAACAATTCCAGAGGACTCCTGCTGGGCCTCGCTTGGCAGCTACCCCATAGCTACCTCCAGGAAGCAAGAGTGGTCAGAGCGGCAGGGAAGCTCCAGATGGGCTGGACTGATGTCCTCAAATGGATATGGCTATAAGAAGGGTTTTCAAGACCAGTATTAGATTTAGGGGACTTTTAAATGGGATGGACTTTCTAATCAGGGAGCTGGTGACAGTTTTATCTGGTGTCTCATGACTTATCCAAACAGAACCTCCACACTCCTTAACTATTTCTTTTTTAAGCTTTCTCTGATGTCTGAAATTCTGTCCTTATTACTTCTCCTCCTCCTCCTCCTTCTCTCTCTCTCTCTCTCTCTTTCTCTCTCCTCCCTTCTTCCTTGTCCTTCTTTCTTTTTCCCTGATAAACTCTCCTCTAGCAAAAACCAAAGTGTTTTTCTAATTCTCAATGAGATGGCTCACGGGGTAAAGGCCCTGGCTGCCCAGCTTGCTGACTTGAGTTCCATCCTAGGACTGGCACGTTAAAACCAGAGGACCGACCTCTGCAAATTGTCCCCCCAATGAATGCCACACTTGCAAGAAGTAAATGCAACAATAAATGCAACAGCTGAGGCTGAGCTACCAAAGTAACTGTGGTAAAGGTGGTTTGTTGCACCTCTCACACATGGGTAAAAGCACAGTTAGCAGCAGCTACAGTGAGACTTAGTTTCTCTGGAACAGCAAGGAGGCACCTCTTCGGTGGCAAGAGTAGGTAGGATCTGCATATAAGTCACTGCTCTGTCACCTCTAGACTACAGCACCTTCCTCTGTCTGAACTTCCAGTTCAGGACCGACCAGCTGCCTTACAGTATCTCCATCAGTCTCTTTTACCTGTGAGGGTTTCACTAACTCTCCAAGTAAATATGCCAGAAGCACACGGAAGGGGTATTTTGAAATACCCCACCCTTACTATGCTGTGAGTGGTAATATGAGGTGACTACACGGGAAGATTTAAAAAAGACCAGGCCATAGTGTATCTTCCCTTCACTGATACTATTTGATGGGTCTTGAGCACTTTCCTCCTGACTGCTGCCTGCATGGTCGGAATCTGAACCTGACCTCTGCTAGGGTCAACCAGAGAGCTGCTGCAGGATGCAGGCAAAGGGAAAGGAAGTGGGACTCACCAGAAGTAATGTGCAACTTAACACACAGGACTCGAAAGGACATCTTATTTTAGCAAAGAAAAAAAAAGGGGGGGGGATGCCTAATTGCATGGAAAAGCTGTAACTTCAGCAGTGGAGGCATCTGCTTATGTAAATAGAAAGTGACACATCCTTAGCTCCAAATAGACAAATTGTTTGCAGACCTTAGAAAGAAAAGATACCTATCGCCAACTCCAAAAGACGATGGCTGTATGGGTCGGTGCACAGTCAAGGGCTGCAGGACTGCATCCTTCGCAGTTCATTTCTATCGTATGTGCCAGACAACACTGTGCTATGTGTTGGGGATAAGGGATGGGGGAGGGGCACCGTGCCGGCTTCAAGAGTCCTCCTGCCGGGCATGGTGGTGCACGCCTTTAATCCCAGCACTTGGGAGGCAGAGGCAGGCGATCACTGTGAGTTCGAGGTCAGCCTGGTCTACAAAGGGAGTCCAGGACAGTCAAGGCTACACCAAAAAACCCTGTCTCGAAAAACCAAAAAAAAAAAAAAAAAAAAAAGTCCTCCTGGGCTACCTTGGAGAGACACAGAACCACACGCCAACTGAAGTAAGGATACTCTTTCAGGTGAAATGACCAAGGAATCTAAGCGCCTGGAGTGATCTGAGGCTTCCCAAGAGAGCCAGGCTCATGTGAAGATCTAAATATAAGGTTAGGAGGTTCATGGGCAACAGGGGGCGCAAGGGGTAAGAGGTAATGAAGGCCCAGCTACATCAATGTGCTTTTTAAGGTGTGGGTAAACTGTAGTCACAAGGAGAGAGACTAGGTTTTTACAGGTAGAAAAGGCTCAGGACTGTTCTGCCCTCTGACGTGCTGGATAGCAGCCACAACACCTGTGGAAGAACAAGCGGGGGGGGGGGGGGGGGGGGGGGGAGGGGGGGGGGGCAGGGGGGAGTGCTGTCAAAAGAAAATAAATAAAACCAGCAAGCAACTTATGTGTTGTTATGAGAAGAAAAAAAATAGTTCCTGACCTTCTCATTGACATGAATTTAATATAAAGAATCTGAGTTTAAAACAAACTTAGACCGCCCCCCCCCCCCAAGAAGCTCTCGCCTTCCTATTTCATGACCATTTTTCACGCTGATTTCTGCTTGCTGCTGGTTTTCTTCAGCCTTAGCCTGGAGCCTTTCATGCTTCTCTGGCGTGCCGAATTTACACCGTTAGCATTTCGCCACGACATACAAAATCATGACACATCTGTTAAAGCAATTTTTTTTTCTAAGTCAGAAACATTGTTCTCTGAAAGAAACTGTGAGCTAAAAAAACAAAACAAAACAAAACAACAACAACAACAACAAACCCATCAACTGGTAGGCATCAACAGATCTAAAATAGTCAAGTTTCAAACTTCTCCTTTGAAGTGACAGTAGAATCCGGCTGAAACGAACCTTTGTCTGTCTGTGTAGGAATGTGTGGATGCTCCTCCAGTGGGGTAAGAAAGCACCTTCAATTGTGCAGGACGGAGGCCCAATGGGCTCCCCTCTCCAAACCCCACCCACACCTCACGATCCTCTCATGCAGCTTTTATTTAACAAAGTTCCCCACCTCAGAGAATTTGAGAAAGACAGACTCAAATACAGAATGGCCTAGTATTTCCCACTGTGAGAGACTCAGTTACCAAGAGGAATTCCAGTGGGAACACTTACAGCGAGAGGGGTCTACCCATCTCTCTACTCTCCTTCCAGGAGACCTGAAAAACACCAGAAGCAAATCCACTTGCTCTTCTGGGTGGGTCAGCCACACTCCTAACCAGCCAGCAAGTGTACCAAGCACTCACTATGTCAAAGCCTCTGTGCTTGGTGCTTTACACAGACTAATCTCATTTAAGGCCCCCTATGACCCTGCCAGGCACGTGTGTGCTCAGCCATGTTCTGCCAGTGCGCCCTCATACGCTCTAGAATCAGTTCCTCTTTGGCAAAATCTAGACTCTGATCAACGAACGTTTTGCACGGGCAACCCTCAGGAATCACAGCTAAAAAGACATGATAGCAAAACTGACTGCAGCTGGGTAGCATAGACACTCAGCTCATAGGCCTTAAGATTTCTTTTATTTGTTAGAGATGAAGACATACTCTGAGTTCCTTGGCATTCAATACAAAGAAATCGGAGCTACCATCTGCACAAATCACAGTATCATTAAAATAAATTATAGGGAGTATAAAAACCAATGCCCATGGCAGACAGAATTTATCAATCAAAGAACATGGCATGTGAAACACTCAACAAAGGATTTCATTTCCAGGAAAAGTTGCACAGCCACATTGAAGAAGGGGGACCATTCAACAGCTATTAATAGGCTAACCTGGGAAGTCTGAAATATTTTCTTCAAGTATAGAATATAAAATTTTATACACACAGATCATTTTAAAAAACACAACATTTTAATGTCTTCTTCCAAGGAACTAGATAAACCTTCAAGGTCTTTTCTAGCTAATCAGTTAAAACAAAACATTAACTTTGGATGTGTGTGGAAGTCCCATAACATGATGCCTAAAACGTAGCCTGACTGCATAATGTCGCATTGCACATGAGCCACCAGGCAAAGAAGAATTCTGTATGAGTATATCACTTATGATAAAAATGAATTTTGTTTTGTTTTTTTTCAAGACAGGGTTTCCCTGTTTTTGCTCTGGCTGTCCTGGAACTCACTCTGTAGACCAGGCTGGCTTCAAACTCACAGAGATCTGCCTGTGTTTGCCTCTCGAGTGCTGGAATTAAAGGAGTGCCCCACCACCACCTGGCTAAAAATGGATTTTGATGGAAGGAAAAACATATTGTTTCTCAGTTTAAGAAGCTGAGCATCTTCTTGATGATGTAAGGCCAACAGAGGAACACTTAGGAAGGGTGGCAGCATGCCTATCTAAAGTAAAGAAATAAGAATTTCGAATGCATAAACATTTTACCAAAGCTATGAATTTCCCATCAGATTCACATACTCTAAGGAAAATATACCTAAGCAGTTTGAATAAAAGTGGAAACTTTATCACTCTGCTTCTAATGGACACGAATGGGTAAAGAACATAAGGCATTTCTATAAAAATCGAACTGGGATTCTTATGCTTTTTTTCTCTGTGTAAATATTCACTACTTGGAACAAGAATGCTACTTCAAGTGCCTTTCCTGGTCCTTTCGCTGTTTGTAAAACTGCCAGGCATTTAGTAGACGATCAATAATGCTTTCTGGATGAATGGATCAAAACTCAGCATAACAGAAACGCTAAAAAATCCAGTATCCAAAATTTCAAACTGGTAAGCAATGAACGGTATTTAATGAGATACGTGTTACTGGGAAAAGTGATATTTTTAAACGTTGTTCATGATTGGCCAACCACATAAAATATTAAGAAACCATACACAAAACGGAATTACCATAAAGGTGTGCTAAGACACAGGAAATCTCCCGCATTCATGAGCAGAAACGCTCTTCCACATGGTCTGAGCTAAGCAGGTGCCTGGAGTTCCCCTTTTATCCACCAGATGGCAATGAAGAATCAAGCAAAATGTCTAATTTCTGAGCGCCCCTGGATGGACAATGAAAGTGTGTGATGGTGATCCATTTCTTGACGACGAAACCAACTACTACCAACATCCTAAATTATGACTGGCTGAGCTGGGCTATATAATTCATTCATATATTCATTTAGTGTTTTTTGAGTGTGTATGCTGGTCCAAGGATGGCACTGAACACAGAGAGTTAAAGACAGAGCTCCTGCCGTCAAAGAGCTTGGGATTTTAGGAGGCCGACAAGCTAGAAACAGATAAATATGACAGAGTGCGATCAATTATCTCATAGAGACGTTTAAGAAACACCTTCTAGCGGGATGTGTGAGCCAGCTTTTGAGGAACGAAAGGAGTTTGCTAGGCAGAACAATCAACTAGAGCTGTGGTCTGGATGTGAGGGGTCTCCCAAATGCCCGTGTGTTGCAGGCTTGGTCCTCAGCTGCCACGTCATCACTGAGAGGTCACGGGATCAAGGACGAGCTCGCTTCACCAGTGCTGCAAGGCATGCGCAGTGGCGAGCTTCTGCCCAGTGGTGTGAGCTTCTGCCCAGTGCTAAGTGCCTAAAAGTACATACTATTTTTCATACCCACTTTTCAGAGCCTCGCCTGCTCTGTTCTTGAGTTCCTAGTTTGAATATACTCAAACAACAAGTGTCTCCCCGCTATCCACCCACTTTAAAAAAATCTTAGAACGAAGCTTGACCGTGTTGTCACGGGGCATCATTCTATTCCTAAATAACTCATGCAGTTCTGGGCAAGACTAGGAAACCTGGGTTTTAAGTCACATTGCAATCGGCTAGTTCTGTAGTGGATGCACTTAAACATGATCCTCAAGCTGGCGGCACTTGGTCCCTTCGGGTTCAACAGTGGAGTGTGCAGCTGGGGAAAACAGGGGCTTCAGAGGCTCTTCAAAGCCCCCCTCCATCTTACGTTCTAGTATATGAAATTTCTTTTCCTCTCTCATACTACCCAATGTTGGAGGTGCTGGAAATGACGTGAGGCAGGATACAAACAATCCATAAAACCCACACAACCTGGAGATTTGAGGATTTAGCCAGAGTGGGGACAGATAAATTGCAGAGGAAAAAAATAATGTTTTTCAGGTCCTGATGGGACTGCTTTGCTTGTTTCATATTAAGCGATAATCTCTCAAAGTCCAAGTTACTCTGCATGAGCCTAACAAACAGAAGGCACATTGATTATCCAGAAGGCTAAACAAATGCCCATGGTTTTATGTATCTCTAAACAGAAGTGTCCTCGAAACCTCTACACATTAACTGTACTGACTTAGCAGCCTTTGATTGACAGTACGAAGCCATCACAGAATTAACTGAGCCAGGGAAAAGTCACATGGCTTCCAAGTCCTGCTGTCACGTTAGTGACAATGAACCAACCCACTGAATAAGTCACAGAGATGTTCTCTCTGAGCCTTAATAGTGGCAGCAGAAATGACAGCCAGTGTGGCTGGTTCCCAACACCCCAGGCTGTCGCAGCAATGAGCAGTCAGCGCAGACAAGAGGAACAGGAAGAAGCATTCTTGTATGGAATTGCTGTGAAAACTTAACACAGTATTTGGGGGAAAGCATTTTAAGACAGTCTTTCAAAAATATTCAAAGGAACCATCCACTCTGAATTTCATACAGACCAGGCCCATGGAAAGCAACATTAACCAACAGTCTAAATAGTAAGATGGCAGTGGAGAGAACGCCAGACTTGGAGCATTACAACTTCTACTGTCTGGCAGCCGGGCTAATTGTTGGCACTTTGGAGTGCAAAACACTTGAGACTGGGAGTTTTTAAATGCATCCTTTCATATCTCTAGACGTGGGGGTGACAATGAGAAGGAATTATGTTGCAGAGGACTATAAAGTGAATTTATAGTACTTACTAGCTCCTGAGAAAGAGCTTATATATAAAACTGTAGCTCTCTTTTTAATTTCAAGAGATTGCATAAATACATTCTCAGAGAATTAGTTCAAACAAAAACATGCTAGCTACTGCTAGAGGTGAAATTAAAAAAATATATAAATATTTTAATAAACATGATAAAAATGTTCCCAAGTACTAACACTTCTGTACATTAACTCTAGACCAGACACTAAAGCTAGGACCATGTGCGCATGTCCTCTAATGTCAGGAGGAGGAAGATGAAGGATGTAGCTGAAAAGATAGAGTGCTTACAGTGCACAGCCCCTAGCTTGGACCTCCGAACTGGAACACACACACACACACACACACACACACACACACACACACACACACACACACGACTAGAAGGGGGAAACCCACTTGGCCAGCACAACATTTACAGTAGATTGGTTCCTCAAGCACAAGTTACTCTATTAAACACTGCATAGCTGGTAACACATACAAGACAGGTACCGCCTATATGAAATGATAAACAAAAAAAGTAAGAGAAAAATTAAAATATTAACATAAAGGTGACAAGCGAATTATGATCTCCTAAAAGGGGAATATCATATATAATATCACATATTTTGTTACTTATTCAGTCCATTTGGGAAACATGAACCTAATTATATTTAATGCTTCATACTTAGTGTTTTGTTATTATAACACCGTTAAGTAAATGACATGATTACTCAAGCCCACATCCCATATGTTAAGTGATTTTGTGGCTACTTCAGAACACATCCAGGCTAATATTAAAGGAGCCCTGAACATCTGAAACACTCTATCCACTTGGCTGTTTGGGAAAGATACTCTAACTTTTTCATGTGTCATTAGCCTGATGCCTAAGGTTTAAATGAATTTTGGACCATTAAAATAATGCAAAAAAATTCAATAAAAAATTCTTTCCAATACACCCCCGCCACAACACTGTTAACTGCAAATAGAAGCCAAGAACTAGGTAATGGGAGGGGGGTGGAGGGTGAGGGGAGTGGGGGCAAATAGATGGGAAGACACATCAGACTCACTTCAAAGCCATAGATTTGACTCAGGCGAATCTTCTCACTGCCAAGTCTCTCATGGGCTTGTTCTGCAGGGCCTACCGAACAGGGGACACAGGCCAGAGAGCAATGACGGCTGGCTCTACCAGCTTTGCTAGATTGTCAAAATGTTTTCCTGATTTTTTTCACAGTACAAGAAATAAGACCAGCTGAAAGGGAAAACCCATTCTTTTGGAGAAAATTTAGTACTTGGGTCCAATGACATTTTCCAGCTATGGAGCAGCCAATAATTAAATACCAAGGAGATAATGACCTGGCTGATTCAATGAGCTTTGATTCGATGCATTTAAGACTCTATAACTGGGGACCATTTTCTTCTAAGGTTCCTGAGGTGCAGAGCTTTGTGCCCCAAGAAAAGTCAAAACACACAAGCAAACTGCAGCACACAGCCGCTGCTTTTTCAGCGCTAGCTCGGTGTTTAAGTCTGTGCTGCCTTCACATTTTCTAGTGTCTCTGCAGCGATGCTGCATCCTTGACCCCACCAAGCGATGGATCACTACTTCTTAAATTACACCAAACCAAAGGGTAAAGGCAAGCACGCCTACATGCGCAAATGCGCATGCGCGCCGCCATGCCCAACAGTCTCTCAGCTTCTACCACCTTGAAAGCTTACCCTAGCTGCTGCAGGTTACTCTATTCTTTACAGAAGATAAAAACAGAATGGAGAGGCCATAATGGATCAGAATCTCAGCTCCATCCAGCAGAAAGAGATGAGATAATTGTCAATATAAAGTTCACAGGAGTCATTATCATTAAAAGGAGTTGACTAGTCCCTGCAGACTATCTGTTCTTTGGTTTTAATGGAAAGGGAATTTCTCGATCAATTCTCTTGTTCCATTTGAGCAATAAGAAGAGCTAAGAGCAAGCCAGGCATCATGGTGCACGCCTTTAATCTCAGAACTCGGGAGGCAGAGGCAGGAGGATCTCTGTGAGTTCAAGGGCAGCTTGGTCTACAAAGAGAGTTCCGGGACAGCCAGGGATATTGCACAGAGAAACTCTGTCTTGAAAAACTAAGAGGAGGGGTGTGGCGCTCGCGCCACACAGTACCAAGTTGAGGGCGAGGGCCTGCGGATTTAACTCACGCACACGCACACACACACACACACACACACACACACACACACACACACACACTAACACTGTGGGTTCTTCGTGTTAAGAGAGCAGCAGCCGCAGCAACAGCCATGGCAGCGGTTTATTCTTTTTTCCCCCCAGAGTTCCAAAGAGCCTTCTTATAGGCAGCAAAACAGGAATCCTCCTCCCAGGTGAAATCCCTCAAGAGGTGATTGCACACAGGAGGAAAAGTCTCGAGGAAGGGAGGGGCGCGTTCTCAGAGCAGTAAACATGACTAGCTAACCAAGATAAACACAGACATGGAAGCTGCTAGAAACAGGGCATGAAACAGCATGACAGACAGGCGGCCCAGTCGGGCTGGTTCCTACAGAGGGGGAGGAGAAGGGGTTGGCGGAGGAAGAGGAGGAGGAGAGTGCCTCCCAAAGGCTTTTCTCAGTCACTTAGAGAACGACACAGAGTGTGTATAAAAGGAGGACCCATGCAGTCCCTTATGCAGGGCTCTTTAGGCATCTGTGTGGTCCTGGCAGTTTCCTCATGTGTAGAACAAAATACAGATCTCCTGGTGCCTGGGATATATGGCTTTGACTTACACTCAGGGTTTTGAGACATCAAGGCTTTTGACATCCGATGACTCCGTTTTGATTCAGTCCCTATTTGCATGCAGTCATATGGCAGGGACAACATCTTCAGCCACCAAAAGGGAGGATGCAGGATCTGTTTTAATGACATGAAATATCTACAGAATACCAAAGGGGGACAGATACACAGTGCGATAATGCCAAGCTACCAGCAATGGTGCTTTTCAGGGCAGAAGAATTACACTATAATTTTGTTTTCTCCTCCAAGTTTTCCTGATTTTTAGGATTTCTACGATGATTGTAAGTTACTTCTCCAATAATACAATGTGTCTGAGTGTCACATGCCTCATCTCTGTTCCCCGACGCTTCCAGAAGCCCCATTTCCAAGGACCTATCCCCGCCTGAGCTGTCCGTGACCATATAATGCTGGCAGAAAGGAAAGAGCAACTGGCCACACCATCTTTTTCTCCCAGAGAAGAAAAGGGCAAAAGACTGAACATGCTGGTCTTCTCCCACACTGGTCAGTCACTAAGTGTAAGTGTTAACCTCACGGCTGCCGATTTTTTTTTTTTTTTTTTTTACTTTGGTCACAGCAGGAAAACTACCTTTAAAAGTCTCTGGCATGAGGAAGAAGAGGAGACACAGGAAAAGCACCACACTGAAAACGGAAGTCTAGAAATGAACAGTGCAACCAACTTTACACCAGAGAGCAGGGGGACTCCGAGGGGGTACTCCTTAAGGATGGGCTCAATAGCTTCCACTGTAAGAAAAGGATCATTCAGATGTCTTATTGTTCATATCCTGAACTTGTCAACACACACTTAAAGTGAATAATGTGCTGAGGCGGAAGACATTTGCTCCTATTACCCTCCAGCTTTAGAAGGAAACAGGACAGACTGTGTAGGAGCAGGATTGATGGTAACACACCATTAGGCTGAGGGACCCCTAATAGCATAAGCTTCCATTAAACACATTCCTCAAGAGGCACACTTACTAAAAGAAATTAGGTCATTTACAATTCATAAACAAAAAGTCATACATCAAAATTTTATATATATATATATAAAAGTCATATATATATTCTGAAGTCATTTTTCTACCACTCCTGGCTTGGGACCTCTTCAGAGAACGCTAAATGGCAGTGCAGGCAAGAAGCAGAAGCTCTGCAGCTGTGATGCCGGAAGCTCCCAGCGCAGGAGAAACGTTCAGGCAACACAAAGAACGCACACTGCCTATCTGCACGCAGGAAAAATAGCGAGCTGTGGCTCATCTCCAGCCAGCCGTCCAGACCTCTCAGTCCCCCAGACCGAGGAGATGGCGCCACCCAAAAGGAACAGTGAGGAATGGCGGCAGCCGGTTAAGAGATGAAGAGGAGGAGCAGCCCCAGCTCTCCTCGGCGCTCTGAGGTGTGTCCCACCCTCGCCATCTTGGTCACTTCCTGTCAGACATCTGGAGACACACACACACCTGGTCATGTTCCTTTTTGCCTCAACTCCACTTTCCGTCGCCTTGGTTTCTATCGGGCTTCATTTCGTTAACCATTTAAAAATGTTTCCTTACCCACAGGCTGTGTTGTTACATTGCTGTACAGAAAGAGGAGGCAGAATAACGCTGCCCCGTGTGCACCTCAGCCTAGGCCCTCGAGCCTGGTCTGTATTGTGAATGGGAAGATGGGGGGAAAAGTTTCTAGGACCAAACTAAGTCTGACATAATTATTAAGAATGATCTACAAGTTATAGCATTTCAAATAATAAACTAAGCTTCCTATACGACTGCTATCGTGGACCAGCTGTATTAATTCTCTGTAAGAGCTGGTATTCACTAAACACTTAAATTCACTAAACCACTTTAGAAACATGGCTTGTTAGAAAATACGTATAGATGTGATGTACTTTCACAGCTGCAGCAGAAGTTGAACAGAAACTGAGTTTCTTCCATAGAGAAAATAAACCGCTAAAATAAACACTAGGTTCCACTCTTTCTGCTTTCAAAGTGAAGAGGACTAACATTTAAAGACATACCATAATATTCACCGAGTAGTATTCACGTCTGCAATTTTTACCATTTTATGTGCACAGCCATTTCACAGACGAGGAGACTGAAGAACAGAATAACTAAATTCCCTGAAGTCATTCAGTGGTGAACAGTAGAGCAGAAACTCAATCCAGGTCTCTCCTTCCTTACGAGACATGTTTTCCTAACAGAAACGGCAGCCTGGAACGTCTGTGTTAGGCTGAGCCCCATCATAAAACTTTTATGTAACCTTAGGATGGGGAGGCAGGTCATTGGTAGAGTGCCTGCCTCAAATGCTCAAGGCCCTGGTTCAAACTTCACCACCACAAAGCAATGATACACACGTACGTAGGTACACACACACACACACACACACACACTTAACTTAGCCAAATACACCAGACTTTCTTTGTGAGTCTGGATTTAGACACAATGAATCAAGGGAAAATAGTTTAATAGACTAAGATCACTCACAAGTGCCAACACTAAAAAACAAATGACAAACAGGATCATAGGGACTCAGTTATAAGTTATTATTGGTCTTATTTAGAGAGAAAAACAAGGCTGGACTCATGGATGTCTCTCTTTTCCTTTATCTTTCATTCTTGGTTTGGAGATAAGGTCTGAAAAGAAAGAAGGGGGAATAAAGGAATATATAGGGATGATAGGACAAAAAGTAAATTAGTGAATCTACTCCTCAACTTAATGCCTTAATTGTCACTCACAAGGGTATTTTTAATTCACTGGTATAGAATTTTGTATACTGATGCAAAATAAGTTTAATTTTCGATACATTGGTACAGAATTCAAATTTAAGATTATTCTTTACACACACCACACACACACACACACACACACACACACACACACACACACAGAGTTTACTCTAATATGCAGTATTGTACCCATACAACTCAATTGTAATACAATTCCAATACTTTGAAAGTGCTATTGCAGGCTGTTTAGGATAAGTAAGTTATACAAGCTACTTGTTACTTGATCAAATCACGGTCATATTAATTACTAATCTATTTTAATCACAAGAATATACATCCTACATGTAAAAGATAGATAGGATTCTATAGAAAGATAAAATAAAATAGAATAAGGACTTCAAAAACCACAGAGACATACAGAATGTGGCATTTAAAGATGTTTATTTTATTATTTTAAAGATTCAATGACAATGACACAGGTTAACTCTTGGCAACACCCAGCCTACTTCAAAGAAGATGATGAGCATCAAAGAACCTCCTTATGGAGATGGAATCAAATGTGACAAATCAGCTACTGGGAAAAATGTTAGTTGTTTAGGAGTTTTTAGGCCTAGATAGATGTTTTAAGTTGATAATGACAAGATATGACAGATATATATTTACATTCAGAAGTATGGATGGATGCACCAAGATAGGAAAGATGTTTTCTTCAAGGCTGCCAAATACAAATAGCCAAAACACTATGAGTGTAACAAAACATTGTCAGAATATTGTCTACTATCTTAGCCAAGGAAATTTGTTTTTGCTTGTATTTTGCTCATGTTGTAGTCGTGACTACGGCACGTCTTATAAAAGAAAATACTGAATTGGGGGTTTTGCTTAGAGTTTCAGAGGTTTAGTCTGTTATTATCATGGTGGGGAGCATAGTAGCATCCCTGGTAATTGAAGCAATAGCTGAAAGCTACATGCTGATTTGCAGCCAAGAGAGATACTTGGTTTGACACTGACTTTTGAAACCTCAAAGCTCACCCCCAGTGGCACACCTCCTCCAACAATGCCACATCTCCTAATCCTTTCAAATAGTGCCACTATTTGGTGACTGAATGTTCAAATATATGAGCCTGGTGGGGGGCATCCTTATTCAAACCACCACACTCATCTTTCCGTTCCCTGTGCTTTGAATAAACAGAATAAAGGAACTGAGCAGAGAATAAAAGATAAAAACAAAACAAACAAACAGAAAGAATAACTCCCCTGTAAGAGCTCTTTAGCTTTGACAACAGAAAGTTCCGAGAGGGCAGAAGTGTCCACTGATGGCAGAGCACTCACACATTTATGCTCCAACAACCAGGGCTTGTAAAGAAACTCTGAGCTCTACTTGAGGGAAGAGTCACGCACCACCTCAGGGAGAAAAGGTTTGGGAAGTACAGACTTGTCTGAAAAATCCTGTGCCCAAGATATTTCGTTTATATCTCGACTAATGCTATTCGGTTAGGAATATCTGTGAACTGCAAACAAGTGGCGGGGCCAACACTTTACAGCTCCTCTACTAAAAATGCCTCGGAAAAGCAAGGTTGGGACACTGCTTTCCTCTCCGTCCTCTTCTTTTCCTTTGTACTCAGCACAACTTAGACCTGGGCTGTTTCTCAGGTTCATCCCTTATAGGCCTAGTGGCTACGACGGAGTTTACAGAGAAACAGCTGTGCAACAGATAATTGTCTAGTGAACTAAGCAGATGAACAATACATTCGGATTCTAGGTGACAGGTGGAGCTTTCCGTTTACTCCTTCTCCCACCTTCTGTCAATTCCTCCAACTTTTGAGTGAAGAAAAGTATTTGTTTGGGTGTAGGATGGCAAATCAGTCTGTGTATGTGGCAAAGTACCATGACTATAGAAACCTACTTTAAGGGTATGGACATGCTAAGTCTCTGTTCAGACTGCAGGCTATCTCAACTAATGGTGACAGAAATGCTGGCTCTGGGGCAACTCTCATTTTTTTTTTTTTTTCCCATTTCAAATATTGGTCCTTACTGTCTCAATTATTGCTGCATATATACTTAGGAGAACAATGCAACTTGGAAGTTGTATATTAACAATTCTACCTTAAAGGTGATAAAGGATGCATTACCTAGACACAAAGCAGAGTCACCTGGGTAATCAAGCCTCAAGCATCACAAGCTCCGCCTCTGCAGCTGTATTTAATGCTCTGTTCTCTCTCATTAGGTCCTTGTGCCTCTTTAGGACAAAAGGACCCACTTGCCTGCATTTCTGGAGCACTTCACATCTACAGAGTGCTTCTGCAAAGATGTTACGTTGGCAGTTCAGCTGAGGTTCCAAAATATGGTCACAAAATGATAACTTGAAGTTCTGGACACACATGCAAACCTGAAAAAGAAAACTTTTTTACAGTCCACTATGTGACTGTAAAAAAGCTCTGATGCCCAGTCCAAAAAAAAAAAAAAAAATCAAAAGTATGGAAATTAAGGGAAGGTGCAGGAGGAAGGCTTTCTGGACGCACAGTGTGCTGTGGATCCCTTTGCCCGTGACCAGGGGGAAGGAAGAGAGATACAGGGAGGTTATGAGAGGGGACTACAAAGGGACAGAAGCCTGTCGTGTGGCCTACGACAGAAGAACATGACAGGTTATGTGTCTGACTCTTTACTAGAAAAGGCCAGAGAACCAGTGAGGAAGGACAGCCAGGGAGACAAGAAGACTGTGGGAGACTGTGACTGCCGAGCTGGCCTGCGCATCCCAAGACTTGTCTAGCCAAGGACCACATGACATCCTGCAAGTAGATTCAGGCGAGCAAAGGGGGGGAGGTACAGACTCATAGGTGCTTCTCAAGGGGAGAGTCTAGTGGTTAAAAGACCTCGTCACAGAGTCTCTGTGGACCTAACAGCTAAAAGGCCAGGAGATGAGGAAAGCCTATTGTTTATCGTACACAGAAAGAAGACAAGTATGAGAGACGGTCTCACGGGATGCTCTGCTTTCACCAAGAACCACCAGGAGCATGAAACCACGCTGGCGGCAGCAGTAAGAAAGCCCTCCCCTGCCTTCTCCTTCCTTTTCTAGCACAGGCTTTGGCAGATCAGACCCTGGCTATCAGGGAGAAGCTTACAGTAGGCTTTTCAGCTGGCAAAGAGCTTATTTACCTGCGGAAGGCAAGGCAAGAGATCTGATTTCATGCCTTGAGTTTTGATTACCTCGTGAACCGTGGTGGATTTGCAATTGAACCTTATTACAGTGAAGAATATTGCTTAAACTCACATAGATTGCCTGAGTTTTCATCCTGGAGAAAAATACTTAAGTCTGGGGAAATACTTAGTCTACTGAATACATTCTGATTACGTGTCAGGAAACAAAAATAAAGACTCTCTCAGATGAGAGCCCATGAATTCTATTTGTTCTAGATCAGAAGAAACTATTTTTAGTAATCAACTCATTGAACCCAACCAACTGCTTTAACCTAAACAGAGATTTGGGATTAAAGACAATGACAGCTGCAGTGAGAACAGTAGTTGGGTCTGCCTCCAGATAGACTGAAATGAGAAATTTAGGCTCCATCTGACTTACACCTCTGTGTATAGCCACCATTGTAGTTTGTTCCCGCTGCTATAACAAAAATGCTTCGGACAGTGTCTTAGTCAGGGTTATTACTGTTTTGAACACCATGATCAAAAGCAAGTCGGGGAGGAAAGGGTTATTTGGCTTACGCTTCCACATGACAGTTTATTATCAAAGGAAGTCAGGGCAGGAACTCAAGCTTCTGGAACCTGGAGATGGGAGCTCATGCAGAGGCCATGAAGGAGTGCTGCTTACTGCCTTGCTCCCCAGGACTTGCTCAGCCTGATTTCTTATCAAACCCTCAACCACCATCCTAGAGATAGCACCATCCAGAATGGGCTGGGCCCTCCCCAAGGTCACGAATTAAGAAAATGCCCTACAGCCGGATCTTATTGAGGCATTTTTTTTTTTCAACTGAGATTCACTCCTTTTAGATAACTCCAGCTTGTATCAAGTTGACATAAAACTAGTCAGGACAGACAGGGTACATTATAAAGAGAAATTTCCTCTCCTACAGTTCCAGAAGAAGAAAGGCCCAAGGTCAAGGTTTGTCCCTTACTAGTACAGCTACATAACTGTCCTCACATGCCAAACATGACAAGGGAACAAAAGACACCTGGCTGTTTGCCTTCAGCTCTTCAGAGGTCACTAACCGCATTAGTGAGGTCTGTCCCCTCATGACCTCATCACCTCCTACAAGCCCACTCTCTAGTACTGTGGCATTGGGGATTAAGTTCCCATTTTAGAAAGGCCACAATCATCAAAAGACAGCGCCACTTCTCCTTATGTGTCATCTTTTCGACAGTGGGAGAAGACAGTGAGGACCAGCCTCTCCAGAGTCAGATCCAGACCCCTGACACTATTCAGGTTTGGTTTGAAAGAACACCACGGGAAAAAAAATCTCCAATTGGCCCTGCTCCAATCGAGTCCCAGCTCCTGAACCGATCACTATTCAATGCAGTGAGGTGCCAGCCCACCAGTCCTACGGTCAGGATAGTTAAGTGATCTGTTGTCCAAGGTGACGAAGGGGGCCAGGCAGCCTAGTAGTGAATCTCAATCTCGAGCCATGGGCCTATCACAGAGGATGAAAACCAAGTCATACATCCAAAGTCATACAAAAAGCAAGTGGTTCTCTGGCTGTGAAGCCCTGAGCATATAGCTAAAACCTGTGCCGTCTCTAACGCTCCAAATTTCTCTTTTACGCTCACTATTTATGTATAGTGTGTGTGTGTGTGTGTGTGTGTGTGTGTGTGTGTGCGTGCGTGCATGAGCACATGCCAAGACGTGCATACAGAGGCAAGGACAAGCTGTGGAGCCCTTCCTCCATGGCTGGGACTGTCACCTTTGGTAGACAGCACAAACCATCTCACCGGCCCTGGACCTCTCTTTTAAAAGATTTTCTAGATCAGAGATGGAACTCATTTGCTGTTGCCCAATGAGAACATAGATTGGGTGACCTCCAACGTCATACGACGGCACCACAGGTCACAAGCTGGTTCCTCACAGGGGCCATTCATCTCCTATTTAACTCCTTCCATATATATTTTCTGAGGACGACTATGTAGCACGTGCCCAACAGCCCTCTTACAGTATTGCTGCTTCTCTATGAGCCCCAAACCAAACCAATCTCCTCTATCCCATGGTAACTGGCTGACCAGAAGGAAATTAGCACAATACGTTCATTAAAAACCCGCAATTAAAACCAACCATCAATGACTGGTTTTATGTGATTGGCTACAGGAGGAGAAAGCAAATAGTTTTTCTTACAGACATGCTAACCACTAACACACACACATGATAGAAATAACAGAGGTCACAAACCCAAGGCATTTTAGGGATAAAAATCTATGAGTTTCACTGCCAGAAAGGTTGTCTCTGATTTCCCCCAGCAAAGCCATCAGCAACTGGACACAGACAGGGCTATAACATAAGCGAGGGCCCCAGGCAGCAAAGGAGGGTGGCTGGCAGCAAAGGAGGGTGGCACACAAAAAAGGGCTTAACAACATTTTTGCAGAGGCTAAATTTAGCCCTTAGATGCGGCTACACAAACAGCTGCTTTACACGGTCACCCATCGACGGCTCCCTGCGTGTAAACTCTCCACAGCACGTCTTAACACCCAACACAGACGACCACACAACTTCAAAGGCACAACCAGAAATTCCTTTGCTTTTCCAAAGCTGCTTCCTTGAGAGCGCTTCTGGTTAGAGGCGATAACACAGCCCCGCTTTGATTGTGGGCCTCTGCCAACATTGGCACATGAAAGTAACACAGGTTAGGGGCTCTTATCTTTACTTTCAGTCGGGGGATGCTCCTTGTACGTGCGTAAAGTTTCTGGCAAAAGCAGAGATACAGCATAAATGTCCCTTGTCCCATCGTCAGCCTTTGGAGCATCTATTTGCACACCGCTGACCTTAGGAAGAAAAACTTGCTTTCTTGAGTCATTTGCAGACAGAAATAGTATGTGCTGGGAGGATCAATGATTACTTGGAATACACTTGAAATAAAACAAGCATAAGTGGTTTAGCCCTTAAGAAAGTCCCTCCCACAACCCAGGCTCCACATATGTAGTGAGATGAGCTAGTGAGGGGGGCTCCCGAGGACCCTACTTAGGGTCCCAATGCTGTCGGACGACAGTTCCTTGACTGCACCTGCCACTCACAGCCCCCAGGAAGGGAGTGATCTGTGTGTTATAAATCTGCAGAGAGAAGAAATAAGGAGGCGGGTGAGACTAGGACCCTTAGGACCACGGAGCAGGACTCAGTCAAGGCCCTGCCTCAGAGGTCCTTGATACAGGACATATCCTAACCCAGCACCCCTTACCTCTGCTTCCACTCTTGCTATCAAAAGCACTGCCTGGTGCAAGAACTCTTAATCCAGAAGTCTGTTTCTAAAACAGCTAGCAGGGACCCAGCCAGCCAGCCACCACCAACTAGAGAAGTGCAGCAGATGGCATTTGGTGTCTTCTGTCTTCTCTCCCCCAACAAACAGCTCTTCAGCCCAGGAGCAGGCACCTCTGTGTACGACATTTTCCTCCTCCCAAGTGCCTGCTTCTCCTTCATTGCTAATTACATTGGAGGCCACTACATGAGTTAACAGGTGTAACTGAACCACGGAGTCCTCTAGAAACACAGGGTAGAAGTCATTTTTATCTCATCAAGGTACAGATCTGAGGACTTACTGAGATGATGGAATTAAGGGCGTGGTGCTCTGCTTCCAGTAATGGCAGATTATTTTGCAGTAAGATGAGCATGCAGAGAATCACTTCGTAAACCCATTATAGCTAGTGTGGAAATGAAAGATGGCAAATGTTACTGCTAAGGACCAAATTAGAGCAATATACCAGACTCAAACAAATCACTGTCTTGACCATTCAAACAAATAACATGAAGTAAAAATACATTTTATTTCTATCTCTGCTCAGTAGCATACCAGTGTTAAATCTAAAAAGGGGGGACCTCAAAAACTTCACGATCCCCATTTCCAATGCTCACCAGCAGCGTGGAGTGTGAACTGGAATTCAAAGTTCACTTTTATGTATGCAATGTGAAGTGTTAGTGGCTGGGAAATCAGATCTGCAGAGCAGCCACTGCGAAAGCGGTCAGGACTGCTTCTCATTTGAGAACAGCACGGGGTTTTCATCGTCAGAATTGTAAGGGCTGATTTCCAACAGCCAGGGATGGCCTGCTGATCCTTCTCCTTCTTCCACACGGAGTTTGTTTGGACGAATGCAGTCTGACATGAGAGGGAAGGTAGAGCAAACAGGAGCAAACGGTCACGTTACGCGTTTCTTGCTCAGCTAGGTAAATATGAAGCCCCGGGCCTTGCCTCAATGAGGCCTGAAGCCAGAAAAGAGCTGACAGGACAACGGGCAGAAGAGGGAGTCTCAATGTGATGTATTCTCTATCATCTGCCATAGGTCAGAATTTTGTTTACATATTTTCAGGGGTCACTTTGCAAACACCTCCCACCTGGCCTGCTTGACCCGTATGGCAACACTGCCCTATTACAGTAGCTAGGCCAGGAGTTACTCTGTGTTGCAATTATCTGAAGGCAATACGCCAGCACCTCTATCAAGGCTTGAAACAGCACATTTGCCAAATACCAACTAAGCAGAGGACACTGCATTTTTATAACATGCAAGCTTTATATAAGCTCTTTTATATTTTCCTAGCAAACCATGGGCGGTATTAGAGTGACTTCCACCATCTGGAACTTGTCCCACCATTATCAGGGCAGACTTGGCTGGCTCTACTTTAATTCTCCCTGTTATAGAGCCTGCAAACAGGAATGACCTCCTTCCTGGACTAGACCCCTTTCCCATCCTGAGATTCTCACAACAGAGAGAGACCAAGAGCGCGTAGAAGTTCTAATGCCCATATCAAATGTAACGGTGCCTGCACTGCTTATGAACCGCCCCAGAATAGCACTTTACTTCATGTCTATAAGACTTATGCCTTGGCTTCCCTCACAGCCTACGGCCAAGCTCTGTGGGCACAAAGAGCGGGTCCCGGAAACCACCCAAAGGACCTTCCGTTCTCCATGTTTCAGTGCGCTTCCATGGAGTTCGACAGACAAGACTCTGGCCACCCAAGAACCATTCTGAGGTCTCATCAGAGGCCATCCTGTCCTGCCCATCCCTGAATTTTTTTGCCCAGCCTCACATGCATTTAAAAGTTGAGGGCGACTGAAGAGGAAGCTGCCATTTTCCCAGTTGATTGCTTTGCTGCGTGGCATCCTAGCACCATTTCTGTATTCTCTGATGGAAGGTGATTTGGGAGCAGTGTTGAAAGAGGAGGAAAACTATCTCCAAAGCATTGCTGTGTTGAGCCCATTTAACAACCCAGTCTCATATATTGTCTAATAATCTACAACTTGCTAAAATAAGGCCACATTTTTCCAAGTCATGCTGAATGACTAGAGCTTCACCGGAACAGCTTCTGAATCACCCAAAAAATCATGAAATAAAATATGACTTTTAGGAAGGTCATTTAGAATAATATCTTCAGTGGAAATAAGGCAAGAAGGACACATTCTAATGGCTTCTGTGAGTCAGCTTCCCAGCTGGCTTTAAGAGAACTGCTGAACTTTCGCCATCAAGTGTTATTTCATGTGTACATGAAGTCTTCAGAGGCACAGTACTTCCCGTTAAAATAAGCATCCAGGGGACACAGAATGAATACATTCCTTTTGTGGGTGAACTTTTTTCTTTCTTGTGTAAATTTACTTTTTCTTTCTTTCATTCATTCATTCATTCATTCATTCGGTTTCATGTGTGTGAGTGGTTTGACTGCATATAAATTTGAGCAACACGTGCACACTTAGTACCCGTGGAGGCCAGAAGAGGGTGACGAGTCTCTTGGAACTGGGTTTATGGAGCCTTGTAAGCTGCTGTGTGGTTGGGTGTTAAGAAACCAAACCAGGTCCTCTGCCAGAGCAGCTAGTGACCTGAACAAACCACACCATCATTTCAGACTCCAAGAAGCTGGACGTCATCCGCCACAAACTCTAGTTAACTTGCTACCAATAATCTCTAAGTTAAATCTATAGCGGTTCTCCGATGGCATTAATTTAGGTTTAGAAAAGAAGAAAGTTAATACATTTAGTAGTTTACTCAAACCAAACCAAACCAAAACCAACCCCAATATTTAGGCGCCTGATTACATCACCCCACCTTTCACTGGCGAGTCGTGTTGGACCTCGCTTTATCAGACACTTTATGAGAAGAGAACGCATGTCCTTTAAAGCTAGAATTGCATTCCTTTTGTCATGCACAGTGCCTGACATATGGATAGCTCTAAAAATACTATTACATAATCCTACTTGATGTCAATGCCAAAAATACACAGATCCTTTCAGTTGCACTACTGTGGGAGCCATGAACATGACCGAGTTCAGTCTGCATCACTGTAAGTGTTGGGGGGTGAGCAGCCCAAGGAACTCATCCTGCTTTTAAGTCTCTAGCCCTAGAGGGACCTCAGTGGTACAAGGCAGGCCCCGGAAGGTAAAGCTCAGAGGATAATGGAGATTTTTGTGATTAGTGAGATGTCTTGGCTAGTTTTATGTCAACCTGACACAAGGTAGAGTCATATGAAAGGAGGGCACCTCAGTTGAGAAAGTGCCTCCCTAAGATGAAACTGTAAAACATTTTCCTAAATAGTAGTTAGTGGGGGAGGGCCCAGCCCACTGGGGGTGGTGTCATCACTGGGCTAGTGGTCTCGGTTCTATAAGAATAGAGACTAAGCAAGCCATGAGGAGCAATCCAGTAAGCAGCACTCTTCCATGGCCTCTGTATCACCCTCTGAATCCAGGTGCCTGCCTGGTTTGATTTCCTGTCCTAACTTCGATCAATGATGAACAGTGATATAGACTTGTAAGCCAAGCAAACACTTTCCTCTTCAAGTTGTTTTATTGGTCATGGTGTTTTGTTGCAGCAATAAAAACCCTAAGATAGCAAAACTTTGTAATGTGTAAAATCCAGGGACTTAAGACATACAAGATTAGGTGCCTTTTTTTCAAAGTCCCCGAGCGAACACTACAAAATGGGTCGTATTAGTAACATCCAGACAGCTGAGAATCCAACTACAGCAGCTGGAAATTTCTGGACATGACTTCCATATATTAAGAAATAGCTCTGAACCATACGGCATTTGATAACATTCTCTGACAGTGGCTTGCCATACTCTGGATCGCTGCAACTCAAAGACTATATATGACTGAAATGCCTAGTCATGAGTATTCTTGACAGAAATATCAACTGCCTTCCTTAAATAGGATTGTATTTTTATGTCCTAGATGCACAGAAAGTTTTGCAATATGAGAAACTTCTTTTTAAAACCAAAATAATTTCCCTTCAGGAATCTACTCACTTTTGGCATTTTATGTTGTTTAAAAACATACGTTTAAAAATGGTGGTCACTGTTCTTCATTAGAATTGAATGTATTGTTATTTACAAGCCATTGACATTTAAAACCAGAAAATTCACATAAAAATGGAAAGGAGATTTATTAAGTTTAGAAACACAGCTGAAATGTTATATTAACTTTGTAAATGATACCAAACAGAGACAGCTTAACATTAATATTAAACTTAGGGACGGGGGATGGCACAGTGGTTAAGAGCACATGCTGTTCTTATAAAGGATGCTGGTTGGATCCCCAACATACACAGTGACTCAAAGCTGTCTGTTAACTCCATCCCAGAGAATCGGACACACTCTTCAGACCTCTGTGGATACTGCACACACATGGTGCACTGACATACATGCAGGCAAAACATGCATATATGTAAAATAAATTTTAAAATATTAAATTTTACCTAATTATACATAAAAGACAACAGAATTGGAAGTTAACACACACACACACATATACACACACACACCAAAACCTAAAGATCTTTAAAAGTGAAAATAAAATCTCACATTCTTCCTCATCCCACCCCTACCACCATCATCTTCACAGTTAGCCTGCTGACTGCCCAGCCATTGTGGCTGGGATCAATACAGATGACTCTCCAATGAGGTAAAGGCATAACTGTGGGCTCTACCGTAATTATACAGGAGGGAATATGAACTAGTAATCAGCTTTTGTTGCTTTTGGTTTTTTGACATTCTTATAAACATATTACGGTGAAGAACAGGGGCTGTCTAAGTATCAAGAATTTCAATCAGTTTTTTTTCTTATCGAGATCCAATCTAACTTTCTATGTCTAGCAAAACCGGAAAAAGAAAACAGTGCTTCCTGAGTTTCAGATCCAGACTAAGCAGGATAAGGCTGGGAAGACAAGTAACGATACAAGACAGTAGGATGGCAGTCAACTTGCTGCTGTCTCCCAGGCTCGACGTGGCCATGGCGGAGGGACTCGGCATGTACATCTTCATACTGATATTGGACTAGGGGAAGTCTGGGCACAAGGACAATAACTTTAGAACTCTAGCATCAGCAGAACTCAAGTTTATCAGCAGGTTGTGTGTTTGGGGGGGATGTAGGGGTACGGGGAGGGAGAGAGAGTGAGGCGTAGGAGGTAAGGAAGAGTAAACATTTTTTGTGAAGTCTCTTCATGGCAGGGTTTATAGAATCCTAAATCCTTAAGCTGTAGAACATGTCGTGATAGCTTTTGAAAAACAACACAGGTGAGTGAGAATTTAATGTAGCGGGACACGGAAATCAAATGCATAAATGCATCTGGTGAGTTTCACATATGCTGTCCACCCAGGGGGAATAGGGAATCTTACACTGCGCCCCTAAACCAAGCCCTTCTGAGCAGAAAACGTGAACAGCCTTTTGTGCTCAAGCCGTCTCCTTGGGGCCCTGGTCCTTATTTGCCATAGAATTTTAGCAACTGTAGAATTCTGAGAATGACAGCCACAAATGGATGCACTTGCTTGTCTGCCTGTGGGACAGGCCGCTTGAGTCTGGTACTGTGGGATACAGGGACAAGGACTGTGGGGCAGGCACTTTGGCAAGCTGCCCACCTTCACCTGGTGCAGTGCCATTTTGGCCTTGTCAAAGAGGTGACAGTGACCTCCCCATGCCCTACTTAAATTCTGGCAGCTTAGTGGGAGTTTAGTGGTAGGAGACTCCGACAATGAATGGCATTAGATTTTTATAAGCAAGAAAGGCTCAAAAATTGATTAAACCTGAGTAATAAAAACAAGGACAAGTGATATGCACCGAGCAATTTAGAGTAGCTTTCTACTGCAAAATGGGGCAAGGGCAGCTTTTCTGAGACAGGATTTCCACAGTGTTCCTCCTGCCTGAGCCTCGCACGAGCTGGGACTACAGGTGTAAGCCACCGTGCCAACCTCATGACCTGTATCAGTCTGATGCATCTATTTCTAACTGGATATTTTTTCACCAGCCTAAATGAAAAAAAAAAAAAAATCTTAAAGTTAAGTTTTTGTTCAACAAGCGGGACAGTATGTGTATCAGACAGACTTTCTCTTCCAAGGGCCTTCGGATCTATGAGGCCCGTAGGCAATTTAGGGACAGGAATGGTATCTTTTTATCTTTAAAGCAGTGGCTTCCAACCTTCCTAATGCTGTGATCCTTTAAATACAGTCCATCATGTTGTGGTGGTCCCCAACCATAAAATTATTCTCACTGCTACCTCAGAACTGTAATTTTGTTAGTTATAAATTGTAATGTAGATATCTAATATGCAGATGATCTTAGGGAACCCTGCAAAAGGGGTTATTTGACCCCTGAAATCATGTCATGACCCACAGGTTGAGAACCACAGCTTTAAGGCCATGCTACTAAAATGGTTACAATTTAATAATATATTCGGGGGGAGGGGGGAAGAGAGAGACCAGATCTTGGTGGCCCATTTGTGAACTCGGATGAAGCAGCAGCATAAAGGTACACTGGACATACAGTGAGATCAGAGAGAGACAGAAAATGAGAAATAATTGCTTAAAAAGCTTTGCTATGGTGAAGGGGTCCTAGACGGTCCTAGAAGAAATAGGCTCAATCAGACTCTTACGTACTGTTTAATGGGGTTCACCTAAACCAACAGTAATGATGACATGATTTGCACACATGCAAATAAAGGAATTCAAAGCCACTGTCCTAGTCTGAGATATTGCAAGATTTTTCACTAACCATCCCACTATTTTACTCCCTCTCCTAAACACTATACTTGGTCTCCTTTCATTTGTACGCATTTCCAAGTCAAATGACTTGGGCATGGCATTCTGAGGTCCAATGCTATTGCCTCGTGTTATTTTTTTCCCCCAATCCAATGTTTTATCATTACCAATTTTGTTGGTACTTAACTATTTCTCTTTTCTGAATTAAAATTTTTCTGGGAAGCATGGTTTGATTAGTTATCAGATCAGTTAAATAACATACATTATTGGAGTCAAATTGTAGTGAATTATTAAATGATTCCTAAAACATTTTCCAAGAGAGAGTCTTGCATAGCCCAGGAGGGACTTGAACTCGCTATATAGCTCACGACAGCCTTGAACTCCTGAATGTTGATGCTATTAGCATCAACCAGAGCGTCATGCAGGCTAGACAAGCACTCTGGCAGCTGAGCTACATACCTGGCCTTCCAAAATAATTTCTTAGGTTGTAGAAATGTAGTCTATCTAATCCTACATTTGCTGTGAATATTTTTATATAAACCGAGAATGCGTAAGGAAAGATGCATCTAATTCATTATTTTCTACGGTATTACAAAACATGTTTTCAAAACTTCTCAGATTGTTCTGTTTTCCAAATGTTAAAGATATCCTGACTCTACCTCGAACTCATATTTAACACAATGCTTTATGATATAAATTTTCATACAGATAGAGCACACAAGTTTGAGAAGGTTTCAGCAGGCTGCATCTTCTAAAGTGCTGCACAGATACTGGCTTCCCACAAGTCACTCTGAGATTAGTTTAAAATCACCAAAATGATTGTGAGTGCCGTGATAACACAAGCAGCAGGTGACAGAAGGAGGGGCAGCCGAGCCAGCCTTTCTTAGATCAAATGGCCTTAAGCAGGTGAACAGGGGACAAATTGAGCACACAGGAGGGCATTCAGGACAAGCAGGAAAAACGTCCCAGATGGTATAAATATTCAAGGCGTAACAGATTTGGTCTAATTGTTCTGGTTTGAAACCTATCTAGAATTTTATCCTATACAAAGAACGGAAGAAGCAACAGTGAGGCGATGCTGCCTTCATATTTCAGGCCCATCACACTGCTGATGTGTGCTGCCATAAGGAATGTCCTCAGGATCCCCTGGGGCTTGCTACCCCTACATTAAACGGTCTTATGTTGGCCTCGCTGAGAAATAACATCACTTTTTGGTGCAGTCTTCTGCAGCCCGCTGTCGATGCTTATGTGTGCGAGGGTCCCTCCACCTGCCTTCTTTCTTGTGTTTAATAGCCACTGACACAGAAAAAAGATCACAAAGGCTATGGGAATCATCTTTAATATAAGAACACATAATCTCTAAATGAGGTTGAAAAAATGAATCCTGGGTATAGTCACCAGATAAAACAGGCTGTTTATAATGCTACTCGATAGGGATTCCTTTAATACTTCTAATACCTTTCAGCAATAGTGGAGTGGAATGTGAAACCAAATCTGTCCCACTAAGCCATTTGCTTGTGTGTGTGTGTGTGTGTGTGTGTGTGTGTGTGTGTGTGTGTGTGCGCGCGCGCGCGTGCACGTGCGCCTGACTCCACTGAAGCAAACACTTGATGTCTTGTAAGCCTCTCAGTGATGGCCAATGATATACGATGCTGTGGACGACCAGAGACACATGGCATCAACATTCTTAGTCCTTTGTCGGCTTCAGCAGCTGTTCTCCAAGCTTCTGTGCCTTGCTCTTCCCCAGGAACTCTTGCTTGGAACAGTGCACAAAGATGGCACTGCCCTGCCTTTGTCTGCCCCCTTCCCCCTGCCACCCTACCTCCCCACATCTGAAGTGCTGAGTTAGCCCTGTGTGTGGTTTGCTTTCGATAGCTCCTTTTCATTATTTGTCTGTAATGCTGGGTATTGAACTCATGACCTTCTGCATGCCGGGCAAGCGTTCTACCACTGATCCACATCTACAGCCTGAAGAGCAAGTTGTTTTGCATAGTTTACCAATTAAAGCTGGGCTGGGGAGATGGCTTAGAGGGTAAAGCACTGACACAGCATAAGCCTGAGGATCTGCTGTCAGATCCCTGGGACCCACATGAGACCGGATACAACAATGCACACCTGTAATCCCAGCACTCCTAGCAACAAAAAGCAGAAAGGCTCTGTGGCCTGCAGCAGTGCCAAGAGGCTGTGTCGAGGTGAAAAGCAAGGACAGACAACCAAACTCCCCTGACAATTTGTCTCGTAACCAAAGGAAGATTTAAAAGTTATAGTTGTTTTCAGAAAAGAACTTGGTGTTATATGTTTCATATATATGTGTATATATATATATATGTTATATATTTCATATATACTTTCAAATTGATAACGGTCATTTTCTCTCCTAATTTAAGGCCTGACCTCGAAGCTCCACTGTCTTTATTGTGCACATTTCTGACCCAATTGTCTTCCTGAAGCCTAGAAACAGAGCAAGAACCATATGGAAGTAAAAACCAAGAACTAAAGTTAGAAACACGCTTCTCAAGGGGGTTGCAAAGAGAAAATTTAAAATCTAAAACTGGTACTCAACTGGCAGACGTCTAAAAAAACAAACAAACAAACAAATAAAAAAAGCCTTAAAGAACTTCAAGTAGACTACAGAGTAAACTGAAGAGATAGGTAGACAGGTGATCGTGACTAAAACTAGAGATATGTAAGTTAAAGATGACAACGGGAATGTTTTAATCTGTTTTTTTTTTTCTGGTACATTTTATCAGTCGGTGTTGACACCCCACAGTAACTGCCCCAAACGTCATAATCTTGTATTAATGTTTCATGAACGTGTACATAAAAGCATCAACTCGCCGTAACTACCACTTCCTCGTCACTTCTATGTGACACACAGCAACACTTGCAAACTTCTCCCGGCATGATCTTCATATCCTAATGAAGACCTGGGAGACTTAGGGGTGATGTCTTGGCATTAGTGAGACCCCAGGCTTTAAGGGGAGGAAAAAGAATGCCTTCAAAATCCTTGCTCATGCTATTTTTATTCTTCCTTTTAAGGAGTTTGCTCTCTCTCTCTACAGAATCTTTCTAGCAGAAGTCAGTAGGTGCAGCCAAATAGGTAAAGAAAAAGAGCACTGATCAAAGCGGACAAATCAATTCTGAGATCCCAGAACTGGGGAGGCTGAGAAAAAAGGACCCTGAGTTCAAGGCCAACCTGGGTTATACGGCAAGCCTCTGCTTCACATGAAAAGCAACAAGCAAATGAAAACAGAGCTGAAGAGACGCCTTATTGGGTAAAATGCTTGCTGTACAAGAAAGAGATCCTGAGAGTCCCCCCAGCACCCATCCAAAATTAAGCCAGCTGTGGAGGCACATGCCTGTAATCCTAGCACTAGTAGGTAGTGACAGGAGAGTCCCAGGAACTCACAGGCCAACTAGTCACCTAACAGGTGAGGTTCAGGTTCAGTGACAGACCCTGGCTTAAAAAAAAAAAAAAAAAAAAGCAGAGTGTGAAAGAAGACACCTGACATTGATCTTGTGCCTCCTACGAATTTCTCCCAACCCCGCCCCCCACACACACACACACTGATACCAACCCTAAAGAAAGGATTTAGTCCACCCATTCCCCTGTGATGGCGGGCAGGGGTAAACACAACAGTGTACGTGCAAGTGCTATGCAAATGCAACACCAAGACACCTAATGGATCACTTCCTGACCGCTGAGGGGCAAGGAGCCATGGAGGCACGGATTTGCTTAGGAATGGCAGATTGAGATCATCTGTGTAACAGCTTGCCTGAATTGCCACATTAGGAAGCGCTGAGAGGGGTTTGGCCTGAGCGCTGGAAGGAAGGCGCTTAGCTGACAGGATCTCCCAGGTAACTTCTGACTTTCATGTCAACTTTTGTGCCTATTACTACAACCACACAGCTTACTGCTCTGCCACGCCACCAGCATCAGCATTCGGGTCTCCAACCCGCTGCGGCTTCTTATTTAACCAGACTCATTTAGTAAGCCGAGGAAGTCTGTCCTACTTGCTCCTCTGCTCTCTCTTAAACTGCAGAGATACAAGCTGCTCTCTTAGACGGTCAACACTACCCCCCCCCCCACCCCACCGCCCCACCCCAGATTCCAGCAGCTGAACAGCCTCTGGTATGGGATTAATGACAAATGTTCCAAATTTGTGTTAGCAAATTTGGCTTGAGATCTCAGGTCCACTCTACACACACCTTCTGGATTCCTCTACTGGAGTTAACTTTTGGGATATTCCTCTCCCATGTGACAAATCTGCCTCTTGCTGCTCCTGTGAAGACTAGAAAGCACTGCTAAAGGCTTGGCAGGAGTTCAAAAATAAAAAATAAAAAATGGAGCACTGGACCTAACAGAAGGGGCCCAAGGACACTTAAGTCTAGCCGATCAATGACGACAGAAGGACTCACAAATAGTGCAGGTCAGCCTGGCAGGGCCGGGTCTTCTACAGAGGGCTTTAGGGTTGGCCCAGCAACCATGGAGAATGCACATTTGGTAAGCAGGTCAGCCTATAGACCTCTCTGTAAAAGCTTTGGCAGTGTTAGATGGCTATGGTTAAGGGTTTTGGTCCTGCCTGGTCATTTTTCAAACTCTGTATCAGAGACACATAACCCATTTTTAGGTCTCACTACTGTGACAGCAGTATCTACTCTACAATATTAATTTTTAGTAAAATTTCTTACTTGTAGTCTTACAAATATGACTCCAAGGATGAGATCATTGGTATTAGAAGAACATGCCTGTGCTAATGTCAACAAAAATCCAAGTTGTTCACGAAGCAAGGTGAGGACCAGGTTTTTCCTCAGCACAGGTGACTGGATGCCAACTTGTTGTGTCCAGTCATGCGCTGTTGTTAAAAAGAACATAAAAAGCCACAGCACTCAAGGAACTTATTGGAGAGGTGTTATGGTTTGAATGTGAAATGTCCACACTGGCTTGTGGGTTTGAACATCTTGCCTCAGCTGGTCATGCTGTTTGGAAAGACATGGGTCACTAGGTAAGCCTCTGAAGGGAAGAAGAGCTCCGCCCTGACTTCTGGCAGTCGCTGCTTCCAGATCTGCAAGTTCCCACAGCCCAGGGCCAAGCCACTCCACCTGCCAAGCCTTGACTGACAGCGCCCCTGACACAGAGCCCAGATGCCTTCCTCCTGTTGTTTCTGTTCCTGATGTTCAGCCACAAAGACAAGTAACTATTACAAAAAGGTATTTTCAAATCGCAGTTCAAGAAAGGTCTTTTTGTTTGTTTGTTTTGTAACTCTCAAAAGAAATAGCTTGCTACAGTATATATCCACTTAATGACCAGTTAGGCCTGCAAACAAACTGCCACATTTAAAAATACTATTCCAGCTGAGATACTCAGCAGTTAAGAGTACTTGTTGCTATTGCAGTAGGATGGGGTTGGATCCTCAGCACCCACATTAGGAGGCTCACAAGCGCCTATAACTCCAGCTTCAATGCCCTCTTCTGGTCTCTGCAGGCCTGAAGTAAAAATAAACAAACACTTCTCAATTGTTTTTTTTGTTTTTTTTTTTTTCTGAAAATATAGAATCACAAAAATTACAACTTCATCAAAGTCCACTTAGCATATGTATTTTTCAAGAAAAATTTGAAAACATATACATATACAAATAAGATTCAGGAAGTAATTGACTTTAAAAAATAACCATAAAAATGAAATGGTTAATGGAATGAAAATAAACCAAGTCTCGACTCTGAATGTATGTTTAAATTGAGAACCATAGTAACACACATGGCTGTGGCAATATGTTCAATGTTTTTTTGGTTTTTGTTTGTTTGTTTTTTGTTTTTGGTGGTGCTAGAGATCAAACTCAGGGCCTTGTGTATGCTAGGCCAGTGCCCTACCACTAAGCTATATGCCTCACACATTCAGTGTTTTGAAAGAATAGCCAGGCTCCTTTTTAACATTTTTGAAGAGACAACTTGAAGAGACAAATGGTTACTACCCCTGACAAGATTTGACACACTATGACAAGACCCTATTACCACAAGAAACAGATGCCTCGGGTGCAGCAGCATCCGTCTTCGCAGGACAACACTGCATTAGCTGGCAGGCAGCACTGCATCATCAATTTGCCTTCAGAATCTCAGTAGGTCCAGGGTTACTCCTGTAAACATAGTGGCCCCTCCAAGCCACCTGTCAAAAGCAGAATTTAAAGTTGCTGCAGGGGACTAATTTACAAGTTGCTATAAACACAGTTCTTAAGTTGCTTAAACACAGCTCGACTGTTGGCTTCTAAGAACTTTCCTCTTCAGTTTCTATGACAACTACAGTCCCGATTTTCCTCTTAGCTCTTTGATCTCTACTTTCTTTATGGCCTTTTATACAACTTCTCCTTAAATGGTTCTCGCTCTAGCCCTCTTTTTCACTCTGAACTCCCTCCGCAGAAAAGGGCTCATTCATCCTCACGGCTTTAAAAATTACCTTTGGTCCAGTGTACCATGGTGGCCAACAGCGGCCTTCTCTGCAGCTGAGAGATCTTTTCCAACAGATGTTCACATCTGTAATCTCTCGCTGTTTACTTGTTAAGTCTCCAGAAAGGTATGTGTGGGTAATGCCTTTGGGAAGACCCAGTGCATTGTGGCTGGGGCTCACGTTGGTCAAGCCATTATGTCTAACCACACAAGCTGCGGAACAAAGACTGAGGCCCTACACGGACAAGTTCAAACCCTGGCTAACAGAAGATCTGTATTTCAATGTGTGACATATCAAGGTTACCATGAACTTGAAGCCATGGTGGCTGAGGACAGTCCATCTCAGAGGGCAGTAGAGTCAACACCCCCAACTGTGGTTCCCTGGGCAAGTAGCGGGCTCTGCGGTCATAAGAGCTTCTCCTGTGCATCCCTTCCATCCTGAAGGCACAGTCACCAGCAAATCCTACTTCCTGTCTTTAAAAAAAATGACCTTCATGTTGACGTGTTTGGCTTACTTTCCTGTCCTTAGGCCCAGACGACTTCTTGCTCTCCTGATTAAAATCATTATCTATATTGGAGAAATGTTTACTAACCTCAAATTCTATTAGTTTAAAATTGAACTTTTAAACTTTGTCCCAAGATCAGATCTTCCCTTTCTATCGCCTCTTAGTTAATGACATCACCTTCTAATAATTACCCACCCTCCCCCGCAAATCACCTCATCTCCACTACAGTATTGCTAAAGGCCCCATCCTCTTCATCCTCTTCATCCTCAGTTTATCCCTTACTTCACAAAGATTTTGCTCCCCTTCTCAAAACAATCTTTATAAGCTATGGAGAAAAACATAAAGCTCTTAGCAAAACACTCAGGCGTTTGACTGACAACTGAGCCCTGTTCTCAAAGCCAAAGCCAGTCTTTGGCCACCGCCTCTACTCACCGTTGCACTACACCTGGCCATTCATGCCCAGGTCCCCTTTTTATCCATTCTCTTTGTGTTTGTATTTTAATTCACTTGTGCTTTGTTCAGAGTATCCCCTAAGCCTAAGAGGATTTCTCCTCTCTTTACCAATAATATGGTAGTCAAAACTCAAGGCTCGTCTTGAACAGTGGCACCTCTCGGGTCACTCACTGCATGCCTATACTATTGCCCGAACCACAGAGGATTAGAAGATGCCATCTACTGTCAAATGTTTATGTGTTAGCTGCCCTCAGTGCAGATACCTATGCTGGTCTTCTCTGTGTGGTCACGTTATGTAGCCAAACCTCCCTAAGTATTTAGGGGCTTTTTAAACAAACTTTTCTTCTGTACAATGTTTCTAAATATAAGATATGCCTTTTAAAAAAAGCCGACCAGCAACAAGTTCTCTGCTCTCTGGATTCTCGGGGAGTTTGGCGACAGCAAACAATGATTTTCTGTGTTGCCTTGGCTGTTCTGGACTTGCTCTGTAGACCAGGCTGTCCTCTGCCTCCCCCAGTGCTGAGATTACAGGCTGGCACCACTATAGCTCAGTCTTCACGGATTCCTCATTGCTAGGCCATAGCTGTGGCCATGTCCCCATCCCTGCTGAGCTGGCCTTCTCTCCTGTCCTCGGCAATTCCTGGTTTATAGTAAGTGACACGAATCCTTCCCTTTCCAGTTGCTTCTTCAGACTTGGGCCTGTGAGTCTCCTGTCGCTGCTAGCCCAGGGTGCATTACTATTATTCTTAACTCTGCCACTCACTCATAAAGTCATTCATTAAATAAGTGACAATAACTGAAAAAGAAATTTAGTGTGATTGTTTATGACAAAGATGCTAGATCTTAGCAACTTAAAGAAACAGCCTTGTACTCAAGAGACAAAAATGCTACATTGTCATTTAAGAGAAATAAGGTATGCTAATATATATATGTACACATATATATAACATAATACATATATACACACACACATATATAACATAAAAAACTCACAAAGGCTTGAAATGGTGTTACAATCAATTCTAGAACATAGATTGTTTCATTATTCTTGGAATTTTTTCTGTAATTGTCTTTACTTTTAAAAAACCGAGTAGCGATAATGAAGAATTCATTAAAAGAAGGTAAACAGAATGAACTTCATAATGACGTGTTTTCTCCACTCTTCATCTATTTACCTCTCCCTGTCACATTTTTACAAAGCCCCGGAGGGCTGGAAGCAGGCCTGCTCTGAGGGTCGGGAGAGTGGGACTCTGTGGATGCGACACCTCCGTGGTGTGTGGGCAGAGCACATTCTGTAACTCTTCTGTTAGGCTGTGAGCACTCTGTCCACACGGCGAGCACTCCAAGGTCATTTTAAGCTCTGCGTACTCAGTTTCATACTCCATCGTGTCTGTTTCTTCACCTTGTTTGGGGCACCATAATGGATCTTTCGAATGCTCAGAAGCTTGGGCACTCAAGCCTTCCACGCCTGGGTTTAAATTCTAGAGCATTCATTTCCTCACTATGACAACATGCAAGCTACTCATTTCTCTGAGCTTCTCCTTTCCCAGCTAAAATGATATCCTTATTGCAATGGCGTTGCCATGAAGGTAGACAGACAGACAGACAGACAGACAGATACTCTGCATATATTTTTGTGTATTATGTACACAACTGGCTGCAAAGGCCAGAAGAATGGATGGAACTCTGGGAACTACAGTTCAGATGATTGTTAGCCAGCTGGAACAGAACCTGGGACCTCTGCAAGAGCAGCCAGTGTGCTCTTAATCAACGAACCAACCTTCCAGCCTTCAATAAATGATAATAATGATGTAATTGACATAAAATTTATTTCACATCTGGCTAGCACCAAGTCATGGTCCTTACCTATAATGCAACAAAAGCACAGGAGGCAATGGCTCTTGGTATGCCAAGCTAACACCTTGCTCAACGGCTTGTCCCAATCCATGAAATTCTCTAACTACATCCTGTTTAAAAGATCACACGGTCTCTAGGCTTCAAGGGCTCGCACAGACTTCCAAAGGATGAACAGTGGACTAAGCTTATGCAGAAACAGAGGCTACATAAAGTAAACAGATTATTTACTAATGTAAAAAGAGTTAAAGAGGCTTGTCTGAGGTGTTGGTTGTTAAAGCACCCAGCTTATAGCCAGGCATAGTGGTACACACCTGTAAATCCAGTACTAGAAGCTCAGGCCTAAGGATGAGGAGGAGTGTGAGGGCAGCCTGGAATAAAGAATGTGTTCTAAGTCAGCCTGAGCTATACAATAAGACCCTGAATTTAATAAAAGAAAAGAAAAAGATAAAAGGAAAAGGAAGGAAGGAAGGAAGGAAGGAAAGAAAGAAGAAAAAAACCCTCATTTCCTATTTCCTATTTTAATTAAATTATTTAAATAATAAAGTTTAAAAGGTAGATTTAAAGGTGAGGTAAGGATTAAAAACATAAGAAAAGGTTAGAATTAAAATTCTTCTTAAAGAAAGGTTAGAGGTAGAATTTATAAGTCAAATAAGAGTTGAAGATAAATTGCTTGGATATGTGCGATGATTAAAATAGTAATAGTACCTTTCTTTTCATTAGCCCCTGTCCTTCAGAGAACAACTGAGTTCTAAGACACAGAACCATTTCAGATTATAAAACCATATGCCTTGGTGATACTATAAACAAGGTCATTTATTTTGTTCTGCCCCAGGGTCTCACTATGGATGCCAGGCTGGCCTGGAACACACTATGTGATCAGTCTGGCCTCGAACTCACAGAGATCTGCCTGCCTCTGCTTCCTAAGCACTGGGATTAAAGTCGTGTACCACCATGCCTGGGAAAACTCTGTTCTTCTGTGGTGTAAAGCACTGTGTTCATTTTGTGTACCATTTTGATGCCAGGGCAGTCTAAGCATGGCTGGTTCCCACGGACAGAGATCTGAAGGCAGACTCTGAAGAGCTCATCCGGTTTCTGAGCCTGCTTCCAAAGCGGTGGAATACAAACAGTGACTTTAAACCGGAATGTTCATTCCTCATGCGTTAGTGCTCTTCTCAACCTCAGCTAGGTATTGCAAACATCAGGCCAAGGCCAGGAAGCTATCAAATCTACACTCTGCATATGGAGCCTACAGGAAAAATGAGATGGGCCCGATGAAAAGTGAGGGTTCGTTCAGGCGTCACAGGCTAGGACCCCCTCCCAGGGGACATCAGTCCTCAACCTGCAGCACCCATCGGAATCACCTGTGGGATGACCGTTCTGCCCTACCTAAAACTTACTTAATTTTCATCTCAAGGACCTCTGAAACACCACAGCCCTCCCTTTTGCCAACCAGAAGCTACCTTCCTACCAGTGTCCTGAGGATGCGAATGCCAGTGCAGCTGGTCAGGGAACCACACTAGGAGAATTTGGGTTTAGAGCACTGGGCACCACGAAGCCTCCAGGCTTTATGCCAGAGGCAGGCGTGGAGTACACAATCAGCTATGAAACAAATTCTGATCTGTCCATGATCACCCACTTTTCCCTAGAGAGCAAACATTTTTTTTGTCAATTAACTAGAAAATATTAAATTTTAATGATCTAGGGATCCTTTCATTACGTAGTGAAAGCAAGGTCCAGTTTCCCTATACACTCTGTGCGTAAGTTTAATAAGATTGATTAGGTTTTTGCGGGCAGCCTCTCTCTCGTCTACACTTTCATTGACTTAGAAGGCTCTGAGAGTAAAGGTGTTTGGTGCCAAATCTGTCAACCTAAGTTCTATCCCTGATCCCATGCCCTCTTTGGCCTCTTTTGGCCACATATGGCACCAGGCACATATGTGATACACATGCAGGCAAATATACCCATAATTTCTTTTTAAAAATGGAAAGAATATTAACTTTTTGGTCCCAAGCCCTAGAGGAGAACTGAAGACTACTTACACTACTTGGTTAAACTGACAAGTACCAAGTAGTCTCCTAAGTAGTTTATATTCATAGACAGTTGCCACCATCAACTTTAATCAGATAGCTTCTCTTTCCAGGAACAGTGGTGAACACGGAAACTCACGGCTGTATGAGGTGCTGAGAATAAATGACAGATGAGTGTCAGCACGAAACAAGATATTCATACCATCCCCTCCAAGGCTTGGGGGAATGTTTCGGAAGACAGGGTAGAAAGAACAGCCGATAAAGCAAAGGGCACGAAATGCCATCTCCTAGACAAGGCGCAGTCACTGCTACCATGAGCTCACAAGTGGCTACAGATGCCTCAACTGGGGCTGCACAAGAATGTGCCCACTGACAGCGGGGCGTGGATAGGGGCGGGGCTCTGGGATCTTAACTCTCACCATTCAACTGCTTGATATGGATAGATTCTGGGAGGGGAGGATCCTTGTCCTCAGTTGTGTACCTACTGGGGACCCCACCAGGCTCCAGTAGGATGGCTCAGTGGCTAACATCCCTTGCTGCAAGGCCTGTTAACCTGAGTAGTAAATGTCTGGAAGGCCAGGTAGGTCAGAAGTGGGTCCTAGTTCTGCCAGGTTCTATCTGGCACTGGGGCCAGTGGTTTACTCCTCTACCTCCCCCCCCCCTTCTCGCTTATTAATGGGAAAGGTATCATCCACTAAGTAGGTTTGCAAAATAAAACCCCAAGCACAGAATCTATACTTTAGTGCAAGATCAAGGGAGCGTATTTATAAATACTGCAAAGTCAGATGAGTAAGGAAAAGGGCCTGAGATCACTAGAGTAGAAAATTGTGGGCATGGGGAGCCCAACAAACAGCATATGCTGGTTCTGGCCCATTGTTTGATATAACCTGGAGCAAGTTAATTAATGTCTCCACACCTGCAACCCTGAAAACTTGGTAAGTTAGAAATGGGGAGTGCTGCCTCACAGAGTCCAGTACACAGTAAGTGTGCACAGACAGTGGCTAACAGCACCCCCTCTGCCTCACAGATAGTGGCTAACAGCACCCCCCTTCACAGATAGTGGCTAACAGCACCCCCCTTCACAGACAGTGGCTAACAGCACCCCCCTTCACAGATAGTGGCTAACAGCACCCCCCTTCACAGATAGTGGCTAACAGCACCCCCCTTCACAGATAGTGGCTAACAGCACCCCCCTTCACAGATAGTGGCTAACAGCACCTCCCTTCACAGATAGTGGCTAACAGCACCCCCCTTCACAGATAGTGGCTAACAGCACCCCCCCTTCACAGATAGTGGCTAACAGCACCCCACCCCACCCCCCACCCCTGCCTCTGTTTCACAGATAGTGGCTAACAGCACCTCCCACCCCTCCCACCCCATCACCCACTCTCCCACCTCACTTCAGATGCAGGTCTTCAGGAGGTCTGCTGAGGTGGGAGCCGGACACGGAAGTACACAACTGTAATCCTAGGTCTTCCTGGCCTACACAGCAAGCAATTTCACCTGGGCTGTACTGACAGCAAGTTATCGACATGGTAAGGTGAGCTCTCAGAGAAATCAGGATGAGATTGTGGCCTGGCAGGGGGCAGGGTAATTGAAGCCTCACAATTAATAAGCAGCACCTCCCCATCAGGCTTTCTTTCTGGATAATTCATTTTAAAATCCTATTCATGAGGTAAGATCATTAAAACCTGACACCAGGGGAATCACTAAGAAAGCTCTAAGCAGGTCTCACTTCTCGCTAATATAAATTAAATTCCTCAAGTGATGCACGGCTCTCCAGCTGACACTGTTGGTGTTGATTGGCTTCCCCTCTGACCTCCAAACAGCAGCTATGAATAAGCTACTATCTTGGTTTTGACTCTGCACCTTCCTTCAAGAATAACCCACCTTGCCTTCTTTATTTTTCACAGTGGCACTCATTTAACGGTGCTCACATCACTGTGCATTTCATGCTTGAGATCATGTGCGATTGATTCTACACTGTAAAAGAGGAGTAGGTGTGAAGGGAATCTCAGTTCTGGGATGTTATTCTCCACTGAGGATTTTTGGTCCTCCACTAAATAAAACAGGTGACTCGTTATTCTTCCTCACACGGTTCTCAAACACGACGCATTATGTCAGATGTGTGCTCTCTCTATAGTAAAACACCACTGCTAGCCCATCTGGCGGGCAGTGATGGGTTGCATTCAAGGGAGAATGGGTTCTTGCCCAGGGAGTGGCTGAATAGAGTCGGGACACGGGATACTGTTATCTGGAGGTGTGTATGGTTGCTCAAATCTGTCATCTCAGCACTCGGGAGGCTGAGGAAGAAAGATTGCTGTGACTCTGAGGCCAGCCTAGAATACAACAAAAGGGGAAAATGAAAACATGAATATTCACCAGGTATAGCACAGACTGGCGTGTTCAGCATTGCCCTTTCTCTGCGCCCAGCCCTCACTCTGTCTAAATACCACAGTGCTATTCAGGCAGATGAGTTTTCATCAAGCACAGAGCCTTACAATCAGGGTATTTTTTGAGATCGCTAACCTAATGTGGATATTTCACATAAGAGAAATTAGATCTACAGAAGTCATTTGCTTGAAGCTTTACTCTTGTTGCCTGTCGAAGGCTATGCTAGCATTCAGAGTTCTTGGTCTCTTTGCCCCAATTCATTACATCAGGCGGGGAGGCCAGCTCATACGAACCATCTCAGCTATAGTAGTATATGGGGAGGGAGATTGACAGAAGCCTCAGAAAAGTAAAGGGGACCATCTAGTCAGACTTGAGGGATACTGCCAGCATCTGAGGATATAGTCAGACTTGAGGGATACTGCCAGCATCTGAGGATATATGTTCACAATAAAAGGGATGGCAGCCACTTCCTGTAACCTGACTAGAAACCACTTTTTTTTTTAATAAAAGATGTTCACAGTCGAAGAGGATGCACATCAGACCTGCACTTAGAGGAACACTCGAAGCTTAAGGCACAGCAGGGAGTGAAGCACTTCTTCCAAGTCATCACAGACCCACCCGGTCCTCTAAAGCCCTTGGATGGACTTCTTTAGTCTATCAAGGTCCTAAGGAGGGATCTCCACGGTGTCAGCCTGAATTAGCACTGTCAAAATTTCTACTTCCTGAAGTAGAAGCTTATGGAGGCAGTCTTTCTCCCTCCCCCCTCCCCCTCCCCCCTTCCCCCCTCCCCCAGAAGCAGAATTGTTCCTTTAATCATAACACCTACAGAACTGCAATTTCTTTGAGGGAGTAGTGACTCTGTGTGTGTGTGTGTGTGTGTGTGTGTGTGTGTGTGTGTGTGTATGGCTTAGGTGGTTTTTTTTTTGTTTGTTTGTTTTTTAGGGTGAGAAGGGGACATTGGAGATGGGAGATTCTACTGGCAAGGCAGTTCCCCTGAAGCCTCAGTGCGGTCCATACCAACTTCTACAGGTATTGCCAGTCTGTAATGGAAAGTTTTGGTTTCTTTGTAGACTCAGTTGTGTTATGTCAATATGTTTTTGTTTTAATCTCAAGTGTGGGATCTGAGTTTGAGCTTTAGGCTGTCCGTACCCGTTAACTATCTCGTGCCAGGTGTGGCTTTTGCCAGCTGGTAAGGCCTTCCTCCTGCAGCACAGAGAGGGGTCTGGTCTAGGGCTCTGAGGAAATAAATAAGAGCTTAGAGACAGCGTGCTGTGTGGTATGCACTGTTTGTGTGTGGTGCATAGCAGTTTGAAGAGATGAGAGACAGATGGTGTGACTGTTTGGAGCAGGCAGAGAGGAACATTTCGTGGAGCAGTGGCTTGGAGGAGACTGCCGGCTGTGTCTGCTGTTGATGGAGATTGGTAGAGCCCCAAAGACCCTTTGACCCTAAACAGCCGAGAGAAAGTAAAGGGGCCCCCTTTCCCCACTAACCTTCTCTCTCCTATATAGGGTTGGGAGGTTGAGGCCTAAACACTCCAAATGAAGGAGAGGTTTTTTTTTTTTTTAAAAACGAGTGCTACACCAGTCAAATCAACGTTCCTTCCTGGAGCTTCTCAGTCACCTGGGGCTTTTAGGTCATTAACCCTTCATTCCAGACCCCAAAGACAGATAAAAAGAAGCAGGGCTATGAATTCTCTCATTGGCTACTTCCTGAAGACTAGGGACGATGGAAGAGGGCTAGGCTCCATCACCAGTGTCTAAGGGGGCATGAGTCAGGTTGTCTTCACAAATCAGGAGGGTTTTAACTCGATCAGCCGCAGTGGATCATGTGATTGCCATCATGAACTGGCTGTCTTGCTCTCCTGGAGAAACTTTTGGAAAACCATTAGACAGAGGGCTGAAGTGTGTAAGATAAGACTGCAGATTAGGGGGCCTGGTATGGAACCTAGTCGGGATAGCCACTGTCCTAATGTTGACCTGATGCCAGCAGTGATTTTGTCCAGGAGGAATCTCTTTTAAAATTTTTGTTTTGTTTTGTTTTGTTTTCTGAGACAGCTTTGGCTGTCCAGGACTTGCTTAGACCAGGCTGGCCTCGAACTCACAGAGCTCCACCTGCCTCTGCCGCCCCAGTGCTGGGATTAAAGAGATGCACCATCACGCCTGGCTAAACTAATTTTTTTTTAATTTTATTTATTTATTTATTTATTTATTTTGGTTTTTGGTTTTTTGAGACAGGGCTTCTCTGTGTAGCCTTGGCTGTCCTGGACTCGCTTTGTAGACCAGGCCAGCTTCGTACTCACAGCAATCCACCAGCCTCTGCCTCCCAAGTGCTGGGATTAAAGGCGTGCGCCACCTTAAAAGGCAGGTTAGCAACGTAGTTATGAGGATAATTGGAGGAACTGGGTGATCAAGGAGGGAGGCAGAAGCCCATCCAGAGGAGGAGCTTGCCATTGAGTTTAGGTTTCTCATTCAGATCTCAAATCAGCTTGGTTTGTAGGTGCCCTTGAGGAGGGCACAGGTCCCACCCACCTCAGCAGGAGTCAGGAGGTCTAGTCCTCTTTAATTTTGGAATGCTGCCACAGCCAAAGAACCGAATTGATCGTGAAGGAGGTTAAACTGATCTGAAATTTCTCCAGGGTTTTCTAAGAGTTGGTGAGACAGAGAGGTTAGTCGATGCAATGAAGTCCTCAGTCCCACGGTTTTAGTTCTGAGTCCCGAAAAGATGCCCAGCGAGGCAAGAAGAGCGATGAGCTGAATGGCACATCAGTCCCCTCTACTTCTGTCAACCAAGAAAAGGTCAACCCAACTGCTTTAGGGGGCTGGCAGGAGGGGGGGTAGCATGCGCAGAGTCTCTTGACTGCTTTGAGCTGACAAAAGGGGTGATGTAGAAAGGGCAGCAGGTGGAGAGCCTCAGAGGAGGGACCGTCTAAGGAAGGGGCCATGATAAAGCTCAAGACATAGCAAAGATCCCAAAGATAAGGCAGCCTTTGATGTCAGACGCATATTGGGGGTGCAGTGTGAGGGAAGCAACACCTGGAATGTACCAGAGCTGAACAGTTAGGACCATTATAATTCCTGCTGAGAGTGTAGTTAAGGGAATGGTTTGGCCCTAATTGGAGGAAGAGAACAGGCAAGAAAAGCATCTAAAGAATTCTTGGCAGGGGCCGGGCGGTGGTGGCACACGCCTTTAATCCCAGCACATGAGAGGCAGAGGCAGGTGGACCACTGTGAGTTCGAGGACAGCCAGGGATGTTATACAGAGAAACCCTGTCTCCAAAAACCTTAAAAAAAAAAAAAAAAAAAAAAAAAAAAGAATCCTTTTGTCATAGGGCTTTGTCATAGGTATTAGAGAGAGTGAGAATCTCTGTCACTGTTGTCAATTACAAGACATAAGAGCACTGGTCTGGGAGAAGAGTGCAAGACAGCTTTTACTGGCCAGCATCAATTCAGAACCGGCCGTTGGGTCTTCTCTACCACAAGCTATGTGGGAAACACTAAGAAATGAAGCTAATGAGGAAAAAAAAATTAACATCATAATTAACATATTTTGTTTAGTAAGGTGAAATGTAGTTGTACAAAAGGCTGGACCACAACATATCAAAGTCTGATAATGTTGTAATTCAATTACAGTAATAATTTTGAAAGCCTGTATCATGGTACCTGCTTACAACTCCAGAGCCAGGACACGTCTAGGGCTCGCTGGCCAGCTGGTCTACCTACTTGGCAAGAATCAAGCCAATGAGAGGCACTGCCTCTAACAAAAGGTGAACAGCACCTGAAGAGTGGCTCTTGAGTTGACTTTGGGCCTGCACATGCAGTTGCAGACGTGTGTGCAGACATGTACCTAACATATACACAGGCAATCCCACACACATTTACCTAGTCATATATACAGAGCTGTACACACACACACACACACACACACACACACACACACACACACACACTCTGTATGTACATGAACTCCGACACAATCTCCCTCACTCTGGTAGTCATGATACTTTTGAATCATGTCTCATTGATTTGACACGCAAAGCTTTTTTTTTTAAAGAAACTGCTAAAGCAATGTGGTTTTTTGTTTGTTTGTTTGTTTTGTTTTTGTTTTTAATGTATGAGTGCTCAATTTGCATGTACACCTGCAGGCCAGAAGAGGGCATCAGATCCCAGTATAGATGGTTGTGAGCCACCATGCGGTTGCTGGGAACTGAAACTCTGGAAGAGAGGACAGTGCTCTTAGCTGATGAACCATCTCTCCAGCCCCAAAGCTGTTTTGGTTTTTTTGTTTTCTTTTCTTTCTTTCTTCTTTCTCTTTCTTTTTTCTTTCTTTCTTTCTTTCTTTCTCCCTTTCTTTCTTTCCTTCTTTCTTTTTTTAAATTCTGAAGTTTGAACCCCAAATCTTGAATATACTCAAGCTGGCTCTGTCCCCCAAGCATGCTCAGAACACCTTCGCTTCAGATTACAACCCTGATAATTACAAATAACAAGTGACATAAGATCTGCAGTGTAACAAATCAAACCCAGGGAAACAAAGCCACTGGAGTGCTCTTGATAAAGAATCAAACCGTATCGCTCTCTTGTCTAGAGAACTGATCCTAGTTTCTTGGAAATTGTTTTGTGAGGAACAGAAGACTGTCAAAACATAGCTGTGTATTTTAAGAGAATATTATAGAACAAACTGGGGCTGTTATTAACCTCGTAGCCTTTTTATTAGCCTCATCTTTCTGGGTATGAGAGAAATGAAATACAAATAAAGTACTTTCCTTGCATTTTGCTGACCCAAGGGAAAAAGTCTTTATTTAAATTACAGCTCATTTCATTGCTGTAGTATTGAATATTAGAAATTGATTGTCCCTATTTCTTTTGTAATAACTTCACTAAATTTGGAGGAGGCTTTTTCTTTTCTGGAAATGAGAAGTAATAGGTTTATGAAAGTGAGCTCTGTTTTTATTGTAGCTACAATTTTAAATAAAGCATTTGACTATAATTATAGTACTAAGAACATTTATTTATCTTCTTTTAAAGGTATGTTATGTACTTCAGTATATGTATGTGTATCCCTTGCATGCAGGTGCCCAAAGAGGCCAAAACAGAAGTTGTGAGCAATTTTAATCAGCTTACTATGGGGTGCTGGGAACCACACCTCTATGAGAGCAGCAAATGTCTTCCAGCCCCTGTAAAATTTTGGAGAGGTAACTGCTAACAACATTTGACCAACTTAACTGGATGTTTCAAGTCATAAAACATTTCACCTTTGTCATCACTAGTAGATAGCTGTAGGTCAGGGTGATATTATTTTTAATGTCCTTATTTAAAAAAAAAATACCCAAAGAATCAAAAGGTCCTAAATAAAACTAAGTACTCCTTTGTAAATCTCTAATGCTGTGAACATCACACTTTAAGACACAGAGGGCTAAGTCTTATTTCCACTCTGTCATTCAGGAGGCCATTTCAGAAGTATGAAGAATTACCCAAACGAAAGCCATCGTAATGGAGTGCTTTGGGCTGGGTTTCCAGTGGTAAAGAAAACTCCAGAGCAGGCAATGGGCAGTACATGTAATCCTCATAGCTGAGCAGGACAGTCCATAAAACAGTCTAGGGCAAAATCCTTTTCTTCCCCAAGATACAGTTTAATAAAAAGGCATCAGAAAAACAAGATGGAAGACATGTAAAAGACTAAAAAGAAGAGACACAACAATAAGTTAATAAATTCTTATGACATGAAGCAATGACTCACAAGAATCTTCAGTGGTAAAAATCATTAGATTTACCCTTCAATATTGATGATGCCCAGGTATGAAAAAAAAAAAAAAATGCTGAAGGCAAGCTCATTATTAAGTGTATTTTTTATACTTGCAAAAAAGAAATCCAAAAGCGTATACTTACCAAAACAGGCAAAGCAAACACACTTGTGGGTGCTAAAGGTGTTAATGTCTGCAGGTGTCCAGAACAGAAGAACAAGTGAGGGCTGGGCTTGCAGACCCCTCAGCTCAGCTCCACTACTAACTGCGGCTCTGATCCTGAGTCCCAAGGAGTGATGAGGAGCCTTGCCCACTTTCTAATCTCACAATGGAAGTGAACCTTTCTCCCCTAAACTTAGAGAGATCTATTAATTCTCAAGGTAGAGGCCACACAGAGGCAACTCAAAAGACTGCAAGCGCCACTCTTCTGGCAGAGGAGAGACGAAAACCCACACTCTTGAACATCTGCAGACAGTGCTAGGTCAAGCCTCAAGAAACCAGGATATAAAGCCAACACCTTACAAATCACATTTGGGGATGGGCGGTGGCTCACACTTTTAATCCCAGCAAGGGGAGGCAGAGACAGTCAGATCTCTGTGAACTTGAGGCCAGCCTGGTTTACAGAGCAGTTGCAGGATATTCAGGGCTACACAGAGAGACCCTGTCTCAAAAAAAACCAAAACCAAAAACAAAACAAATAAACAAACAAAGCAAAAGCCAACTCACATTTTGGTTTTGGCCTTTCACAGCATATTTACATTTTTTCCCTCTGTAAGCCCTGGGGCCATATGTAAAATGAATAATTAAGTTACAACAACAGTAAGAAAGAAACTAACAAAAGGCCCCAAACTAGTCTAAATTAATATTTGTGTACATGGCTGATAAGATGGTTTGGCAGGTAAAAATGTCTGTTGCCAATCTTGAAGATCTGAGTTCGATTCCACAGACCTACATGGTTAAAGAGAACCAACTCCTACAAGCTGTCCCTCTGATCTCCACTACCACACCGTGACATGTGAACACCCAGACATATCACACATATTCAAATTAAATGTTTACAAAAATCTGTTAATAACTAGCCATAGCTCCTCGTTTTTGCTCTGAGAATTTAATTATAAAAGCAAATTATGGGCTGGAGAGATGGCTCAGCGCTTAAGAATGCTGAGCTATTCCAGACGCCCAGGGCTCAATTCCCTGCATCCATATGGCAGCTCACAACAGTGTGTAACTCCAGGATCTAAAAGCAAATTATACAACTTACTCAACATAGTCTTTAAGTCTAGTAGAATTAAAAATAATTTTATTACATTTCTTTTTAATGTATACATTTATATTATTACACATAAATAAAACAAACTACATAGAGCAGGAAGAACTATCAGACAACCAGGAATTATATAAATGTTACATTCATAGTGATTTGGCTATTTGTATTTGGCAACCTTGAAGTAAACATCGTTCCTATCCTGTTGGGTCTAAATTTCTGAATGAAGATCAGTATCTATCATATCTCATCTCTATTAACTTAAAATATCTATCTTGATCTAAAAACATCTTAGCCCCTGACCTACTAAGCTTAATTGTAAGACTAAACTATCTGGTCTTCAACCCCATCAGAGACTTGAGAAGGAATAAAACTTAAATGCCTGAGTGAACCAAAAGTGAGGGTTAGCAGCTTTCAAAATGAAAACAAACAAACAAACAAACCAGACTGAGACAGTTTGCTGTCTGAACAGTCACCCAAAACTCTCTATAACGTTGGAGCATCATCTTCAATCATCTGGCCCAATATATCTGAGAGACATATTTGTGAGGCAGGACCTATTGAGGACTTGCTTATCCTGTCTTGGCAGAGTTCGGCCGTCGACTCTACCTGAATCTAAGCTTGCCTGTTTTTAGGCAGAATTCTGTCTGTGGCAGAAATGAGGACCTTTTGCCCAGTGGCTGGTTTGCCACATTTGAAGCCATAAGAGGTCCTTTGATGCTCATCATCTTCTTTATCTAGTAGATTTTTATTTTGTTTTGTTTTAAATAGCAGTGAAGGCTGAAAGTGATTTAGAAACTTAGAAGGTCAAGTTTCTGCTCTGGGGCCACAGATCAATTTAACTGGGCCATGGAGGAGGGGTAACCTTGGCCTTTTTGATTTAGGTTCTCTGATAGAAAAGCAGCAAGGACTTTCACCTTCAGAGTTTGACATGTAGAGATTGGTTTGTGGAATCAGGAAAATGACAGATGAGACCTAACAGCAAATTCTGTTTGCTCATGTCCCAGGGACATAATTGAACAAAAATGCTGAATGAGCAGCTCCAGAGCCTAGCAGAAGGAAAGGCCCTCTCTGGGCGCTACTTGAGGTAGATGTTTTAACAGCCTATCCACACTCCTGGAGGCATTTCCCTACACTGACTCTGTCTTCTACAGAGATATAATATTTGTCTATCTCAAAACTAAGGGAAGATGTTATTTCCAATAGGAAGTACATGGATCTTGATGAGAGGGAAGCAAGCTCAGAATATTCTGAGGTCCTTGGCCAGGAAATTAGGACGCCTTGCTTCTGAGAGTTACCACAGTCAGCCTTCTCTATCTAAGATACTATGATGCTAATTTAATGTGCAAAAGTTGGATAAAACCTATTTTTATGGCAGTAACATAAAGGCATACATACAATAAACACATGAGCTACAGCTGTATCTATCAGAAAACCAGAAAAACAAAACCCAAACACTCAACTTTTAAAATAGAAAAACAGTTATATCTAAGCCAGGTGTGGTGGTGCACATCTTTAATCCCAGCCCTTGGGAGGCAGAGACAGGAGGATCCCTGAGTTCAAGGCCAGCCTGGTCTACAGAGTGAGTTCCAGGACAGCCAGGGCAAACCTTGCCCCCACAAGCCAAAAGAGAAAATGGGAAAGAAATAATAGTTATGTCTAAAACAATAATGATTTCTACCCTTTCCTATGAACTGCAGGAATTCAATGACTAATTGCAATCATCTTGTACCCCTAGACAAGCTGATGTGGAAAAATGTGACTTTTATCTTGCCTCTGGCCCCTTAAGGGTTGAGTCTGAGAAACACATACACAGTGAAACATACTATTAGTCACACAGCAGATCATGCCTAACCCTAAGCCAAAGGACAAAAATCTATAACCTACTTTCTCTCGGCTGACAGGTTTGTGTGCACTTTTTTCTTCACAGATTTTTATAAAATCTTTTCTTAACAAAAATTTAGTCATTAGGGAACAGGCGAGTAGACGTTTATTAAACTGTTCATACAACTGATTTAAAAAAAAAAAAAAAAAGGATTTCTAACAACTTAGGTCAGGCCAGCAAAGGGGTTGGGACAGGAAGTAGGAGGCTGGAGAAGGGCAGAGGAGGGCTCCTGGCAACCCTGAAGCCCACCAGAATCATCAAGGGGCCTACATTATTCCTCCCCTCCCCCACCCACTTACCGGATGATGCAAAGGGAAAAGGAAAGAGAGGAGCAGACCAACACCTTGGTCGTGGGAAGAGAGTGTCCTTGGGGAGGTGTGAATCTGCACTCTGGAAACTGAAGTCCAGAAATCTCAGGAAATGCCATACACTGAATTGCCCTCTGTGAGACTGAACATTATTTCTTAGCTCAATAAACTTGCGGGGGTGGGGCTGGGGGGGGGACACGGTTAAGAAAAGATACTTGGTTTTTACTTGATTGATGGTATAAAAATCTTATCTATTATGCTTTCTTTCAACAATACTTCAGAAACCCTACTATATTTATGAAAGTGGCCCTACTCCACTGTATAGAGGCTCTGTGCTTGATTAAACCCCTGGAAGCAGGACCTGACCGACCACATGGATCAACTCAACCAGTCAGCTCGCAGTTGTTTCCTGGGGAATGGCTTCACAGTGATCAGTGAATGCATCAGTCACAGAAGAGTCCCTGCCAACAATGTCCTCAGCTCCCCGAGGTCCCTCCCATACCACACGGACAGAGCTCAAACATCTGGTTAACCTCTACTGTCTAGGGAGAAATGAGGCCACCTGTCCTGTCTTAAAATCTTTCCAATCCTCATTCCTTTGTAGTAGCCTGTAGCCACTACAACTCAAAGAGCCCAGGTTCCAGGAGAGCGCTGAGTTCAGCCTGCTACATTTGTAGACTACAGCGTCATGTTGTCATGCCAACGAGTAAGGCATCCACTCCTTCCTTGTCCTACCTGAAGTTGTTACCCGCTACGGAGATCCCAGTGGTGAAGTCTAATTAATCATACACACCTCCCCCATGCTGAACTGCTAGCTTTTCTATGAAGCCTCTTAGTTGTCTAGAAACTTCCGGGTTTCTCCCTCCCTCAAAACACCCACTTCCATGTCTCCTTAGACAACAGTCACTCTTCTTCCATCACTACTGCTCTTCCAACTGCGTCCTTCATTTGTGCTGTAAATTCTTGAGGGATCTCAATTGCGTCTGAATTCCTCTATGTAGATGAATAAATTGAGGCTTTAGGAAGAAGAACAACATGTCTGGGGTCAAATTATAGCAAGTGGCAATGTTGGGAGTCACACTAGATCGGACTAACTCTAGACACAGGCTTGTCCCTTCCCCTAACCTCTATATCCCTGAACCTTTCTTTAAACAGCAAGGTAGCAGTTCCCACGGAGGGGGGGGGGTGTTTGGTGGGGAGGGGAAGAAGGAACACAGCACACCACCTATTGGAGGTGGGAAATATAAAAGTTCTGTTATTCTACTGACAGGCCACCATTCCTCAAAACATACTCTGGGGAACAATAGCAACACCACATGCAACTGAGTTTGGAGCTTATTTTTTAAAATTTGGTTAAGACTTATTGAATTGGGGATGTAACTCAGTTGGCAGCGCACGTGCCTAGCATGTACAAAGCCCTGGGTTTGACGCCTCCCCCCCCCCCCGCCCGGCACGTTATACGCCAGGCAGGGTAGGAGGCATCTGTACTCCCAAGTTAGGAGGTGAAAGCTAAAAGATCACAACTCCTGGTCATCCTTGTCTTTGCAGCAAGTTCAAGTCCAGCTTGGGAATACATAAAAGCCTGTCTCAAAAAAAAATATTTTTTTTTTTTTTAATGGGAAAGGAAAGTAAACTTGAAAAAGTTAAACAGATACTGCCAGCTTTATTCAGGACTCATGAGATCATTTAACACGCATTGTACAGCAATGCATATAGCTGTGCGTGTACACACTTCACATTTTAAAAGGCATAGAAAATTAACACACCTTGTTCCATATCATGAAATGCATCTATCCTTTGTGAATTGCAGCCAATTCAGTAGAAGAGTATCCTATAAAAAGGAGGGGGTTTTTTGATCGTTTATATTTTTAGTTTTTGAAATATTTTCTTGGATTTTAGTATTTTTTATATATTTTTTCATATACCTTTATATTATTATATATATATATATGAAATAAACCACATACAGCAAGAAGAACCGTGAAACAATCAGGAATTATATTAATGTTACATTTCATAGTGTTTTGGCTGTTTGTATTTGGCAGCCTTGAAGAAAACATTTTCCTATCTTGGTGAGTCTAAAAAGGAGTTTTAACACTAGCATTTCCCAGGATAACACGCCATGGAAAAACCCTTTGTTTACTGCCAGCATCTCTCTCCCGGTCAATCCCCCGCATCCCTTCTGCTACCTTGCTTGTGGCGGTGCCTAAATATAACTACCAAAATGCACGGAACTTGTCAAATGCTTGCCCTTTGTTTTATGTAAACCATAACTTAATAAAGTTGATCAAAATTCTAATGCATGCATTTACATGAAGTCCCAAGCCAAATGCTCTACGATTTAAAGAATTAAGAATTAAGAATTGGAGCCAGCAGCAGCCTACTCTGTGCCAGCACATGAGTGATTGCGTGCTGCAGCCCACACAGTGTCTGACATTTAATGAGGAAGTCACGGGAAAGTGGATGTGTTTCGCACCATGATTAATATAGGATCACTATATTTAGTTTCTATGAACATTTCCCTTTCTCTTTCCCCATCCCTGAGCCCTGCTGAGGACATGGTATAAATCTGAAAGCTAAAAATCACAAAGTTTTGATGAATGAAACAGATGAGAACAGGACAGACTCTTCTAGGACAAAATGAACTTCTCTTCCCCGTTGCCATTTTTAAACTAGTTGTAGTTATTTAAAGTAGAGTAAAATGGCATACGTAACCTCTGGGGGCGGCAGTGGGGTGAGCTGGAGGGTAGCAGTGATGTCGCCTCTTCATATACCCACTTTATCAACAGTAGATAGAACCATGTTCCTTCCCGGAGAGGCATGTTCAAACCCAACTGCTATAGTTATGGATGAGCATATGTGTTGTGGCCATATTTGGAAATTAGGTACCAGGAGATGTAATTCAGTAGCACAGGTCATGGAAGATGGCGGTGGAGCTACCTACAGCAGCCCTAGGAAAGTAATACAATGTATACAGTGTAACTACACACCTATTCAAAAAGCAATCAAATCAAACAAAACAGGTTCTGCTTTTTTAAAAAAATTACAGTTTAATAACTCCCTTGAACCTATGAGATAAATATGCATGGGTTTTCCTCAATGCTTCACCTGTCCCTTCATTTGTTCATCCATTCAGGCTCAACTAAGGGTCTACTCAGTGCTGATGCAGTAGCCCAGGCTAGACTCTTTAGAGTCCATGTCAGACACTTTCTGTCCTTTAGGATAATGTGTACACTAGGGAAAAACAAAACAAAGAAAACCAAAACTTCCTGGGAAAGAGCTGATAGAAATCAATACTGAATGCCTAAGTCCTGGGAATGAAGATCAAGTGATCTTTGGCCTTGTGGTAGATGACCTTTGTCCTTCCCTTAACTCAAAGGTTAATGATATGGGACTGATGTCTCTCACTTAGTGGGTGTGAGGACACAGATGAGATAAGACACAAACCACAGGAGAGTATGGTCATTAGGGACACACCATGGCTTAAGATTCTACCACAAATACTGAAAATAATAAATGCTTTTTATTGAAAAAGCAATAGGAGCCAGGTGTGGTGGTGCACGCCTTTAATCCCAGCACTTGGGAGGCCGAGGCAGGCGGATCGCTGTGAGTTCGAGGCCAGCCTGGTCTACGGAGTGAGTCTAGGACAGCCAAGGCTACACAGAGAAACCCTATCTTGAAACACAAAAACTAAAAATAAATAAATAAAATAAAATAAAAAATAAAAAGCAATAGGGAATGCCTAAAAGATATGCAATTTCTGCAGTGACTGTGAGAATGAGAACAGGACATGAGTGAGTCACACACGAGGGTTTCCCAGCCTGAGAAGATGAGAAGGACATCTTCAAGTTCTTTGAGAAAATACTACCCCAAAACAGAGCTATGCACAGATCATGCTCAGCACACTCCCTCACGCTGTCCTCTCTCCTAACTTTGTGAATTAACAAGAAAAAAAAGGACACGGGGCTGGAAATGAACAAGGAATGGTAGTGCAGACCCGTGATCCTAACACTTTGCAAGTGGAGGCAGGAGGATCAGAAATTCAAGGTAATCTTTAGCTACATGGCACATCTGGGGAAGCCCAGAAACTTGAGATTCGGGATTAAGACATGGAAGTGGGGGTGGGGGTGGGCCGGGAACAGAACTTAAGTGTCTAGAAATTAACGGTATAATCCAATCATTTCCCTAGCTGAACGACATGAAGGAAGAAAGGAAGGGACTGGGGGAAGTGGGGAAGGAAGGAGGGACAGAGGGAAGGCAGGTGGGCCCTAGGGTTACTGTTGCTATGCTAAAACTCCATTACCAAAGGAAACTTGGGGAGGAAAGGGTTTATTCGGCTTACACTTCCACATCATAATCTATCATCAAAGGAAGTCAGGACAAGAACTCAAACAGGGCAGGAACCTGGAGGCAGGAGCTGATGCAGAAGCCATGAGGAGTGCTGCTCTCCAGCTTGCTTCTCATAGCTTTTGCTCAACCTGCTTTCCCATGGAACCCAGGACCACCAATGAGGGGTGACCCCACCCACAATGGGCTGGGCCCTCCCCCATGAATCACTAATTAAGGAAATGCTTTACAGCCAGATCTTATGGAGACATTTTCTCAACTGAGGCTCCCTCCTCTCAGATGACTCTAGCCTTTGTCAAGTTGACATAAAACTATCTAGGACAGGGAGGAAGAGAGGGGGTGTGCGGGGAGAGAGGAAGAAAGAAGAAAAATGGTAAAAACAAACAAGCAAACAAACAAACAACAACAGTGCCATCTCTTGGAACCAGAGCCTCTTATTAGAAGTAAAACACAACAACAGTAACGATATCACTTGACATGTATCTTCACATTAGAAATAAAAATTGGTTGTCTCACTCCTATAATTTGCAGCATAATAGCACAGTAGTCTTTAATACCTGGCTGTGACTATGCATTTATGTTTGACGACAGAAACATTAACTTACAGCAGCCTATTTTTAAATGCTCCTGAGAAGTGGATAAATAATAAGCTGCTCTTTTTGTTAAGAATTAGATGCAGTCCAGTGCTCAAAAATCAGCATGAAGTAAGAAAGACAAAGACCCACTGTCCCACTATGAAATAACACTGCATTTTACTATAGCCACAACCCTCCTGTCAGTGGGGTTGAAAGGAGATTGGCTATGACTAATTAGGAAAACAGAGAAAGGGGAGACAAGACAAGACCTGAAGCAGGTGGGGCTGGGAGGAATAAGCACAAAGAACAGAAGATGCTGTTTCCCCCCCGACCACCTCCCCACGCCCCCAACCCCGCTCAAAATGCCCAGAGTCAGTCTGACTGAGTCAACAGTTGACATTGGCTCCTTGAGAGTTGGTTGCAGCTAAAAACAGAGACACTTAAGGAGAAAAAAAATTTTTTAACTGCTCAAAAGGGGCATTTGATAGAAACTTTAAATAACATGAATCTAAGTGCAGATTCTGTGCTTTGAAAAAAAAAAAACCCACAAGATACTATTTCCCCAGGAATATGAAATAGTTGGAAGACATTTATATTTGGGAGAAGAACAATTTGGACTATTGCTAATCGAATAGCAGCGAAACCTCCCACTCCACTACAGCAAAACACTATGACAACGCTCCATCCGGAGGGCTGGAAAATGTTGCTGCTGTTACTGCTGTCCAGGCACACATACATCCAATCAGCACAAGTCTCCTGAAAAGCACAAACTAGCCCCTTCCCGGGAAGCTCACTGGCTGAACCCTTCACCTCCAGTCATTCCCGAATAGCTCTCATTCCCCCTTCTTTACTTTAACTGTAATCGGCCATGAATCTGAAAGTCTGCATTTCCTATTTACTTTTGGACATAAATAAAATAACTAAGATACATCATGGAGTGCAGGGATGACTGGAAGGAAGGAGAACAGCAAAAAGGAGAGTATTCAGTCAGAGCAAGAACACTTATTTCCTCTCCATTCAGGGACACACACACACGCGCGCGCGCCTTTTATAGCAAAGGGTACATTTCAGGGGATGCTGCACACAGTTCTGTGAAAATGGGAGCCACACAGAGGAGTGAGGGCTAACTCCAACAGAGAGGCGCTGGCAGGAGCCCCACCTCCGTGCACGCCATCTTCTCTTCCTCTGCTGTGCTCTCTCTTCCTCTCATCCCCACTCCCCTGAGCTCTACTTCCCAAACTGGGGCCACCAAAATAGTATTATCAGGACCGTGTGGGAACTTGTTAGAAATCTAAATAACCTTTAACCCTCAATAATTCAAAATTATGAAAACTTGGGAGGCTGGGTCTTCACAAAAATCCTATGGGACTCTGATCTGAATAACCAGTGTGCTGGAGAACTGTACCCTGTCCATTCATTCTGCCTTTAAATCATATGCCGCTCAAGTTGTTCCTATGCATTTGCATGACTAATACACGTCAGGTTTCCTAGAGGAACAGAATTGAATACACACACACACACACACACACACACACACACACACACACACACACATATATTTTAAGAGTGCCTAGAGTTATGGTCCAGTTAATCCAACAATGGCTGTCTACCAACAGAAAGTCCAAGAAACTAGTAGTTGCTCAGTCCACAAGGCTGGATGTCTCAGCTGGTCCTCAGGATATGCTGGCATCCTCAAAGTCTAGGCTTCACTGATGTCAGTGAAGGAATGGGACTTACCATTGAGAGCAAGGGCAAGCAGGCAAAGACGGAGCAAGCTTCCGTCTTCCATGTCCTTTGTAGATGCTGCCAGCAGAACATGTGGCCTAGATTAAAGGTGGATCTCCTCCCCTCAGAAGATCTAGATTAAAGGCGGGTCTTCACACTTTCAACGATTTATTTAAGAAAAATCCCTCGGGGCTGGAGAGATGGCTCAGAGGTTAAGAGCACTGGCTTTCTTCCGAAGGTCCTGAGTTCAATTCCCAGCAACCACATGGTGGCTCACAACCATCTATAATGAGATCTGATGCCCTCTTCTGGCGGGAGGCACTCATGCAGACAGAGTACTGTATGAATAATAAATAAATAAATCTTGAAAGAAAGAAAGAAAGAAAGAAAGAAAGAAAGAAAGAAAGAAAGAAAGAAAGAAAGAAAGAAAGAAGGAAAGAAAGATCCCTCATGGAGTTCTGGTCGATTCCAGATGTAATCAAGCTGGCAATCAAGAAAAGAGCCATCACAATACATTTCTGACTAATTTATAAGATCCTCGGGGACAAAAACATTATTTTCCCTTTCCTTGTCCTGCATCCAGCAGTCCCTTACCTTCACAGAGCTGAAAAGCAATACGTATATGGACCGTACATTCATAATGACAGGAGCTGGGGAGGGAGCCAGAGCTCTCGCTGTACGTGTGAGACTCTCACCCCCTTGAGATTTCCACTCTCCATAATTAATGATGGCAGAGTGGAAGCCTCTGGTCCTCTAATCTGCTGTCTCTGGGGATCACTAGGAAGAGCCCTTCCCGTCAGGAATGAAACCGCTCAGCTTCGCAATGTGAGTAACCAACTGGAATGCAAAACTTGTAAAAATTATTTCCTCCAAGACCTGGAGAGCTTACATGTGCAGAAGGGGAGAAGGGGCAACATCTCCCTCTCAGAAGAGGTCTCGTGAGAGCTTTCCTTAGTGGCCGCTGTGGTAGGATAGAACCTTGCCAGCTCTTTTAATATGAAATGGCTGCTTGTTCGTTTGTGTGCCTTCTGTTTGTTCCATTCAAGGATTAAAAGCAAGTATTTCCCCTCACAGGAGTGTGCTCACTGTCCTGGAGCAACGTGTAACCAGTTCCAGGTCTGCATTTCCTGTTTGAGGCTTGGTGATACTTCCTGGGGAAGCTATAATCACAGGGATGTGATCTTCAGCGCAGCATAAATAAACCACATGTGTTCGGTTAGCATAGAGCGCAAACACTGTTAAACGAAATGTGCGAAGTTGTTCACAGTATGACTGAAAGATCACCAGGGCCTTTGTGTCCTGAACCTGGTGCTTTAAAAAGAAAAAAAGCGTGTGTGTGTGTGTGTGTGTGTGTGTGTGTGTGTGTGTGTGTGTGTGTCTGCACATGTATAAATGAGGCTCCCCTGTTTTTCCTTGTTGTTGTTGTTTGCTTTTCCAATACATACACCTGCAAGTTTAAAAGTCAATCTGAGAAGAGCCAGGCTCTCCCACATGCATATGGGAAAACGGTAAAGCCCCAGTGAGATAGTACTGAGACATAAAACCTTTTGCGGAGTAAATAGGCCAGGAGGGTGGGGCCTTCATGATACTATTTGTGGTCTTATTACACACACACACACACACACACACACACACACACACACACACACACACACACACATTACAAAAGTTCTCTTTTCCCTTTTCTTTCTCTTCTTCTCTTCAACAGATACACAGACAGAACACGGCCATTGGCATGCCAAGAAGGTCCACACAGGAAGCAGTCATGCGGTATTTGATCCTAGACTTCCTAGCTTCTCCAACTGTGGAAAAGAAATACCACTACCCGTGTATGGCATTATGTTACAGCAGTGCAAGGGGACAAACGCAAGGCTCCAATCCTGAACTTCTCAACAAAGAGCTCTCTAGAACTCTTAGTCCAAATAAATACTTGTTAAAGCTAAGTCTAGTTTGCATGTGCGAACTGAACTACTTGCACGCAGCCCACTTGGACCACAGTGGTGGCCTACGGCAGCAACTGGAGGCCCCTGTCCAATAAATAAAGGTCATTTTCATGAAGCATACATAACTGGAATGCAACAGGAATGTGCTGGACTGGGTAAGATCAGGTGCGTTCCAGAAGGCATGGCAGGGGACAGGGAGCCGTGAGACTGGAAACACACACTAAGGCAAAAGGTTCCTCGGTTCAAACCAATGTCACTCCCCAGCTTGCCATGAGCCTGGAAGTAGGAAAAACTCTAACAATGGCAAATGCTAAATTTCTTTCTGGACTGGTGAGAATGCAGAAGGTTCTCTGTTAGGAATTAAGCTAGCCAAGCAACTTTTAACTGTAAATTTTACAGACCTGTATGAAGACATGTTTATACCCTTAACTCACATGCAAATGATAACTTTCAGGGAGAATAGTGAAATAGAGGTCTCTAAAGCAAAATTAAGATTAAAAAAAAAAAAAAAAGAACAAGCAAGACTTTGTCTTTGAGCAGGTTCCTGCTGAGCTAGAAGTTCTAGAACGCGGCAGTGGTACCTTTCTCTGTGACCAATTAGCAAAACAATGCCTTTCCTCTGGAGTTCTCAGCCTATGATTGCTCGCCTAAATGCAGAAGTCATTCCTGAGCCAAACAAAAACAGCAGTGGCTTTTTCTCACAGCAAGGCTCGGGCTGCTACACTCAAAACCAATATGAAGTCTTTTCTCGTTGCCTTCTGTGTGATGAGCGAGAATGGGACCACACCCTCCCAACACGGACTCCAGCTGCCATAGCTGTGCCCACAGGAGATGCTCTGCATTAAGTGGACTTCTGGTAACTTGATGCAGGGTTGCCAAGTTTTCAGAGGCCCCCGCTGTTTGCTAGGAAATCAATTCATCTAAATAAAAGATTCAGAGGTGCCACACAGAGGAATAATACAGCGTCGTCAATAATGTGCAGAGCATTTTTGGAGACCAGCTCTGGTGAGCGGCAAAGAGAGGTTGAATTCTCCTTACGGTGTATTCGCCACTGTTCTGCTGTAAATCATCTACGCTCATGGGATGAGGCTTGGTGCACATACAGAACACGGAGGTAATCACGGTCTTACTAAGTACGAGGTAATCACGGTCTTACTAAGTACCAATAGGACCTTCCTGTTCTCAATCAACCAGAGGCTGGCAGAGTTCGCCCTCCTTCCACGCTGGGAAGGGTGACAGGGAAAATGCACACATCAGCATATTCAAAACCAGAAGGGCTACATGCTCTTCCCTCAGGTGCCCTCAAACTCTTGTTACTTTAACGAGTCATTTAAATATGAAGCACTGAAGACAAGAACGTTAAACATTCAGCAATCGGTATTAAAATTATTTTGTGTCATCTGGGTACAATGTGAATACTTCCAACAACTTCGGAGCTGGGGATACACGCAGCCAGTGTGAACCCAGGTGAAATGCTCGATAGGTGGGGCGGGTCGCCTGGAATCTCAGCACTTCAATGTGACACCGAGCAAGTTGGCTAGGTAGATGAGCTGTGTCCACGAGAGTTTGATCCAAGAGAGAGGCCCTGCCTCAAAGAGTAAGGGAGAGAGTAATAAAGGAAGATTCTTGATGCAACTCTCAAGTCCCTGCATGCACATGAACACACATGAATCCACTGACACACATGGGAATTGCATACACACATATGTGCATCATATATATATATTTTTTAACACATTTTAATAAAAGAATGCCACCCATAAACAAGTCCTCATAAAACTTAGGTCCGCACACTTTCCCTAACAAGATAAACAATATGCCTTAATAATACTTCAGGACTAGGAATCACGCCAAATGGGAGGTATAGAAAGTATGTTCCTTCTGGTCCAAAGTGAAATGTGTAGAAAGGGGATAGTTTCTGTGAAGAATCCTTTAAAAGAGTGTCAGGAAAGAAGGAAGCAGGGAGAGAGATGCAGAAAGCTCACTCAGGCATTAGGCACACACAGCATGCCCGTTACAAACACACAGACCCAGGACTGACGCTTGGACCTGGATAAGAATCCCAGGCACCAGCTACATTCCCCAGACACACTAACTTTGCAGGGAGCAGAGGAAGCCTTACCACCATGCTAGGCACTATGCTAAGTGTGTGAAGCCCTTCTTGCTGAACACTAGTGCCTGGCACAGAGTTGGACTGGCTGGCCCACGGTCTTGAAGCTGTATGTATGTATGTATACATGAATATATACATGTATGTATACATGAGACACACACACACACACATTCCGCATATTCAGTAGATTTTCCAAAAGTCTAAAAGAAAGTGTCACATATCACATTAAAGGTGTTACCTACTGACTCATTTAAGGGGGAGTAAAATGAATCATTACTACATATATGCACGCACGCGCACGCGTGGGCACACACACACACACACACACACACACACACACACACACACACACACCTTAGGTATTCCAGTTGGAAGAGTCAGAACAGTCATGACTTAGATACGTAATACTGCATCATAACCCCAAGGTGGAATGCGTGGTGAATGGCAAGGAGCTGAGAAGCGAAGGAGAATAGGGAGCTGCTGGCTGAGAAAATGGCTGTTGACAGTGGCTATGGGGACAGCAGAGACTGGGGAGGCCACTGGAACCAAGAAAAGATGTTCCTTGAGTGTGGGACCCTATCTATCCCAATTTCATTCATTCATTCTTTCTTTCTTTTTTTCCAAGACAGGGTTTCTCTTTGTAGCCATGGCTGTCCTAGACTCCCTTTCTAGACCAAACTGGCCTCAGACTCACAGAGATCTGCCTGCCTCTGCCTCCTGAGTACTGGGATGAAAGGTGTGCGCCAAGCACGGAACCATTCCAGTTTTTGTTAGATCCATGTGCAGTTCTAGTCATTGGAGCTGGTGACTTAGGATGTGAGTGTTCGTCAAATCTGGCGTTGTCTGGTTTTAGATAGATGCATGTTATAGACATGGACACTGGGTGCATGTGGTGGAGGCTGCCTTCCATCCTTGCTGTTCCTCGGTTGAAATGCTAATCAAGTTAAGGAAGTTGTTGCGATGCACATGGGCCCTCGTGGCCTCCTTCTCAGTATTAGCCAAGGAGACAAAGGCTCTTTTCTAACACTGAAAATGGCAGAAAATCTACGTCCTAGATGTTAATTCTCATCTCCTCTAGCAGACTTTAGTCACATTGATGAATGTACAACAACACTAGAGAAAATATGAGCTCTGCAAAATTTTGGATTTAATCATGAAAGAAAAACAAAATAAATGCATTTATTTTTGCACATAATCATTTAAGTAATCATTATAAACATCTCTGAACTTATTTTGATCCTTTACAGGTCCTCCTTACTTTATTGAATCCAAGTTCATGCCCATTTTTTGGATTTTTTTGGTTGACTGTGAGTTTAACATTTTCCTTTGTAGAATGTCATGGATGCGGCTGTGTGGTAAATATTAATTATCTATGCAATATTTATTTTAGACCAGTCATAAACCTCAGGGACAGCAGATATTTCCTGGGCAAAAGTATACAGCACCATTGGCTATCTGGGGGGCTGTAGTTAATTTCTTTCTCTGGGAAATTTTGTGCTATTTCCTTCCATGACTTCATCTGAGAATATAGTTTTTATTTAAGCTGAAAAATGTTGAAAGATCCAAGGCTGAAGCCGCTTCCGGGTTCCTCAATGACAATTCCTAACAGCAACTGGCCCCACATTTCAACAGGACTCAGTATTTTAAGGACTTTTTCCACAGACAACTTCATATTACTGTATGTGGCCTGGACTCTCATAGCCAGAAGACAGATCAATGGAATGTTAATATCATTCCTAAATTATGAAGATGGTATGGTAAATTGTGAAGTTGGATCCACGCTCCACTGCCCCTTTGCCAGGCTTTAAATGGACTGCCCAGGCGATTTTGCCTGGAATGGCTGATTGTACTTAATGCACACTGGAATTCTATCTACCACAGGTCACTTTCCTCATTTGCACCATTGCGTCTACACCTAGGCTACTAGAACACTGTACCAAGTACATAAGAATGCTGCAGTGGCTTAAAGAGCAGCCTTTGTAGATCGGGCTCCATTAGATGAAACTCAACACCTTGGGTGGGTTTTCCAACAGTCTGAAGCAAAGTGTCACAGTATCATATTGGAGGTGTTACCTACGGACTCAGGAGTCAACTCCTGCAGCAGCTTCCACAGATGCAGCCATTGCCACTGAGGCTTTGGAGACAGCCACAAGTGCATACAGTCCCCTTAATAGTTTTAGTTTGTAGCCAATGATGCAGACGGGTTATACGCATCCGCTTTGAAGCTGAGAAACGTGAAAACTGCCCCGCTTACAGTCAGCTTCCTCAAAACACTCAGTGTTCCCTGTCAGTTATACTAGAGGAGGTTTTAGACTATCTAACCAATAGTGCTTCTCTGCAAATGAAATCTCCCGCGATTACGGCCACATCAGAGGAAAAGGAGGACACCTCACTGACAGTAACATATACTGAAGATCAAACAAGGCCAAAGCCTTGCAAGTTGTTAAAAGACCTAGGACTCATCAATGGGCAAGAATTGGCTGTTGCTGACATCATATATCATGTATATGATGTCATATATATTCATTCATTCATTATATACATAATGAATAACTCCTTCCAACTTCATCAACTCCTCCTGAAGAATGAACCTCGAGGTTGGGCTGGTAAGAGCTCTCACTAACAGTATGGACAGTGGTGCCTAGAGAGAAAGCTTATGAACAAGCGCACTGTTTCACCAAAGCAGGGTGGGTTCATTACTATGGTCAAAGGACATATTCCTTGGCTTGCATTTCAGCATCCACGATGTATAGAAATGTATCCTTGGATGGAAATGAAGAATTAAGTTTTAAGAACATTAAATATTTACAACCTGACATTTAGAGTATATCAGACATTGGCTGTTTCTTCATTTACTACTCATATAACTGTGGCTATTTAAATGTGTATTAACAATTGTAGAGTTTCACTTGTCTATAATAATTGTTAAGCAGTATTACAGCTTAATATTTATACATGAAAATAGGATATGTTTTCATGTGTTTATTTGCAACACCACAGAGGCCAATATGCACAACTTTAAAACCATGGCTATTAAAAAAATTAATGATTGAACAGTTACCAACATTTTACACAACTTATTAATAAAGTTGTACACCATCTAAACCCAAAGTGTTTATTGTGTTCATGAATCTGAAGTCTGGACAGGGACTCAAGATAGCTTCTGTCTGTTCCACTCAACGTCAGCTGGGTCGGCTCTTGGATGCAGCTGGGAAATCATGTGATAAATTGCTTATTCACAAATCTGTCCTGTCACCAAACCAAGAAAACAGCTGGGGGCTGGACCAGCTGGGGCTCCTCTGGCATTCTTCTTCAACTGTCATCTTTCCAAGTGATCTCCCCTACATGGTAGACTCAGGGGACCTGGAGTCAGGTCCCTCTAAGACAAACTGAAAATTATGCAAAGAGGCCAGCGAGACAGTGCAGTAGGTAAAAGCAGCTCGGATGAGTTGTACACTCTGTGGTACGGGTGTCGCTCCTACTATGAAATACCTGAATGAAATTTTCTTTCCAAAGGGAAACTTGGTTTTTGCTCCTGGTTTTAGAGCTCCAAGGCCACGGTCAGCTGAGCTGATGCTTAAGACTGTGACCATGCATCTCACTGAAGCGGACGATGGCAGAGGGGGCTGTTTACCTCATCGGAGTAGGGGGATGGTGAAGCAAGGACGATGTTGGGGTCCTGACAGTCCCTTAAAGCGCACACTCCCAGGGACCTGGCTTCTTAAAGGCTCTACCTCATCACAGCCCGGCAAAGAAAGACTGTGACATAGGGCCCTTTAGGGGGACACTTATTTAAAAACAAACAAACAACAAGAAACCCATAAAGGGAATGAGGCCCAAGCTGAAGTGACATTGCCTTTTATGGCGTAGCCTTGTAACTCACACTGTTTCCATCCCAAAGCTGTTCTGCAGATTTCCCTGGGTTTAAGGAACGGGACCACACCTCTCCCACCTCTCAGTGGAGGAGTGTGAGGCCACTGTGCAAGAAGAACTTACAGGATAAATAGGGTATGTATGAGTGGGACCAGTGTTTGAAAATAGGCTCTGCCTCAGTTACCCTGCTTTTCACACAGGATACTGTTCAGGGCTTTGATTTGATGCCACAGGAGCCAATTTTGGCAGGCTAATAGGGATTTCCTTGGTCATGTGTTGAGGGCTCTAAAACGTGAAGGGAAAGGTGGAAGGCCAACCCGGAAATGAAACAGTATTGTGAGAGACTGAAGGGAGGCTGCCAAGAGAAGTCAACACACACCTTTGTCATCAATGCTGTGACTGAACAGCAATGCCTCTGGCCTCTCGGGGTCACCAATCATAAAAGAACAAACTGTCACTCCATCTTTGAGGCATGTCCTCACAGTCTGAGGTCTCAGACAATAGCAAAGGCTACTGTGAGTGAGCAGTGAATGAGGAGTGTTAATCGAATCCTCAATCCATGGTACGAGCTCATGTCTTCACAGCGACATTTACTGCACTCACTGTGATCAGAATTCTACTGGAACAAGGTCCAATTCTAAGCCTATGGACTCCCCCGCGCCCCCCTCCCCCACACACACACACACAATCCGCTCGCTGTCTTCACAGAGAACAGGCTCGTATACCGGGTGAAACACAGGTGGCAGCCAGCATCTGCCTTGAACTGTTGGGAATGAAAAAGAAAAATCTAAGTGATGACTCAGTTGCCAGCTTGCCACTTAGCTCCTGGTGTTCTGGGTGATTTCTGTTGCTGACTGTAGCAGCAACGCTCAGTAGAAGTGGTAATTCTAACGCTGGGGACAGACACCACAGCAGACCTGACAGCACCCCTACCTTGGCGACAGACTCGCTTGCCTTGCTCTATTTAGTAGCCAAAGGGAAGCACTAAGTACTGCTGGGAAGTAAAGACTCATATGAAAGGTAGCTGTGTGGAAGGAAATGCCACACTGACTTTCTTTTTTAAAATCGCTGTAAGCAACGTCAAAATCTTAGAATATAGGAACTATGTAAACCTGTCGTAAAATTTTGAATGTAAGTGCCAATAGACAATCCCGAAACATAGCAACTACAACTTCTAAATGTGTGGACTAGTAGCATTTGGTGAGTTTTCTTATACTAAGAATAAATTAAAATGCAGTCTTTTTTTTTTTTTTTTCTGTTGCTCCTTCTCAGCATTAACTCTGATTCTGTCTCTTGTCACGTAAGTGAGCACAAAAGGTCAAGTAAATATAACTTTCATGAGATCAGGGGACCTGGCTGGTGTGTCACACTCACTACTGTATCCCCAGTTCCTGGTGGAAAGGATATGACGGGCACTCAATAAACACTGACGACTGCCATCGTCAAGTGTTTTAAGATTGGCTTTATTTTTAATGATGTACACAGGAGTGCAGTGTCGGGGGCAGACCAGAGCTGTCAGATCCCCGAAGCTACCCAATGTGGGTACTGGGGATTGTGCTTGGATCCTCTGGAAGAACATTACTCATTCTCAACCAGTGAGTCATCTTTCCAACCCTTGGAGAAAACAACCAGAGCAGGCATGGCAGCTCATGCCTATAACCCCAGTCACTGGGAGGCTGAGACAAGATGGCAGTTCAAGGTCAGCCTCAGCTATATGTCAAGTCTGAGGCCACCCTGGGATATGTGAGACTGTGTCTCAAAAAATTATGTTCTAAAAAATTTTTTTAAGTAATCTAATTTCAGAGGAAAAATAAAGCAATACTATCTAAGGACTTTTACTCTGGGTATCTGATGCTATCAATATACTCCCTAGATCCCTCTCTAAAATGAAGTGTAAAAGGAAGTTTTAGTTGCCTAAAGTAATTGTCATCTCCAAAGCCTACTGCCTCCATCTGCTAACCTAGGCCTACTCCTGGAAGCTTCTAGCTTCTGTACAATCCAACTTAGGCCTAGAATGTTTTCAGCCTCTGAGACTTACTGCTTAATAAGCTTTCTTGTTCTTTCTGAGCTCTGGGCTGGCTGGTTCAACTCAGCTGTTCTGGCTCAAACTCCTCTCCCAGTAGACTTATTCAATCTGGCTTTTCTTTTGGCCTCCGAATTGCTCTGCTTCGCCTCAAAGTAACTCAGCAATCTGCTCTTATCTTCTGGTTTCTTCTCATTCTCTGGCTCCTTCAGTCTTCACTTGAGTTCTCTCTCTCTCTCTCTCTCTCTCTCTCTCTCTCTCTCTCTCTCTCTCTCTCTCTCTCTCTCTCTCGCTCTCTCTCTCGCTCTCTCTGTCAGGTAAAACTGCCTTGTAATGGAATTTTTGGTTTCTTTGTAAACTCAGTTGTGTTACGTAAATATGTTTTTGTTCTAATCCCAAGTGTGGGACGTTAGTTTGAGTTTTAGCTTCTCCGTGCCTGTTAATTGTCTCCTGTGGGGCTCGGCTTTTGCCTTCCTAGCACTTCATGGAGAGGGGCGTGGTCTAGGGCTCTGAGGACGTAAGTAAGAGGCAGCACTAGTGGTGAGTAGCTGTTTGAACAGACCAGAGAAAGACTGAGAGAAATGCTTCAGGGAGCAGCAGCTTGGGGGAGACTGCTGGCAGTGTTTGCTTTTGACAGAGATGAGTAAAGCCCAAAATAACCCAATTGGCCCTATCCAGCTAAGAGAAGTAAACGGACCCTCTCTCTCCACTAACCTGGGAGGCCTAAACATCCAAAATTGTGTGTGTGTGTTTGTGTGTGTGTGTGAGAGAGAGACAGAGAGAGAGAGAGAGAGAGAGAGAGAGAGACAGAGACAGAGACAGAGAGACAGAGAGAGAGAGACAGAGACAGAGACAGAGGGGCAGAGAAAGACAGAGAGAGAGGGGCAGAGAGAGAGAGAGAGAGGCAGAGAGAGACAGAGACAGAGAGCATGCACTCACTACACTGCCTCCTCTCTCTCTGCATTGCCCCTTAAATAGTTTCTCTTTCCTCTCTGTTCTCCTGAGAGTTGGGTGTATCCTATTCTGTTAAATCTTTCTCTGATTCGTCACTCAATTAAACATCACTTTCAAACATGGGTGTTTTCTTCTACAAACTAACTTTATCTTCATTATTTGGGGTTAAAGGCATATATGATCGCACTTGGACCTAAGCTTTTCTTTACCTGAAACTTGCTCTATGCCAGGCTGGCCTTGAACTCATATCTATATGCCTCAGTCTCCTGGATTAAAGGTGTGTTTGTATCCCAGCCCGATTACAGAGACCTAGAAGATCTTTGGATGTAATCTCTTGCCAGAGCAGCCATATTCTGGATTAAAATTCCTCTACAATGAAGATGATGCTTTAATATTTACCCCCTTAGCCTGACAGCAAATGGCCAGGACACACGCTCACTAAATCACCGAGCGTTTGCTGACTGTTGCTTCAGTGCACACTAACAGCGCTTGGCACCTTTCAACACTGAAGGAGCGCCTCAGTACGGCAAATGACTTATTTCTCCAGGAAGACTGTACTGAGTACGATGAGAAGAGATCTGTACTGCACACAACACAGCTTCAGTACTAAGGATCAGATGAAAACAAGAAATAACGGAGAAGCAGGATGCTCTAGCTCCAACACCAATGCAGATGCTTTCTTACCAACACTCATATGTTCTAACTTTGCTACTGAATCTATAAGAACCACAGGAAAAGGAGACACTTTAATAAGAAGACTTTGAATGACACCTAAATGTGAAATACTCTTCAGTATTATAAGGAAAAGGGTGGAGGTGGGATAGGGAGATGGGGGGTTGGGGACATTGGGAGGGAAGGAGACAAGGAAATAAACACCCAAGGGCTGCAGAGCCTGTTGAAATGAAGCGAGTCACTGTATGTCAGAACCAGAGGTAGTCTTAAGGTGGTAGGAGCCGTGCCGCATCACCAGAAAAGCTATCCTGGGAGGATTAAAGACCACATGGACAAGCCAAAAGGTGGGTAGAAAGGAAGGGGCTGAGGGAGGGGAAAAGAGAGGAAGAAAGGGATGACATCCCCCGACCAGCCAGTCCCCTAACTGTACAAGGGAGAGGCTGAAATGACAGTGAACATGGAAGAATAAAGACCAAATTGTGTCCAGCTTAAAAGAAATCTGCAAGCCAACCTCATAGGGTAGAATTAGGATTATATTTAGCCTCCAGCTGGGTGAGTTCTTAGTTCACTGTCCAAATATGTTTTAAAGGTCTTTCTCTACCTTCGCCGTCAGCGTTCAGTCTCAGCTCGTCACTTAGCAGAAGAAAGAACAGCTAACGCCGGGTCTGGAGAAGAACACACCTTGTGCATGAAGGCCTCTGGGAAGACACCTCTTCCTCCTCCCATTCCCGCTCTGCCCACTCGAGTTCAGATCCTACCCAAAACAGATTCCAGCAGCACCAAACATAAGAAAATTGTTTGTGGAAGTGTAACAGCAGAGTCTAAAACTGAATATATATATATATATATTAAATATATATTAAATATATATATATATTAAAATGAATTTACATATGCATGAATGTGCTGGACTGGAAAGGGAATAAAATTTTCAAAGCACATTAAAACGGATCCTTGGATTTCAAGCCAACTACTTTGAAGTTGTGTATTTAAATTTCCAGATTTTGGATCCAATCAAAGGGTCATGCTATTTAATTTCTGAGAAGTTACAGACGCATGCTCAATAGACTAGAAAGGTCCCACTTCTCGCCAAGATTTAAAAAGAAAAATTTCCCACGGCCACCTTTGCTTTTAAAAATTATTAATTCATGATTTGCCAAAGGCTAAAACCATGCTTCCACATTTAAGTGAAATGTTACAGAAGAGGAATTTAAATAATCCTCTATTAATCACTCTGTTTTCAAACGTTATATGTAAAGATCTCTCTTATGTGGGAGGCCTTCAGTAAGTCTAATTATGAGCTTCAGAGCCACTAATTACAATTACAAGGCTTCAGATTCAATGATTTTAAAGCCATCTGTACCCTGCCAAAGCAAAGCAATGGCCGTGAGCCACTGACCTTCATTGTTGACCACAAAGGCACAGAAACGTTTCCCACTGCTTAGTCTATGCCTTGACTTACTAGGACACTTTCAATTATTGATCACTAGTGATTACTACGCCCTACAACTGCCACTTCCCAAAAGCAAGAGCTCTTATATAATATGCTTTTTTAAAATGTATAATAAAATAAAATCCATCTTCTAGGTCCAGTGTTTCTCCTGTGAAATAAATAATCTTGTATGGTGTTGTTACATTCTTGGAGGCCATTTAGGGGCCAGTTCTTTGCTTCATTTTTTTTGGAAGGACAGGAGATGAGGTTTCTAGAATGGAGAGAGCTGCTACTGCTGAGGCTGTGGCTGCTGTTCCCTTCTACTGGACTGCCTTACCAGATTTGGTCTAGGAGAGGGAGGAGGTGCTACAAAAAACAATTAGTCCTGTCCTCAAGGCAAGTCTAAATTGTGCCGCCACAGAGACAGGTATCAAGAGGGACTAAGCTAACAGCAGGTGGCAGAGAGGTCCAGCAGTCAGGACAGCCTGTGATTCCAACAACAGTGGACAAGCCCCTGAACGGCAAGGTCTGCAGTGCATGTCCAGGCTTCTAGCATCTAAGCCCCTACATTTTTCAAGAGTTGTCTTAGAACAAAGCATTTCCATAGGCGTTCATGTTTACAACTGTTTGAATTTACTCGTTTATTCTTATTCATTTTAGACCCAGGGTCTCACGTATCCCCAAATGGCCTCAAATTGGCTATGTAGTGGTGGATGACCTTAAACTTCTGATCCTCCTGGTTCAATCTGCTATATTCAGCTGATAGGTGTGTAGCCCCATGCCTAGTTTAGACATCTTTCTTTCTTTTGAGTGCAGAAAATGAGCCCAAGGTTAAACACTGGGTGGGGGGGGGTAGTAGGGGGGGAGAGAAAGAGAGAGAGAGGCAGAAACCATGACTATCAAAAAAAAAAAAAAAAATTCTATTTCAATGTCCCTAATACTGGTTTTTTTTTTCCCCACATTCTGATATCTCTGACATTACAGGCAACATAGTCCAAGAAAAACAGTAGATCTGATAACCTGAAAACAAAATTTGAAACCGGTATGGCACAAAACACCATATATCTTGTGAAAAGACAAGGCTGAAAAGAATGTTTAAAACGTGCCCAACATATAGTTTCTATCCTTAATCACTAGAAGTTTTTACAAATCAGGCCAGAGCTGAGTAGAGAGGGAAAAATGGACAAAACACATGAACACGAAATTTACAAAGAAGAGACAGAAATGCCTCTTTACAGTTGTGCTGTTGTTCCACTGTAACTGTGTAGTCAGTCCAGCCTCTACCCTAGCGCTCCTGATTAATGCACTTAACCACTTTCGGTTGAAGGAAAAGCATCTCTGACCCACATACCACGTCTACATTTTACCAGCATGAGCTTGTTAAAGCCTCTCGCGCACTTTGTTCTATTTGATGAGGAAATCAAGGACACACACAGGTGGCCAGGAACAGCTGTGAAGGCGGCCCAACACAAAGCCATTAAATTCCTTAGAATATAATTTCTGCTGCTGCTGGTGTTTGTAACTTGCTCAAGTTTGCAGGTGCTGCAATGTCAAAAAAAAAAAAAAAAAAAAAAAAAAAAGGACAGGTCTGGTAAAGAGTGAATGAGCGACTGAGAGAAGGGCCAAGATTCCCAGTGTGAAGCTCTTTGTGGCCTCTGATCAACACAGATTTCTAGAGCTAGACAGATGAAAGATGTACCCCAAAGTGCAGCCATGATGTTCTACCCACAGCCGGTGAGAAAGTGGGACCTTATTTTATGAGGAACCCCTGTTTGCCTCCAGCTCCACAGATGACTTCTCAGTGTTGTGTGCGAGTGTCTCTTCTGGAAAAGCAAACGTCAACTATCATATTAAATATGTTTGATTCAAAGTACAGAGAACATGGTACTACTGGTGAAATGTAACTAAGAAGCCAAAAATCTCTATTCTAAAATATGCCTCTAAGCTTTGTCTACTTTCCTAAAACACAGAGTTTGCATCAAAAGTAAATGAATCCCTATTCTTCCAAATTTGAGGCGAGGCCCTGAAATCTGACCTCAATCTCTAGGCTCCCCTGAGCACTGAAATCTTGGCAGGGCATCTTGAAGACAAGCCATAGCCCTGGAAGTTGCCAAGGTTGAATCTGCTGCCAGACACCTCCCTCACCTGGGCATGAACACCACCATTACCAGGGCATAAACCTCGCCCTCATCAGAGCATAGATACCTCCCTCACCAGGGCATAAGCACCACCATCACCAGGGAATAGATACCTCCCTCACCAGGGCATAAACACCACCATCACCAAGGCATAGACACCTCCCTTGCCAGGGCATAAACACCAGGATCTTCCTTGACTCTGAGGCAAAGAAAACAGGTCCCTCACCCGTTGTAAAAGTATCAGATATTAAGTATACTCACTGTGCTGGATAGTTTTGTGTCAACTTGACACAGACTGAAGTCATCTCTGAGGAGGGAACCTCAATTGAGAAAATGCCCGGTGAGAACTGGTTGTAGGCAGGCCTGTAGGGCATTTCCTTAATTGATAAGTAATGGAGGAGGGCCCAACCCACTGTGGTTAGTAGCATCCCTGCGCTGGTGGTCCTGGGCTCTGTAAGCAGGTTGAGCAAGTCATAGGGAGTAAGCCAGTAAGCTGCACCCCTCCATGACCTCTGCATCAGCTCCTGCCTCCAGGTTCCTGCCCTGTTTGGAGTTCCTGTCCTGACTTCCTTCAAAGATGAACAGTTACATGGAAGTATAAGCCACGTAAACCTCTCTTCTCCAACTTGCTTTTTTGGTCGTTTCATCCCAGCAATAGAAACCCTGACAATAAGCACTCAGATATGTTCCCCTTAAATCTGAGATAAAACAGTAGAAATAAAAACAGTCTAGGAAGTCTGTTTGCCCTGGTACAAGGACACAATAGAATATAGACCTGATTTTAGACCAAAGTATCAGATGAGAATCTAACTTTAAAATCCCTGCTATGTCAATTGTAAGGTTATAGGTACTTTTAAGTGTTCATTAAAAATTCAAAAACAACCAACCGGTTTCCAGTAACTGCACATTATTTGCTGATTGCTTTCCCTCTCAGTTCGTTAGGAAGTTGTAAATTGACTCTAAAGAATATAAAAGGCACTAAAAGAAGGCTTTGTTTGAGTCTCAAAAAAAGTTATTCTGACTATGAATTAGAAAACGAGAGGTAATCAAATGTCACATTAATTGTTCATAACATCCCACAAATAAAGATAAGGAACTTAGAGACAACTGGGCTGAGTTTCGTGCCTTGAGATGGTTTTCTCTTGTCACACTTATTAACACAGTACCACAAAACTCACACTCCTTGTAAGAGATCTTTAAAATAACTAGACCGAAAAACTCAAAATTCAAGGGCATTTGGTGCCTTTATTACATGATACAGATCATAACCATCTGAAAGGTAAGTAGTGAGTATTTGGTAATCCTACAGTAAACACACAGATGCCGGAAGACACAAGCCTTTTGGAGAAGAGCGAGTGCTACTGTACAACTCTGCCTATTTTCCCAGACCCAGGCTTCAGTAGGCCTAAGTGAGCAAACTGCTCCAGGGGCCTTTTAGTTTATAAAACTAGTGTGTGGAACCACCTCTTTGGTATTAAAGGCCAGGGTGCGTCTGCATGGACAGTCTACTTACGATCAAAGACAGAAGAGTTTATAAGTGGGGGTGGGGGTGGAGGGGGTAGGAGAACTGGGGGGGGGGGCTTACTGTCTTGAAATCAGCTTTAGCCAGGTATTGTTCTAAGCAAGGCTGGGTAAGGAGTGGGGTAGGAGGGTGAATCTCCTTATTTCTAGAAGGAAGAGAAAAAAGCTACCAGCTGTTTCCACTCAAGACAGGCTTACTGAGTCTAAGTAGGATCAACTGGCAAGAAGACATTTTGTATATAAGAAAAATACCAAAATACATTTTCAGGAAAAAACACAATTGTCCTCCACTAACTCTGGATAGCAAGATACACACTTAATATTGCTTATTTGTATAGTAATTCCGTATGAACCTACCACCCACTGTTTAATAGCTACCCATTATCAGTACGAATAAGTCTATATATCTCACTGAAATAATTAACTGAAGTGTATTGATTTGATAAATCTGTATCATTCAAAGTATCACTGTATCATTTAAATCTGGAAATCTGGTAGAGGACACATTTGACAAAACTAAATTCAAATGAGGCATCACAATTTTAGAACTAACTGAAAGGGGCTAATTACTACACCAGCCAAGGGTATTGATTTTAAAACGGCTTCGGATTAGGCAATCTAGTAACACTGTCCTTAAGGTCAACAATAAAGGACTCTTTAGATGTCCCATCTCACCCATCACTTCTTCAAAGTGCCCTGAGGGCTGGGTGCAGGCGTTCTGGTGTCTCCATCACACACTTTAGGAGTCATACCTTTGTTGAGACTATCTTTCTGCAAAACCGTCTTCCTCATCAGTCACTATACTAAAGCCATGTTAGAGCCTGCTATTGGCCTTTTCAGAGGAGCTTGGCTCCCGCTTTCCCATGCTTGGCCTCAAAACTGGCTACACCAGAACAAATGACACCAATAGTGAACATAAGAGCACTTTTTAAAATTGGTTTGCAAGAACCCTTCCTTGTTTGGCTAGGTTTTAGTTAAACCTTAGAACCTTCATCCATGAGGTGTCTCTGTCTGCAGACACTACCTGGTAGATTATAATGCTGGCTTAGTTTGTTTTCTACATGGTACTGGAGGCTAAGCCTATAGGTGACTAAAGCAGTCTACCACTGAGCTACATCCACAGCTACTGGGCTTTTGCCTCAAGTTTGGGCACCTGCGAGATTCAAGCTCAGTTATTCATTTATTTGTTTGTTTGTATATGTGTGTTGGGTGCTTGTGGAGAGCCGAAGTTGACATCTGCTGTTTTCCTCAATCACTCTCAACCTTACCTGTACTGAGGCAGGCTCTCACTGAATCAGAGCTCTCCAATTCCACTTAGTCTTGCTAGCCACTCAAATCCATACGTGTGTGTGTGTGTGTGTGTGTGTGTGTGTGTGTGTGTGTTTAAGTATTTGGAAGGGTTTGACATAGGGTTTCTCTGTGTAGCCCTCCCTGTCCTGGAACTCACTCTGTAGACCAGGCTGGCCTCTAATTCACAGATCTGCCTACCTCTGCTTCCTGAGTACTAGGATTAAAAGCATGAGCCATCACCACCTGGCTTAAAATCCATATTTTTATAAATATAATTAGGTTTTGTTTTTGTTTTTTTTTTTAGTATTTCTACTTTGTACTTGAAGCTTTGAATTCATTGCCCACTTTTCTGCCTTCTCCTAAAGTCCACACTGCTATTCATTTCCTAGATGGGCCCTCTTCCAGAACATGTGACATAGTCACAGCACTGAGGAGAGTGAGAACAGTGAGTTTGAGGTCAGCCTGGGTTAAACAAGAAAAAAAAAACTTTAAAAATTGATAAATTTGATACTTTAAAGACTTCAACAACTTTCGGTGCCTTATTTCCTGTTGAAAAGAAAGCATTCTGTGTAATCCACCCAAAAAAACCAAGCCTTAGCTCCGCTGGGGAAATGCAATTATCTGTAGGCCCATCCTCTTTTATCTTACTTGGCCAAAGCAGATGCTCAGGAAAATACATCTGTAAAAAGAACTGACAAAGACTTGAAACCAGCCCTGCCTAAAGGGAGACAAAAAGACTTCTGGAGAATTCTACCTATGATTTAAACATCCTTTCGCAGAGTGGTCAGAAAGACAGATGAGAAGGGGATGTGAGTATTTAAAGCGAGTAGCAGGACCCTGGCAGTTCAACTGAGGATGGTAGCAAATTGAACAAAATGTCCTGAATTGGGGAAGAGACTCCTTGGTGTTCTTCAGGAGATCTCTGCCACTGCCGGATCCAGTTTCCATACCGACCCAAGGTTCCCTCACCTACCTGCACTCTCCCAGCTGGTTTATCCATCTCAGCCAATCAGCTGGGTTGGCTAACTTGCTCTCAGAGGTGTTCTTAACTAGGTTCGCACACCCTAAGGGGGCTTTGCAGAGGACTGTAAATCCTCTAGCACTGCACGCCTGACATTAATTAATTAATTAGAAAATGTCAAACTGCAGCAACATACTTGATATGAGTGACCCAGTCACAGCCCAGCAATTTTAGAGTCACCCTTTAAGTGTATATGTGAGTGAGTGTCCGTGTGTGTGTGTGTCTGTGTGTTTGTGTGTGTGTGCACGCGTGTGCATGCATGTGTGTGTATAGGTACATGGAAACCATAGGACAACCTTGGGTATTATTCTATATACACTGCAAAGCTTTTTTTAAGAAAAAAATAAATAAAACAAGGTTGCCTCAACATCCCGAAATTTGCAAATAGGCCAGCTGGTCAATCACACACACACACCACACACATGCAAGAATCCACTTGTCTCTATCTCCCCAGCACCACAATTACAAGCAACTCTACCACTGTCCAGTTTTTGGGCCTTGTCCTAGTTTAACTCCTATTGCTGTGATAAAGACCATAACCAAAAAGCACCTGGAGGAGGAAAAGGCGTATTATGCCCTGATCATACAGTCCATTCCCGGTGGAAGCCAAAGCAGGAACTCAAACAGGGCAGTGACCTGGAGGCAAAAACGGAAGCAGAAAACCATAGAGAAGGGCTGGAGAGATGGCTCAGAAGTTAAGAGCACTGGCTGCTCTTCCAGAGGTCCTGAGTTCAATTCCCTGAAACCACATGGTAGCTCACAGCCATCTATAATGAGATCCCATGCCCTCTTCTGGCGTGCAGTTGTACATGCAGACACAACACTGTATACATAATAAATAAATAGGCAAATCTTTAAGACACAAAGAAGGAAGGAAGGAAGGAAGTCATAGGGAAGCAGTGCTTACTGGCCTGCTTTACAGCATGGTTCACCATGCTTTCTTATACCGCCCACAACTACCTACCCAGCGATGGCACCACCCACAATGGGTTGGGCCCCTTCACATCAATGACCAATGAAGATCAAAGCCCACAGACCATGCACCATCTGATGGAGGCAATCCCTCACCCAGCGGCGCTCGCTTCCCAGATAACTCCAACTTGTTTCAAGCTGACGAGAATCTGAGAGAGCAGGCATGGATGCTGGGGACTGAACTCAGGGCCTGGTGCTTGCAAAACAAATTCCTTACCAACCGAGTCTCTCTCCAACCCCAGAGTTACTCTCTACAGTCACAGGACACCTGTCACACATAGCAGATGGCTTTACGCTTGGCTAGAGGGACTGGAGAGATAGCTCAGAGGTAAAGGACACCTGCTGCTCCTGCAGAGAACCCACATCTTCCTCCCAGCACCCACACCAGGCATTGTGCAATCCCCTGTAGCCCAGTTCCATGAGATCTGATGCTGTCATCTGGTCCCCACAGGCGCCAGTATATTCAAGTGGTGCACATACACACACACAGGCACACACACATACACAGGAAATAAAGGCTTAAAAATCTAAAGTTGGTGCTAGGATGGGAAGCGTCAGCTTGTTTCACCACCGGGTGATGAGAGCAGATGACCAACGAAGCTAAATGACCTTTAGGAACCGATCATTTAATAACAAACTGCATTTGGTGGTGGTGAGGTGTATAGACACACTAAGCAGAGAAGACTAAACTTAGCCGACTAGTCAACACTGGAGAAGAAGGCTAAAAGGCTAAAAGGCTAAAGCAGCGCCAGAGGCCTGGAGAGGCCCTTGATCGCTATCAACACTCCACTGTAGTTTCCTAGTTTACATTTACGTCCTCTAGGCACTCACCTGCGCTGAGATCCCCCAGGAGCCATGGAAAGCCAGGGTTGCTCACCAGTAGCTGCCCCTCCGGGAGTGGGCAGCAGAGTCTAGAGGGGGACAGCTTCCCGTAACTTGTTTGCCAGCAGCCTACCTGAAAACCCAGCCAGCTCCAAGTTCAGAGATAGAGCCTAACTCAAGGAAGACGTGACAGTGGCGGAACATGTCTTCCTCTAGCCAAGTGTGTACACATGTGCAAACTTACACACACACATACACACACACACACACAGATATTTTAATGTGTGATGTTTTATTTAAAATAAGATAATTTATACTCATCATAAGTTGACAGCATGCATGAAAATACATCAGGAGAAAATGGAAAAAACAAAAGTCACTAAGGTATTTAGTGGAGGAGGGTGTGTAAGAAAAACTCGTAAATGGATATACTGAGTGTTTGTCAAAACCAGCTGAGCATCCTCCTGCTGTGTAGCAATCTGCTCGATTTGTGTTTCTAAGAAAGCAACAGCCTGTCCTCATTTTTCTGTTAAGCAGACCTATAATTTGTAATAAATTGAAATAAAAATTAAAGAAGTATATTTTTTCCAATAGTTTTTTTAAAAGCTGATAGTCATTTTATTTGTGTTGCTATTTCACTTTGTTTTGTTTTGTTTTCATTACTACTTTCCACTTGGTCTATAATTTTCCCTAAGAATTGACTTGTTTGTGGGTTTGGCAGTTATTAGGATTTCAAAATTCTGTGTGTACAAGCACATGTGTGTGCGTACAAGTGTGTGGGTGCTTGTACGTGGGCATGGGATGGAGATTAAAGTTGCTGTGAATCTTTTTGGTAACAATGCCCACTAAGCACGACACAAAAGAGGTGATTGGCTATTCCAAGTATGAAAGCTGACACTCTGCTAAAAGCTTTCCTATCGCTAAATCAAAACCTACCTGTCTCCACACGCCCTCAGCATCTTACATGTATCAGAACTGACACATGTGCTACACTAATATTGTCTCAGAATTTGAGGTTCGGCCAGGCATCTAAGCCGATTAAAAGCCAAATGAAAAGTAAGAAGCAGGAAGGAGAGACTTATTCAGTGCACCACATGGGAGAGGGACAAAGAGGTCCAATAAACCCTCAAGTCTGTCTTCATCTCTGGGGTAATGAAGGGAAATTTAAGTTTAACCAAAGGGCCAGGGATATGTATGCACTTGTACGCAATCCAGTGTGGCCCCGCCCACATCTCTATCTGGGCTTCAGCCTCCTCTGTAAGGTGCTCTGAGGAGTTGTTAGAGCCCTGTGCAGTCTCCTTCCTAGAGTTCCACTCTTCCTTCTCAGAGCAGAATATTCTGGGGACGTTGCCATTTACTTGGGGCCCACTGTTCTAATCATCTGACAGCGACACTCAGAGACATAAGTGAATTTAGGATATTTTCATTTCTTCAAGGCAAGTTACAGTAGTTGATCACATGCCTTTTGCTAGCCTGTCAGTGCCTGAATCAAAAGGGGCTAGAAGTTTCCAGGCAACTATGTGAGGGAGTCCTCTTCACCTTCAGTAAGGGAGCGTTTTCATCAAGTTAGTTTCGCTTGATTTTACATTTTTAAAAAACATGTTTAGGGACAAAAGAATTTGGTTTCATTTATACTTTTAAAAATGAAATAGTAAAGGTACTTGGGGGCATGTAAAACACCAATAGCCACTCTTCTTCATCACCTTCATTTCTATCACCCTCATCATCATCATCACAGGGGTAGGCAGAGTAAAGAGTGGCACCACCCCCAGATGGCACGTCCTAGTCCCCCAACTCCTGTGACGTGATGGAAACGCATGGAAACACATGTGATAAAGTGCAAGGTTTTAGGTTCTCTTCCTAGATCATCTACGTGGACCCAAGGCACCCATGTGCGCACAGGGCCTAATACTCGAAAGGCAAGAATAATGGTGTTGGAACAGGTATACTATAATCCTATATTTATATTCCTACATCTATAATCCTAAGTGCTAGCAGGAGAATTGCAAGTTGCAAGCCAGCCTGGACTACATAACATGTTTCATGCCAGCCTGACTCTGTCTCAACAAAATGAAACAAAAAGAATGTCAACTTCAGAGGAGTGGAGACAGTGACTGAAGTGATGCCATTGCTGGAAGGAGGCTACGGAGCCAAGAAATCAGGCAGCTTCTAGAAGCTGGAAAGCAAGGGGCTTCCACAAGGATTGCAATTAGCCTTCTGAGGGCCATTTTCAGAAGCATGATCTGCAAAACTGTAAAAAAATAAGCTTGTGGCATTTTGTCAATAATTAAAATTTTTTTTGTAATTTGTTAAGTAACAGTTGGAAACACTATAATCTGTAGGGAATATGAGCTGTGTGACTTGGGGAGCTGGCCTGGAATAAGAGTGAGGTCAAGATGTGTCTACACCTCGAATATCTCACACACGGGAGAGAAAGAGGGCGGGGGGACAGACAGACAGACAGACAGGGGGTGGGGGCAATGAGAATGGGAGTGGGGCTGGGGAGATGGGAGATGGCAGCACTGCCTGGCACACTAGCACTACCCAGTAACCCAGCACCATCTGCCTGGCACACCAGCACCACCCAGTAACCCAGCACCATCCATCCACTTGGCACACCAGAACCACCCAGTAACCCAGCACCATCCGCCTGGCACACCAGCACCACCCAGCCAAGCAAACAGCCTGAGAGGGCAGCGCAGATTTCCTGGGACCCTCTGTGGGCTATGTAGTTGGAAGTTTTCATTTTTTTTATGGAGAAAGCTAATTAGTTTGACAATGCTCACTCCCTTCTTTCTGAACACTATGTTGGCCTCTACAGAAAGAAAGAAAGAAAGAAAGAAAGAAAGAAAGAAAGAAAGAAAGAAAGAAAGAAAGAAAGAAAGAAAGAAAAGAAAAAAAGAAAAGAAAAGAAAGAAAAGAAAAGAAAGAAAGAAAGAAAAGAAAGGAAGAAAAAGAAAAAGAAAAGAAAGAAAGAAAGAAAGAAAGAAAGAAAGAAAGAAAGAAAGAAAGAAAGAAAGAGAAATGAAATTAGAAACAAAATGACTACAAACCATCTTTAGTTCCACGAACACTTTGTAAATCATAATGAATGTGGCTTACAGATTATGTCATTTACCCTATTTCAAGCTTGAAGAAGTCATTTTCAACTAATTCAAGGATTTTCAATTATTTTAAACATCTATTCAACATAACCCAAAATGTATCCTAGTCATTCAGTAGTTCCTACATGTTCAAATGATGGCAAAATAGTTTTTAATATTTCATTGACTTAAGTATCTCTGGACTTCAATGCTTGACTGAGGTCAACAAGAAATGACACTGGAATTACGCTCTTTTTTAAGTTTTCTACTTTTTATTTAATGTCGTGATCACACCATGAGCCATCAAAATTAGATTTGTGTTATGGAAGTTTTGGTTTATGATATGTAAACATGGTTTTGTTTTGATCCCAAGCATAGGATATGGGGGCTGCTCCAGTTTGTCCACAGCTGATAACTGCCTCATGAGAGGGCATGTGACCTTTGTCAGCTGGGAACTGCCTCGTGCGGAGGTGTGGTCTTTGCCAGTGCAAATAAATGCCAGACCTAGAGAGAGACTAGGAGCTCCGAGAAAAAAAGGCTACTGGTGCTTCCCCATGCTGCTCCTGGTTGCTGTTGATGCACTTTGACAAGAAGTTGAAGATACCCTGAAAAGCAGACTGGACTTGCCCCAAAGAACCCAATAACCCTAAACAGCAGGAAGTAGCTAAAGAAAATAACGGCCCCCTCTCCCCACTAACCTTCTTTCTCTTCTACCTGGTGTTGCTGTATTGGAAGGGATTGGAGTGGAGAAGGGAAGAAGAGATACAGGAAACCAAATTAAAATTGATTTTAAAAAGTACACCAACATGTTTGTTACTGAGAAAGATAAAGGTTATAGTTTTATTTTCATCTTAATTTAAATTATGATTTTAGAATGCCATATGCCTACTAAATAAAGACAGGGTACACTGAACATATAATAAAGCTTAAGGACCAATATAAATGGGTAAAGTACCTGTAGTAAAGTGAGTGGCAGTCCTCAAAAGGATCCATGCTATGCCCATGAACCTATTACTGTTACCTTATGTAGGGAAGATATATGCTTGAATAAGTCTCTTGAGAAAAAGTGTTCACCTTGGGTTATCCAAGTGGACCCCATGTGCAACCAGAGACCCTTTAGACAAAAGGAGACAGAGGCTGGAGTCAGAGGAGATTTCAAAGGCAGCCAAGCCCTTTGTTTCAGACATCTGGCCTCCAAAGCCAGAAACAAATATATCTGTACTGTTTTAAGCCTCCACATTTATAGTGATTTGTAACAGCAGCAACGGGAACCCAACAGAGTGCCCTGACGAATATCTGTTCCCTATTAGCTGGAGAAGGGACACTGCTTCTGGTGAACTCCAAAGGACACAGAATTTGGATAGCATTTCATTACAAACAGATTTCTGCAGAAAATCACCTGAAGTGCAGATGACTGACTTTCTATAGAACCCCATTGGAGAAGCATAGTATGGACTCATTGGCTGCTGACTCTGCAGTCATGGAAGGGCTGGGGCCACCTCCAGCAGCTTTGTAAAGAGAAGGGTCTGGGTACTTGCCTCCTTATTCAGCACAGGGGCCTGTATGCATTCCGGTTAAATGCTTTTTCAGAAGAATGAGGTCAGGAAGAGATCAGCAACCCCGGGGTCCTGAATCAATGACTGAGATGTGCAGGTTTTCACAGGAGGGGAGGGGATGCATTGACACATGTTTCATTAAAGTAGAGGGGTGCTTCTTAATAACTATTCTTCTTTAGTTTCAGGGAAAAATTATATCTCCTCCCCCCAAAATGAGTCGTGGTGGGTGTTATGTTCTTGTGAGTCACAAGACAGCACACACACACACACACACACACACACACACACAAAACAACCAAAAAACAAACAACAACAACAAAAATAACTCAGTTGCTCCAGTTGATCTGGATGCTCAGCTGCCCACAATTCTCTAGCTCCTGATGTCACCATAAATCTCACTGCGCCAAATGGTTTCTTATCAACAATTTCCTTCTGAGGAGGGATAATAGCTGGCATCCTCCTTTATGAAGCACTAGTCGTGAACATTAACTTCAGAGTTCAATACATTCTAATCTCCATTTTCCCCCGAAGACTGAAGCTGAATTACACTTGATGATTCCGAAAATGATTTTTATCTATAGAACTGATAGGACTTTTTCTTCATCAGAGTGCACTCTAATCATCTATCCCTTAAAGGTAGGGGCTGCAACAATGCAGCCCATGGAAAGCAAACCCAGGACTTTATATTGAAAGAGAATGGGAAGTCTTAAGGGCTCAGAGTCTAAGCTGCAGCAAGAACAGCCTGGGGAGGAAGAGAGGCTTGGGGCAGTTACCCACCTCCCTCTTGCCTTTCCACTTCCTGGTTTGCACTTCCTGCTTTGACTCTCTTCATTCAAGGACGGACTCCCTTTTCTCACTGACAGCTAGCAGTTTTTCACTGGGCACGCATGTGACCCAGTGCACGCTCTCTGCAAAAGTTCCCTGTTGGCCCTATTTTCTGTTATCTACTTTAATGAGGTTTCTTATACCTCTACCTTCCTTCCACTAAGCCCCCAACACTAGGCAGAAGAGAGAGACGGTTAGTGGGGGAGAGGGGACAGGGTTCTCTTCACCTACTTCCATTGGGTTCTTCGGGGGCAAATCCAACCTCAGTGTCAGGATATCCAGCAGTCAGCCACCTTCCTCCTCCTCCCAGTCCCCCCAACCCCCCCCCCCAACTCTCTCACTCTGTCCCTTGAATGGTCTCTTAAAGCCTCCTCTGTGCTCTGGTATTTATACCCTCTCAGAGTCCTCAGAATTAAACTATCTGCCGCTGGCAAAGACCACACCCCTCTCTGAGCCACAGGAGGCCATTATCAGCTGTGGGCAAACTAAAGGCAGCCCCGTACAACATAACTGAGCTTTTAAAGGAACCAAAACTTTCACCAGTTCCCTTCTCTAAAATGCACCTCCATTCTTTCCACCAGAGCATCCTGTTAAGACACTGAACAGAGGGAATGCTTTCAATATATGACTACACTATTCTTTTCAAAGACGAAATGTTTACTTCTTCCAGGAAGATCTAATTTCCTAAAGAATGATTTACCTCAATTTGTACTTACTGTACTGTTAAGTCACCTCTGCCAAACAGCCTTGGGATCTACTGGCAAAGGTAGCTAGCTTCCTTTAAGGACTCACCATATTTGGCCTCAAGTTTAGATTTTCAAAGAAAAGAGAATAAAGGCTTTGATGGCCCTTTTCTAGCTCCCATAGACAATCAAAAATTCATCTATATAAATAACTACAGATTAAGCAGAGCAAACGCTGTCTTCAATTTTTAATCATCTCTCATGGAAGAAGCTGCCCTGTGCTTTTCTAAATGATGAAATCCCATTGTCCTACCCTCCAGTCTGAAATACACACACACACACACACACACACACACACACACACACACCAATTTAATCTCTAGCAGTGCTGACTGTCACAGTTGCAGATCGATGTCCAGGAGGCATCTGCTGAAATCACCAGGTTCTTATGTCCCAAGACTCTGAACACACAATTATTAATAGAAATAGAGATAATTAAAAATAAATAAAATTTTTTTAATTAAAAAAATTTTTAAATAGAGATAATTTATTAAGAAAGAAATTGGCTAATAAACAACAAAATGGCATATACTCCAAAGCGCAAGACCATGAGCCTCAGGACACTGACTGCCATGGCCCTCAATTGCATCAGCCTTTTCTGTGGGAGCCAGGAACTGAACTCAGATGGTCAGGCTTGGCAACAAGACCTTTACTACTGAGGTGTCATATGTTAGCCTTGATGTCACCCTTTCCAGTCCTTATTTTCTTGCCACATTATAGCTGAACTACATTTCAAGTTGTGACAGGAGGAGGAGAATAAAAGTAAAAGTTATGAGACGATGATAATGACAGGTACATCTTTCAGAGGAGTATACGGACAACAATGAACAGAAATGCAACTTGTAAAATAAGCATCCTCCTTTCTTGGCGTCTGTGGTGACCTAGAGTCAGCTACAGGCCAGCTCAGTAGACCTGCTCCTTGCGGAGCCAAGGGGAGAAAATGGTGACTGCAGCCATGACATAATAAGAACAATATACTTGCTTGCTCTCTGACCCAGTTGCCTGGCACAAAGCTTCTAACTCCTTTGGAATCCCCAACAGTTATGAATTTCTTTTGGTATGCTAATGAGATGACTGGTGGCTGAGGGGTCCTGCATAGCCTCTGGAAGGAGGCTGGTTGTCAGGGCAACTGACCCTGATTGGCAAACTGGGGCTTTCCACCTTTGCTAGCTCCCAAAGTCAAGGGAGGTGGAGCCTGAAGACTCCGGATGCTGATCTAACCATTCTAGCTTGTTTCTGTTGCTATGCCCAAAAGCAACTCGGGGGCGTGAAAGTTTTTATTTGGACTTCGGTTCCAGGTTACAGCCCATCATTTCAGGGATCTCAAGCAGCTAGTCACGTGCTATGTACAGTCAAGAGCAGAGTGGGAAACTGCACCCACTCTGCCTGCTCGCTGCTAGCTTTGGCTCCAATCTAGCTTTCTCCAGTCCTAGATGACTTGGGAGTCTATTCCGTTTTCCCACATCAACCAACAATCGAGATGATTCCCCAGGAACATGCCCACAGGGCACCTTGATATAACAAGTCCTCAGCTGCAGCCACTTCCCATCTGGTTCTAGGTTGTGGCAAGTAGACACTTAAAACCAACCAGTGTAGTCGTCGACGGCTAATGTTTTAATATTCCATGACTATATAATAAGGCCCCTCAGAAGCAATTCCACAAGGACGAAGTGTAGAGGGCATCCATGCTCAAGAACACATGCCTGGAGAGTTCGGGAGCCCCTCCCCTGCATTATGAGCAGCTTCCGGTTCACTGTTCTTAAATTGTACATTTTATAATAAATAAGTAAACATGTGTAAAATGGTCCCAGGAGCGCTGTGACCCATTCTAGCAAATAATCAACCTGGGGAGGGGGGTCATATGAGCCTGTGATTTACACAGCCAGACGGTCAGAAGCACAGCTGTCAGCCTGGCTTAGGATTGCTGTGGTAAGTGAAAGTCATAGGAGCTGAAATCTTCCTCTCTGGGATCTGAAGCTATCTGCCAGAAGACAGTGTCAGAACTGATTAATGGTGTAATACACCTAACTGACGTTAGAGATTGGTTACGGGATCTGGTGACACAAGGGACTCCCTGCTCAAAGTGCTGGGTATGAGTCTACAGACGGGAAGGTTTGCTCTTTGTCACCAGTCCCTCATTCCAGCCCAAGTTTACTTCTGAGACAAGGCAAAGAATATACAGCTTCTACATATATTGGAGTCCCCTTCCTGTTACACACAGGGTGTCCTTAGCATCAGAGAAGAACTGGGAAAAAAAAAAAAAAAACCCTCGTGTGGCTCTAAAAAGGGTCCAAATCTTTGTGGGTATAAGGCAAGCCAAAGGACTTGTGGTCGACTCAGGCCAGCAGGATGCTATGAAGCATTAAGCCAGCAGGGCATGTGTGGTTACAGAAAGCAGTGCTTGTGGAAATGGCAGGAGCAGAAAGAAAAGGCAAGCTGATTTAACGTTTGATACGTTCTTACATAAGTGCCAAGTCCTGAATCGGGGACCTGGGACCCCATGTGAGGTAACTAGGCTTAACAGAGAGTCGTTTCTCCACTCCCAAGAAGCACTTCTTACTGCAACAAACAGGACTAAAGAAAGATGGTGGTGGCTTTGGAAACATAAAGCCAAGAGCAGAAAACTTAGGGGGGAAAAATAGGATCTTAGTGGTAAACTTGAAGGGGAAAATAAGGAAGAAAATTCCTGCTTGAGGAATTTTTACCTGAAAAACCCTGAATATTAATGATAAATCATAAAGAAATATATTTTAAAATAATTATATGATTACATATTTACTAAATATGAAATAAATTTGCATACTAAAGATATGAATGCACTTATTTATTCTCATATAAAGAATTAACTCTTGGCTGGACATTTAGTACTGCGTGTTACAGAGTTTCTCAGAGTCAATCAATATTTTAATTTCATAATACTCAATCCCAAGAACACTAAATACATAGAACAAAATGGAAGTTTTAGGTATGTTTAGGTATCAGAAATAGCTTGTTCTAATCCCAAGCCAAAATTCATTTGGTAATTTTTTTTTTAAATGAAGGTCAAGTCAGAAAGTCAAATAGCAATTTTTAAAATCAAACATTCTAATACAACGCAAACCAAAAATACGCTAATTTAACAGAGCCAGGGAATAACAATATGAAAATCTTAAAAATCTTTCCCAACAAAGGTTGCTGTCGTTGCTCCTGGCTGCTCACCGTAACTACATGGTAGGACCCCACCCTCGCCCCCCACTGAAGACACCACACTCTCTGGATGCAGGACAAAGGGAAGGTAAGACAGAAGTGATCTAGAAACCTCCTAGAGAGCTTTCACAGTACCAGAAACTGCCATGCAGGCTGCTGGGGTGGAGGTGGGGGTAGAGGTGCGGGGTGGGGGTGACAGCAGCAGTTCTACCCAGCCTGGACACCGTATGATATAGTACTGACCCACCAGGCAGGATGTCTCCATGGGTGCGAGAGTGTTGAGGCCTGCTCCATAGCAGGAAAAACACTCCTGGTAATGTAAATCCAGACAAAAGCCGTGGCCGGGGAGGAAATAGGAGAGGTGACCTCTTACGGTTATGCCAAGCGTCAAGCACTATCTGAATGTTTATTCTGATGCCCACAGATGGGTGCTGCTCTTAACCTTGCTTAGAGAAGCTTCTTTCTGCACTGCGCAGATTCATAAGCAGTAAAATGCAGAGAATGAGTGACTGTGAGTGGCCAGCCCTGCCTGATACATCTAAAACACACACACACTCACTCACTCACAGACACACACGGAACACTGCAGGTGAGGAAGCAGGAAAAAATGTAGAGCCAGACAACGGGGCGGAGGAGGGCGGCTGTGAAATGTCCTCCGCATACAACATGACCACTGCACTCACGAGTTCACACCAGCTAAAATTACATGCCAGGGCCCTATACAACAGGTCAAGCCAGTCAGAATTCCAGCACGAATGGGGGAGAAGTTCAGAAATCTCCTCAGCGGCTGAGGAACTATTGGCAGTTAAGCGGTTGGTGGAGGAGGGACAGTCGGTTTTCCTTCAAAGGTGTGGCCACTTGTAGGTTAGCCATACTCAATCAGATAGCTCCATGCCCCACGGGTATACAGGAAGCACTCATTAGATTCAGTAGTTTATGTCTTTTTTAAAAAAATGAGGAAGATGAGATGAAGTCGGGAAGGGGATGGGTTGGGAGAGAGGCCCAAAGGAAATTGGAGGGGTCAAGTGGTGAAGGATATGAAAATATGTTGTAGACACGTATGAAATTCTCAAAAATAAAAAATATATGTACATTTTAAGGTCTGTTTTTCAAAATTAAACCTTTATGTCATCATAAAAACCACTTTTATGTGCATAAAACACTGCAGTTTATAATATACTATCGTCTCAAATCTGAGCAGAGGCAAAGTGTGCACGTTATGTGCTCAGACCCAAGACTAGGGAAAAATGCCATGACGCCACACAAATGATGGCGGCTTAAAACGCCCTGGGATCATTACTTATTTTGGTCATTGCCCACTCAGAAACCTTTTGCCAGTGCAAAAGTTTCTGCAACCTCTCCATTCAGTTATGTGAGCTAATGTGAGTTGTGACCTGCAGGTTAAAAAGCTATGACCTAGAGAATTGATTTCCCTACATTTCTGGCTTCAGATATTGAGCTGGCAAAAAATTAAAATGACAGAACATTAAAAATAAATAAATAAATAAATAGTTGCGTAGGGGAGAAGAGGAAATTCCTATTTATAACGTAGGGAAAGCAGGACTATTTTGGTATAGGGTCAAGGGGGCAGCTGTCAGGATTAAAAAGGATGTTAATGTAAGAGAACCGGATTAAAAGATGTAAGGAGTGGCCGAGAGCCCCCTACTATCATGCTGTGTAAAGAAAGGCAAGACCTAAACAGGTCTGGAGACACTAACACCAAGATGCATGCTGGCAATGAAAGTCTCTGACGTGGTGCTGACGTCAGATGTGGAAGTGTACCATTCCGGAAATGTGAAGACGGAGCCTCAAAAATAGAAGGGTTACAATACTTTCAAATGTAACAGGAAGTCCCAGGAAAACAGCAATGGGTAAAAATAATGCCTGGATTTGGAGAGTGGGTCATAGGCCCGGCAGAGCAACTTCAGTAATGTGATGGTGCTGAGATCCCATCTGCAGAGTACTGTAAATAAGACCCGGGTACCACCATAACAGCAAACCTTCTGTTTGCCCCAAAATAAGAAAAGAAAGAAAGGAGAGAGGTAGAGAAGAAGGAACAGAGAGAAGAAGGGAGGGAAGAGGGAGGGAGGGAGGGAGGAAGGGAGGGAGGGAGGGAGGGAGAGGAAGGGAGGAAGGGAGGGAGGGAGGGAGGGAGGGGAAGAAAGTTCCCTAAACTCAAACAAGTAAAATCACCTATTACATACAACCAATATATCCCACAAACCGTCACTCAGCAAAGCGCCCACGTAGTCAAGAAAAGATCTGCTAAGTCTCTAATACGGTTCAGAAATGATACAAAGCACGTGGCGTACAAAGCTAATAAGAGGAAAAGGCCTGAATTTGAGGAACTTACCAGCTGTGGTGGAGTATACATGAATTACCACCTCTCTGTCTGTAGTTCACCCTAACCCTAACCCTAACCCCATTCCAAAATAAAGAGCTAAGGTCAGGAAAAGAGCCAAGAGGCACAGCGGTAGGGGACACCTGTAAGGAAGTATCACATGAGCCGCCTGAGGTAGGTTGCAGTGGGGTTGGGGATTGGCCCAGATTCACACGAACCTTAGTGTATCCCAAAGGGTTTATAGAAACCTTCGGATGCAGAAGTGGAGTTCGAGGCTGTTGGGTTATTTTGCCCGTGGATTCTCTTTTGTCTTGCCCATGATAGTGTTTTGGTTTCATCTGCCACAACTTTGTTCATTTCAAAAGCAGAATCTCTATTGGAAACAAGAGAGTGAGCGAGGCTGGAAGGGCGGCCCAGCTGTGAGAGCACAGCTCTTCTTCCAGAGACTCCTGGTTCTGTTCCCAGCACCCTCACAGCGGCTCACAACGCTCTGTAAGCCCAGTTCAGGGAGCCTGATGGCTTCTTCTGGCTTCTGTGGGCACCAGGCACACAGTACGCAAACATCCATGCAGGCAGCAGCAGCACAGGGGCAGGCTAGGAGATGTAGGAAACTCACAAGATCATATTTCTCACTGCCTGAAGCACTTATTTGAGGTCTCCTGTGATGGTTTATGCAAACGCTGTGTCTTAAACAATGTGTGTTTGTATACTAAGCAATGCTCTGCAATCAACAACTAATACTGTTTGTCTCTGTGTTTAGGTGAAATGTACATGGTATGGAGATGTTCACTCTCCATCACACCTTCATATGTATGACCTGCATGCATCTCCTACTCTCAGGCGAAACATGGCTTCTAGCTGAAAAGAAGCAAAGGCGCTTCAGGAAGCAGAGAGATCTAACTTGTTTTCAGGGGAAAAAAAAGTTTTAGGGGAAAACCGGTTAAATGGTTAGACAGACAAGTAAGTAGGCTCTACCAGACTTGGCTTTACGGTTTCAGTTTGGGTTTATGCGCACATGCGTGCATGCACACACGTTAGTTTGTTTTTCTCAATTGTCTGTTTTTCTGTTTGACACCAGGTCTTGCTGTACAGATCTGGCTGGCCTGCAACCTGCTACATAGCTCAGGATGGCCTCCAACTTAGAAACCTCTTTCCTAAGAGCAGAGCTTACTGGAATGCACACAACAGGCTCCTGCTAGCATCTTTGGTCTCTTCTTTTCATCACACCGGCCTTAAGATAATAGCTGCTTACAGTGTTAGCTGCTTCACATCTATTTTGAAGTGGGCCACACATATACAACAGTAAACATAAATCAAAAGTGATCTTTAAGTTCTGGAGTGAGCAGTGACAGCCGCACAGCTTTGTGAACACACGAAAAACCACAATATTGCACACTCGAAAGGCTGATGACAGGCTACACTGCACTATACATGTAAATTATAAAATTATATATCAACTTTAGAAAAACTTTAAAGGACTACAAAATACTATGCACATCATCTAAATATATAACCAACTAAGTTTCCTCGAGGCTCTTCTACAGTACATATGATGGTTCCGGTTATTTAGCTACTCCTGACAACAGGGATCATCACACTGTTTTCTAGATTTTTTTAGATTGACATAATAAGTGTACATTTGTTTAACATGTGTGTATACTCATGTGCCCATGTGTCACAGCACACACATGTAGGTCAGAAGATCACACGCAGGAGTTGGTTCTCTCTTTCCATCTTGTGGGACCCAGGGACGGACTCAGGCAAACACCTTTATGATGGCTGAGCCATCTCACCAGCCCCAGTGTAGCATCTTAACAGATGTTTTGTTAAGCAATTGGTTTAAGAATGTAGTCTCAAAGTGCACAAGGTAATAATACAAAATTTTAAAGAACACACAGAGTAACAATGTGTCTGCAAGAATTATGACACACCAAATTTGGGTATTCCCCCCCCCAAAACCCCAATCCTATCCACAAAGGTTTTCTTAAGGCAGAACTGAAAGGAGAAAACAGAACGCCTAGAAAACTCATACTGCGTTAACACTGAGCAGCGACCTGATAAATGTTAAGTGTATTACCGTTCCAAAAAGACTTAAATTATGAAAAATGCAATCATTTTTTTATTGTCGTTCTTTGTAAATTTTGTGAACTTGTAAGTTTTGACCTTTTATAACAAAAAAATGTAGCCAGGCAGTTGTGGCACATGCCTTTGTTGTTACTGTTGTTGTTACTGCTTTTGTTCTGGTTTTGGTTTTTCAGCTCTTACCTCAAAGGAGATCAGAGAGTGTTTATTCAATGTACACACTTTAAAAGCTTTACTTAGTAGTCACAGAATGCTCATGTACACAGACATGAGCAGTAATATGACTAGTGAGGGGCTAAAGGTAGCCAAATAATATTTGTCTCTAGTCCTGTGACATCCCATCTACAGCCACCAAGACCTAACTATCAATCAGGCTGTAGCATGTTCTATGCAGCTGCAAAGATCTTTGTGTGGGAACTTTGTTTTACATGATCTTTGTACGCATTTGTCATTATGTTTCGTTCACTCCTGTCCTGTACACTGATGGGCTGTACAGTCACTACTTCCAGGTGGTTCTGTGTCTTCCTTTCCAGTCAGTTCCGCATTTTTCTTTCCTGTTTGCATGCATTTCACTAACCTCCCCGTTTCTACCTTCCTAAATGTCTCTCCTTCTCCTTCTCCTCTCTCATGCTTTTCTTTTAAATTTGAGCTTACAAACACCCATGTAAATGCACTCACAGGTACATTTATGATTTTATATTTAGATTGTGCCTTTGAGAGAAAAACATAAACACTGACTACCTTAATGTGGCTTATTCCAGAATATAATGATTTGCAATTGTACCCATTATCCGGCAAATATTATAATTTCATTTATTTTTATGTCTATATAAAATTAGATTAAGCTTAGTTGTTTAGGGGTTAAGATGTTTTTAGGTCTAGATACATGTTTTAAGTTAATACAGATGAGATATGATAAATATTGATTTACATTCAGAATTGTAGACACACCGAGATAGGAAAGGTGTTTTCTCCAAGGTTGCCAAACGCAAATAGCCAAAACACTATGAATGTAACATTAATTAATATAATTCCTGATTGTTTCATGGTTCTTCTTGCCATCTGTAGTTTATTTTATATGTGTGCAATAATATAAATTTATATGTAAAAAATAAAAAATATTTAAAAAAAAAATCACAATAGCCAGAAAATGAAAACATCCTATATGTCCAGCAACAGATGAATCCATGCAAACAAAACAAACAAACAAACGAACAAAAAACAGTGGCACATGCCTTTAATGCCAGCATTCAGTGGCAGAGGCAGGCAGATCTAAAATTCCAGGCCAAACTAGTCAACAGCAACAACAGCAACAACAACACCCTGTCTTGAAAAAAAAAAAAAAAAACGAACCAAACCAACCAAACAAAAGTGTGTTTTTATTTGCAAGGAGAATGTTTTTATTTATGGCAAGAATCCATTGGAGGCAACAGGCTCACTCAGACACCTTTGTACTGAGAATCACGTTGTTTCTTTTGTCTGTGGGCGCTGAGGACTGAGCCCAGGGTCTCAGGCCTGCTAACCTCCTCCTCCTGAGCTACACAAACACACACACACACACACACACACACACACACACACACACACACTGGAAAACAGTAATTTGGTTTTCAATAGTCATGGTTTTATTTTGGCAAGAAGGCTTATCTGCTTTTTGTAACTGGGAACACGAAGGGGTTATGCCTTCTTCCAAGCTCAGTCTCTTTTGTGTTTATTTCTCTTCTTCAAAAGCTAATAAAGTACAAGATTGCTTCTCAAATGTAATTCCTTCCCAGAAGGAAACTCTAGCACAAAGTCTAACTACTGCATCCGTGGCACTTAAATCTTTAACCTAAAAGTTTGTATTTAGTTGCTAGATTCAAATTCAGCAAATTTTACTGGCACTTCTGGCACCTTTTACTGAAACCAACTCAAAGTGGATCACAGAGTTAAATGTTAAATGTAAAGCAATAAAACGTTGTGGGGTATAAGAAATCTTTATAATCGCATTTTAAAAAATCAGTTCAAAGTGAATCACAAACCTAAATGCAAAAGCAAAATGTGCTTTTTTAAAAAGAAGTATTGTACACCAGGACTGGGCCCTCATGCATATTCCACCCTCGGGCTACACACTTATCCCCCAAATTCTTACAACGAACACTGAAATAAATTTGCAGCTGTAGGCTAGACATACAGTAATACTTAGGTATACCATCAAACGCACATGAAGCAAAAATAATTTAATCAGCAGACAACAAATCGGGTCTATTCAAATTATAAATATTACAAATGTCAGAAACCAGAAAGTAGAAAACACCTCAAGGAATGAAAAAAAAGAACTGTTGGCAATGAATCTATCCAACAAAAGATTTACATCCAGAATGTATTTTATAAAAATCCCTGTTACAACTCAATAATAAAGAGATTAAAAGTCAATTTAGGGCCAAGGGGGTAGCTTAGAAGATAAAAGCTAGAGCCTGCTGATGTGAGCTCAGGGGAGGAGGGGAGGGGAAGTGGGGAGAGGGAAGCGGGGGTGGGGAGGGTTGGTTCCACAGGATATGGGACATGCAGGGGCAAGTATCTAAAATCCCTTCAAAGACAGGAGAATCATCCAGAACCACATGAGCCAGCCTGGATACAGCAGAAACAGAACAGACCTTACCTACCAATCCCTGCTATACACACACACACACACACACACACACACACACACACACCTGAAAAGAGAGAAAACTAGTGAAATATCAATAAGGGCTGTGGATTGTGCTGGAAGCCTCTTTCCTGATCCTATGGTTACACAAGATGCTTTCATTGGAAAAAGCAGAAAGAACACTTGGGATCTCTGTTATTTATCACAAATACATGTGAAACTACAATTATATCAAAATGAATTCTGATTAAGGACCCGAACAAATGATTCTTTTTCTTTTTAAATGCAGGGGGGGGGGGGCGCGAAACGCAGGCTTTTCCAACAGCGAGTTAGATACACAAAGGGTGTTTTCACACGTGTGCTCACTGTCTTTCCATCTTTGCTGCTCCTGTGGCTGTAGGACAGATTTGATGTTACATTCAGAGTTCTAGAGCAGCAGCCAAAGGTGCCACAGGAGCAGATCAGTCAGCTTGTCAGCTTGACTGAACTGAGGAATGCCTAGCTGAATGGTGCAAGCTGGGGCTGTGACATGGCAGTATCTCCACAAAGACCTAGCTAAGGGGTTGGTGCCCTCAGCGAGCTGAGAGCCCAGGAAAGAGGATGAAGGAGGAACCGAACAGATGTAGGCTTCCGCGTCTCACTGCTTCCAGGCAACTCTGCACCACTCCATCCTCCCCACTATGATGCCCAGTCTCATCAGACCCAGGGACTGAATCCTCTGCACTGTGAGCCAAAATAAATGCTTTCTTACTCCACCTGTTTATTTTAGCTATTTCATCACAGCCATTTAAAAAAAAATACATATACTATGAAAAGGAATAATGGTGACACTAAACTGAATGATTACAAATTAAATATTAATTTTTTTAACTGAAAAGCATATTTTACAATTCTTTCAAAATGAGGTAACATATGAAACACCAAAAAAAGTATTTAAGATGATCACATATCCTTGAGGAAAGGTATCTTAACAGGTTGACTTTCCACAGGCTCACCAGCATACATGACACAATCATATTAAATGGTTTTGTAGAGACTATTGGTTTTCCATCAAAATTTCATTTTCTTTTCTATAGATTTCCCAGCCTCCACTGCAGTCATGTGACTGAGCTGTAGCCAAGGAGATGACAGAGCAAATAACCAGACAGCAGTTTCTAGGGACCCTACAATACACTTTTTGTAGGTATTTTGCTTTCTGGGTCCTAACTTAAGAAACCTGGGCTCAGTGGAAAGAAGTTCATGATGCCCTCGCCCAATCCTGAGCAACTATAAGGCAATGAATGGTTGCTGGGGAAAGGCCAGGCATTTGCTTCAGTGGCACAGCCATAACACCTCACACATGCTCACATAAGCAACCCTGCTAAAATCACTTGCTGACAAATAATAATAATAATAATAGTAATAATGTCAAAATACATGAGAGTAGAGGGGTACTAATTAGGACTAGCTAGAAAGAGCATGGTAACAAAATAGGGCAATGTAGTATAAATATGACAAAATACACTATGTACATGAAAATGCCATAATGAGATGCAATATTGTTTGGAATTAATATATGCTAGTGAAAACCATCTCTATTGTGGTACAAAAAGAAATCAAAGTCAAAAACTAACCCAACTTTTAAAAAATGATTATAAATCTTTGCCCCTTATAGCAACAGCCACAGTTTTATAGACTGCCCATAAGAGGTCTCATGCTGTGCCGGGTTACCCGTCTCTCTGTTTCTAACAATCTGCACATAAACAGAATTCTCTACACCAGAGGTAAGAGAGCCGATGCAAAGCAAGAGCCAAGGACCTGAGGCCACATTGCTCTCACCTTCTCCACACATCAACAGGTCTACGGACTAAAGGATACCCTTAAAATTCTATCTGTAATTATTTTTTAAAGATTTGTATTATTTTAATTATGTGCAAGTGGTTGTGAGTGGGTCCGCATGTGACTTCAGAACCTGCAGAGGCTGGCGAAGTCAGATCTCCCAGAGCTAAAGGGACCTGAGGCTATGAGCTGCCTGAGGTGGGTGATAGGAACCGAACTTGGATCCTATGCAAAAGCGGCATGTGTTCTTAAGCACCAAGCATCTCTGGAGTCCCATCTACCTGTGCACTGACATGAAGAGAACAAGCGTACTGTAGGCTCCAGCCGTGGGACTCAAAACATGAGTGGGTACTGCACAGCACACTCATGTCAGCCAGGGACTATGGGCCAAGGGGGCTTTTGGAACCAGGTTCTTCTGCTCCTAAAATTCTATTTCCCTATATGCACAACCCCTGCTAATGCAAATGCAAAACTGTATTGCTTAGCACTTAGAGGTTCTGGGGCCTGGAGAGATGGCTCAGCAGTTAGGAGCAGACCGGAGTTCATTCTGAGTCCCCCTCATCGGGGGGAGGGGGGGAGGGGGGCTTCAGCTTGAGGGGTCCAGCGCCCTCTTCTGGCCTCTAAAGGCACCAGCACACAAGTGGCATACACTCAGACATACATAAATAAAGTAAAAAAAAAAAAAGTCAATCTTTTTTAGAAGGTCTAAATCATATCAAGAACTCATTTAAAAAATTAATACCATTTTGATAATTTGTAATACAGGAGATAGAAATTTAAAACAAAATTTAAAAATACAATACCAGGTATTTGGAGACATTCCTTTGTAGTCTGACTTTTTAAAGTATGCAGAACTGCAAAACCTATGCAGGAGAACAGAAAGGGGAGCAGAGGAACCCAGATATTCTTGCTGCTGAGTTGTATGCCTTGGGGGCGGGCGGGGGGAGTCTAAAAGAGCCAGACAGGTAAGTGTTTAAGCGAAGAGGGAAACCATGCATAGCTTTCGGCTAACTGGCTAGTTAGAACTAGGCCACATCTCGTCTCTGTCCCAAAGTGCTTAATTTAGAACTCAACTTTTAAAACAATCCTCCACAGACCAGGTCTGGCCCTTCCAGTTGGCACCTGGACATCAAACTTTTGTGACAATCTGGAACAAATGAAAATAGCTTTGGGTATTCAAACTCTCACACAGTAAGAAGGGTCATCTTTGAAATAGTGCATCTTGGGGACTGAAGAAAACTCCAGTCTGAGAAGAGGAAAGGAAAGGGAACCGGAAGAACGAATCTGAGCAGCGAGCCACTCTCTCGGAGCAGAGGGCAGCTTTCATGCTCTCATCTCCCTATTGTCACACTTCCAGAGGCTCTTGGATACCAAACTTTGAGCTGCCTCAGCTCTAACTAGACTGCAAAGCCATTCAATCGTCTGCATAGTCTTTTGTTCAAGAACCTTCGCTGCTGACCCCGCTGATAACACAAAAATGAAATCTGACTGTCCTTATTTGGCATAATTTGACTGTCAACGGAGCACGCTGTAGAATCACCTTGGAGACGAAGCTCCATCGTGTCTTCGAGGAGTTACCTAGACTTTGGGTGAATGAGGGTAGGAAGACCCACCCGAAATGTAAGCAGCATGTTTACTGGGCAGATCCCCGACTGAATAAAAAGGAGAAAGCTAGCCGATCACCAGCATTTATCAGGCTCTGCTTCCAGCCTGCGGGCATCATGTGGCCAGCCAGCTGCTTCTCCGAGCACAAGACTTAGCCACCTTGACTCCTTCCTCCAGTTGCTTTTATCAGGTTTCTGTCACATCACTGAGAAGACACTACTTGGTAGCCGTATTTCCCATTCTTCTCATGAGGGAAAAAAAAATGCATTTTGGTCTAGCATGCCACTCTCCCATCTTCCCTAAGTCCTTCCTATCTCTGGGACCAGCCAAAGTCTCCACTTCTACATGAGTGGGCTTCTCAAAACTCAGGAAGCATGAAAAAGCCTTCCTCTCAGAAATCTCATGTCATAAGATTACATGTTAAACAGGTCACAGTGTTAGTTGTTTCTTTCACCGCTGTCACAAAATACCCAGTAAAAGTTGCTTCAATGAGAAAAGCTTTAGTGTGGCTCGTGGTTCAGGAGACACAGTCCACCTGGCTTTAAAGGCATGGTGGCTCCAGGGAGTCTACTCATCACAAATAGGAAGCAGACAGCTTGGCCAAAGAACTAGTCTATAACCTGCAAGCCCTGCCCTGTGGCCCTACTGCCACCAGCTAAGCCCCACATCCAAAGCTTGTAGAGTTTCATACTAAGCTTGCTTCCGTGTCTCTCCTGAAATGGATAACTTCCCCCCAAGAGCAAGGATCTTCATATTTGTTATCCATGTATGTTACAAAACTCCTAACCCAGGACAAATTATTGTTATCTGAACTTCACCTAATAGGATTTAAAAGCTCTCCTACCAAGACGCTAAAGAAAGACTGTGTATAATCCAAAGGGAGGTGGTATACATTCACAAAGAATTTGCACATTTATTAATATACAAGACAAGAGTCTCTTTAACCTCATTAATCAAAATACAACAAGAGGAGGCTGGATTGCTAGCAGGCCAGGAAACAGTAACTACCGACGACAGCACTATTTGCACCTGCTGAAATCAGGGACAATATGTTGAATAGCAGCACGATTTCCCTGCTTGGCTCTGTATAAAATGTGACGGTGCTGCACCCTGCAGCCTGTGGAAGGACAGGATTTCCAGAGAGCCCATTCAAAGACCAATCGACGTTTGAGCAGAAATAATGTTCCTGCTGTTGTAAAAAGACTAATCAATCCTCCTCTCAATGCTGTCACAACGCACTGAGAATACAAAGTTGAGCTAGGCAGGCCAACACCATTTCTTATCTGGAAACCTACTTCTACACAGATCCTGCTTGCTCTCAGGCAAAGAAATCGGTGTAAGCATTTATAAAGTCGTATCACTCTGTGTGCTGACCACTGATCTGCCAAAGAAAATCTCTACAAAGTCAGAAACTTGACCCCTGTGTTCACTGAGCTCTATCTGTGAAAACTAGGGAAGGCACCTACACTGACTGGGTCCATCCATTCCCCGACCAGCAAGCTGGACTTCAAACCCACCACTCCCCTGCTTCAAGCCTCTCGAGTATTGGTTTCATGTCTTCACCATCACACACAGCTTCCAAATCCCCTTTCAAGTGAGAAGTGAAATATCAGAAGAAAAGACTGGAGACAGAAAAGAAATCTTGGGTTCTGGCACTCACAGACTGACTCACTCACTGTAAGCAATCCAAATCACCAAAAGTGAAATTCCCCCAAAATTCCATCTCTGCCTGGACAGACTGGGCTCTGCAATGGTTGATCTTGGCCATCAGCATGACTGGGATAGTGTGCTCAGATAGCGGTTTAGAGCACGGTCTCTCAGCATTTCTCTCATAGCACTTGGGAGAAAGGTTCATATGCGAATCAGTGAGCCAAGAAACAGAAGAGTCTCCTTCACTCCATGTGTGGATGCCAAACGATCAGCTAAGGGTCCAGACAGTATGAAAATGCAGAGGGCAGTCTTTCTTCTGGAGCTATGCCATTTGTCTTCTTTTCACAAGGAACCCCAAGTTCTCCTGCTCTTGGACTCCAGGATGTACAAGAGAAACACCCTCCCCTCGGGGTCCTTAGCCATCACACACGGCATGGGAGACACGCCACTAGCTCCCCTGCTTCTGAGGTCTTTGGACTTGGACTGAGCCATCACTGTCTTGTTCTTAAACTTACAGATGATGTGCTACGTAATTTCTCAGCCTCCCTAATCATGTGAGTCTAGCTAGCTCTCAACAGCCTGTGTCTGTGGAGAAAACTAATATACTAATTGTAGGGCCTCACTTTTTTCAGAATCAAGAACATTTGGGTAAGTCTTATAAAACCTAAGGCAAACTGGGATTCAGCAAGCTTCCCCAAACTGACTAGATACCCACCTCCGCCAGGAGAATGCCACAAATACCTCGACTGCATTCTTACCACAGACCATGATTCGGATTTGTAAATACATGACAGCATTTCCCAAAAGCATTAAGGGTGCCATCAGCCCGTGACATGGAAAAGCCTCCTTACCATGTGTTCCTACTGGATCCCTCATTCCAGAACAAATGATTCCGGAAAAGTCTAACAAAGAAACCAGTTTTCTATCACTTAAGCCAGCTTTCACCAAGCCTTCCCACAATCCTATTTCCATGGAACTGTCCCTGCCCTCCCCACCACCACCACCACATTATAGGTCTCAGTTCTTGGGATTATAGGTGATGCAGCTACAAGCACCTTTTAACATCCTGTTGGGCCATCTCCCCATCCCCCACTCCCTGCCATGTAGCCAAGTTCCCCTCTCAGCTGTTAGCTCGGCAAGCTCCAAGGACCAGTGCCCTTACCTCGTAATCTGAGTCTGATCTCATTGCTTCAGCCTCTGTGTCAACCCTCCTACAACAAGGACAAGCAAATTTTTCCCTGACACAACGACCCGACCTTCTGGTAAGATGCATGGCAGAACATTTCCAGCTAACTGGAGCTATGTCCCAGGTGCTATTCAATGAAACAGCGGGTATTAAAGGAGAAGTAGTATACCTATTTAAACATGAGAATGGAATATTGTTTGCTTAGATTCCCTTCTTTATACGAACAACCCCAGTGTGACAGTAACAGGGGCTTAAGGCCAAGGAAACGCACTTGTTTGCCTTTACAAACTCCTGTTGCTAGTCTCATTTATCACCCGTCTAGTACATAGACCTGTAAGTGTCCTTTCTGTTTCTTGTCTCTTTTTATTATTATTCCTATCTTCTCTGGACATTCAATCAATCGATCCAGCTGGTCTCAAGGCTCCCCAGACAATAACACACAGGAGAGGGCTCAGATAGTACAAAGCAGCTTTTTTTTTTCTATTTACAATTACTTTACTTTACTTTAAAATGAACTGATAACAACATCATAGATCAACTTACCAGTTCAGCTACCAAATTTTAATGTATGAAGTAAAAATACTGCTTCTGATTTTTTTAAATGAAACAAACATTTGTGTGTGTTGGGGGTGGGGGCAGTTCTCCAAGGAAACTACTGTTTCTTTAACAAGCAGAAATGCCAACCTGCACTAAGCTTTCATAGAACACTGTCTAGGGCTTCCACAATTCTTACTGCACGAAACTGGTTTTTTTGGTTTTTTTTTTGTTTTTGTTTTTTGTTTGTTTGTTTTGTTTGTTTGTTTGTTTGGCTTTGGTTGCTTTGGTTTTGTTTGTTTGCTGTTTTGGTAAAACCACTAAAAAGTCAAAGGCCTTTAAACACTTAGCATGTTCATGGTAGTATAGAAGCACTTGTTACCTGCAGCTACATTAGTGAGTCTATTCAGTAAACACAGGCAGTAGCCACCAATCCGTGATCATGGTTGGACCATACACACAATGGGGACCCAGATGGAGGAAGAGATGGGATATTCTGGATACAGGGGCTGGCTCTGGAGTGGGGAATCATTTAGATTTTCTGCACCTGTGGACCAGCCAGCAGAAATTTTCAGTATGGAAACATTGAACACAGACTACGACTTCACAGATGACAGGTACAATGGCTTCTCAGTGGAGCCATATGCTTCTCAGTGGACATCGACAGGCCAGACCCAGTGCAGAAGGCGGCTGAGTTCCCTGCCCAGCACCCAGGCAGCTACACTGTGTCTTTCTTTACTTTTTTCTGAAGACAAGCAATACTTCCTAAGAACACATCTGGAACCTTTCAGGACCTTGGCTTTCTTGGGATGACTGCTGTGAGCAACAGACTTCCTACCTACAGAATCAGAGCCAATTAGATTTCTCTAAGTAATAAGCCACCAGGAGAGAGATGGGAGTCCTCGAGTCCTTTTGCAGCTGCCCTAGAAAAGACAGCATTGATTTCTGGCCCAAACAGAGAAGAGTAAGTCAAAGGATGTACTCAAAAAAAGCCAATCTGAGTTCTCTTCCACTGGTCCTCCCAGGACAGTGTCAATGTGATTCAGAGTAAAGCCAGGGATGCTCCAAACAGTGTGAACGTTTGAGAAAGCATGCCTCTGAAAACGACTTGTTTTGTTTTGTTTTGTTTTTCCTTCTCTGTTTTGAGACAAAATCACACTATGTAGTTGTGACTGGCCTAGACCAACCTGACCAACTGCCCCTGAAGCTGGGATTGGTGCTGGGATTGGCGGTGTGCACCTCTATGCCTGGTATATGCAGAGCTGCAGGTTTTATGGATATTAGGAAAGCACTCTGCCAACTCAACTCCATCCCAGCGTCTAAAAGATAACCTGGAAAGAAACTATAAACTCCTAACCAAGCCAAGTGCAGTGCCTCACACCTTTAATACCAGCACCCTAGAGGCACAAGTATTTGCATCTCTGAACTCAAAGCCATCTTGGTCTACGTATAGAGTTCCAGGCCAGCCTGGACATTAAAACCCTGTCTCAAACAAACAAACCTCTAACCATTGATATTTTTAAACTGTAAATTAAGATCTTTATTTTCTGAGGGACATTTAGGCTGTTTCCAGGTTCTGGCTATTATGAATAAGGCTGCTATGAACATTCTCCACAGTTATGTGGAGAGCGGGGACTGACTCTGACATGAAGTCTGGTGCCCCATATTTGACCACCTCCCTTTGGTGAGGAGACCTGATGGAAGTCAAAGAAAGAATAAGTAGGCTACCAAGATGAGACTTGATAGTCTATGACCATATGGTGCAGGAGGTCCCCCTTTGTCTTAGACCTAGGGGAGGGTAATAGGGTGAAAGGGGGAGGGAGAGAAGAATGGGGGAATACAAGTGATGGGATAACAATTGAGTTGTAATCTGAATAAAATAAATAAATAAATAAATAAATAAATAAGATCTTTATTTTCTCTTTTCAGAAATGAAATCCACAGAACAAACTAGAAATTTTAGTGTGATCTGTTGATCAGTGTCTCACAAAGTACAGCATCTAATTTTGTGTGTTCATACACCCATTTTAAAAGCAGACAGTCCCCAATAAGCTGTTCCCAGTTTCCTACAACATGACACATTTGTGAGGAAGACCTCAGTCCCTAAAGCCCTGAGGTAGTACAGTTTACCACTCAGACTGGAGCAAAGCAAGGGTGAAAGGCCACCTCCCTCATAGAGCATGTTTCGCAGTCAGGCCACACGGCTTGCCAGACTGCTCAGTGGGAGTCTGTCGAACAAACTCACGCAGAACCTTTCAGTACATCACAGGCGCCTGCTCCAGCACCACTGGCCAGATAAGGCTCACTAGGAGTGGGAGACAGACAGGCAGCAGTGACAGAAACATGTCATGCAATATGCTAGGCACCATGGATTTCACCTCCACAGCAACCAATAAGGAGTGATGAGCGTATTACTCCGCCTTCACATAGTATGTCGTCATTACAGTTTCCCCTCCCGCTACTCCTAGTTCCCTCCTACCGCCCCTCCCATCCAGATTACTCCCTTTCTGTCTCTCATTAGAAAACAAATAAGCTTGTAAGAAATAATAATAAATATAAGATTAAAACAAAGCTACCACATCAGAGTACATACATACATACACACATATACACACACATATACATGCGCAGAGGACCTGGCACAGAACTGCGCATGCTCAGTGCAAGCTGCTTCAGGCTCTGTGAGTCCATCTGAGCTTTGCTCATGTTGATCTAGAAGCCTTATTTTCTTAGTGTCCTCCATTCCCTTTGGCTCTTATACTCTGCTTGCTCTTCAGCATGGTTCCCTGAGTCCTGGTGGCGTGGGGGTGGGAGAGTTTGATAGAGACATCCTATTTCTGGCTGAGTGTTCCAAAGTCTTTCACTCTCTGCATAATGTGGCTGAGGGTCCCTGCATTTGTTCTCGTCCGCTGCAGGAGGACTCTTCTCTGATGATGGCTGAATATGGCACTGATCTATGAGTGTACCAAAAATGTCATTAGGAGTCATTTTACTGCTACATTTCTTTTCTTTCTTTCTTTTTTTTTTTTTTTTTTTTTTTTTTTTTTTTTTTTTATCTTGCTCTAGGTCCCTGGACTATCTAGTCTCAGGTTCTTGGTCACCCAAGCAGTGCTGAGTCTGGGTTCTGTCTGATGAATTGGGCCTTAAATCAAATTAGATTATTAGTTGGTTACTCCTACAAGCTCTACAACCTTTATGCCACCATTGCACTAGCATGTCTTACAGGCAGGAAACCATTATAAACTAAAGGGTTTCTATCTGGGTTGGTGTTCACGTTTTCTTTTGGGAGCGTACAGGGTATCTTCCGGTACCAAGGATGCTAGAATGTAGGGGTGAAGGCTCTATTTAGGCATCAAATCAACTTCCCCGTGTTCAGTAAGTTATACAGGCGTTGTCTTCGGCAATGGGGCCTTGCTGCCAGTTTGTGGAGTGCAACCTATACTTTTGGCAATGACCAATGGGTCATTAAAGGGTTCCCAGCTCAATTAGATGAACCCAATTCTAGGACTGAAAGCTTTAGTTGGTAACAAGAGATGGAGTGTTGGCACTCTGTCTTCCCCCTATTTTGGCAATTTCATTAAGATCATCACATATGTGTACATACATTAGGAAGTTACTACTGTATTAAGTTTCCATGCTACCCCTTAAATGGTCCTTAATTTTAGCTTTGTCTTCCCATATTCCTTCTCTCAACCCGCTCTCCTTCCCCACTTGACCCTCCTTTTCCAAACCACACCCATCCATAACTATCTAGTCTATTTCCCTTTCCTAGCAAGATCTATCTAAAACCCCTAGTTCCTTACTCTACACCTAATCTCTGTGGCTCTGTGCATTGTAGCTTGGTTACCAATGATTTAATAGTTAATTGCCACATATAAGCAAATATATAACATATTTCTCTTTCTAGGTTTGAGTTCCCTCACTCAGGATGATATTTTTCTAGTTCTTTCCATTACCAGTGAATTTTAAGAAATCATATTTGTCCTCTCTCTGAGGAATACTACACTGTGTAAAAATGTACCTCATTTTCTTTATCCACCCTTCTCCTGAGATCTAGGTTGTTTCCGATTTCTGACTATGATGAATAGAGCAGCAATAAACATGGTTGAGCAAATGTCTTTGTGGTAGAATGAAGCATCTTTTGGGTATATGCCCAAGAGCGGAATAGCTGGATCCTGAGGTAGATTGATTCCCAGCGTCCTCAGGAACTGCCACACTGATTTCCATAGTGGCTGTACAAGTTTGCACTCCCACAAGCAATGGAGGACTATTCATCTTGGTCCACGTCCTTGACAGCATGAGCTGTCACTCTCTTTATTGATTTTAGCCATTCTGACGGGTATAGGATAAAATCTCGACGTAGTTCTGATTTACATTTCCCTTGTAGCTAAGGATGTTGAATTTTCTTTGTTTCTCATCCATTTGAGATTTCCCCTTTGACAATTCTGTTTAGATCTAAACCCCATTCTGTAACTGAATTATCTGTTTTCTTGATATCTAGTTTCTTGAGTCCTCTATATAATTTTGGGTATCAGCCATCTAGCAGATGTGTAGCTGCTAAACATCTTTTCCCATTCTGTAGGCTGAGGCTTTGTCTGAATGATGATGGTGTGTTTGCCTTACAGAAGCCTCTCAGTTTCATGAGGCTTCCTCGATTAATTGTTGATCGTAGTGCTTGTGCTGCCCGTGTTCTGTTCAGGAAGTTGTCTCCTGTACCAATGAGGTCCAGGTTACTCCCCACTTTCTCTTCCATCAGGTTCAGTGCATCAGGTTTTATGTTGATCCACTGCGATTGAGTTTTGTGCAGTTTGATAAGTATGGATCTGTTTGGCTTCTTCTGCGTGCAGACAGGCAGTTTGACCAGCACCACTTGCTGATGATGCTGTCTTTTTTTTTTTTTTTTTTTTTTTTTTCCCCTGTTGTGTATTTTTGGCTTATCCAAATCCAGGTGTTTGTAAGTGTGCAAACTTATATCTGTATCTTTTATTTGATTTCATTGATCAATGTGCCTGTTTTGTGCCAATGCCATGCTGTTTTTTATTACTATGGCTCTGCAATAGGCTTAAAAATGGGGATTGTGAGGCCTCCTGCAGCTCTTTCATTAATCAGGATTGTTTTAGCTATCCAGAGGTTGTTGTGTTTTCATATAAAGCTGAAAGCTGCCCTTTCAAGGTCTGTAGAGAACCGTGTTGGGATTCTGATGGAAATTCCACTGAATGTATGGAACGCTTTAAGTAGGGAGGCCATTTTTACTATATTGCTCACATTGACGCATGAGCATGGGCCATTTTTCCATCTTCTGATGTCTTCTTCCATTTCTTTCTTCAGTGGCTTTAAGTTTTTATCAGGCAAGTCTTTCACTCATTTGGTTTAGAGTTACACCAAAATATTTATATTATTTGAGGCTATTGTGAAAGGTGTTGTTTTCCCTGATTTCTTTCTCAGTTCATTTGTCGTTTGTATAAAGGAGGGCTACTGCTTTGTTTTTGGTTTTGTTTTAGTTAATCTTGCATCCAGCTACTTTGCTGCAAGTGTTTAAAAGCTGTAGGTGTTCTCTAGTAGAATTTTTTGAGTCACTTTCATACTCTATCATATCACCTATAAACAACAATATTTTGACTTTTTCCTTTCTAATGTGTACCCTCTTGATCCCCTTTAGTGGACTTATTGCTCTAGCTAAATCTTCAAGTACTGTATTGAATAGATATGAAATGAGCAAGCTCATCTTATTTCTGATTCTAGTATTATACCTTTGACTTTCTCTCCATTTAAGTTGATATTGGCCATGGGCTTGCTGTAAAATGCCTCTAATCATATTCATAAAGGTATTTTAAGGTCTTTTTCTTGGGCTTCAGCTATGCTGCAATACCCAGGGCCTGCTGTGGTAGGTTGCTGGGCTCTAGATACACACTGCCCTGGCTGGTACTGATTGTATTTTTATGCTGGTGTCTAATCCTCTGGGATTGGGAAGACTGTAATTCTAGGTGCTGATGTTTGGTCTTGTCTTTGTTGGGTAGGTGTTTCATTCCTTGATTTCTGTTTCCCCTCTGGTTCTTAGCAGACTGTGGTGGCTGTGTGGTGCCCAGTAAGAAATTCTTCTGGGATCTGGATAGGTGTGAGTGCTGGGGGTTCCAGGTAAATGTGTTTCTAGATGTTCGGAGCTGACACTTCAGTATGAGGATGTGTTGGAGTGGGGCTGAGGTGGCCCACAGGAGGAAATCAGGATGTTCTACCACAATCTGCTTAGTTAGTCCCCCGGGAATAGGGCCAGAGAGTGAGAAGAGGCCACCACAGAAGGTCTGCTACAGAGCTGGAGGTGATGCTGTGGGAATGGACTGGGAGAAATGGAAAGAGAGGTCAATATCTCCAGTTAATCCACCTGCTCCCCTGATGGGAGTGGCCAGTGAGTTCTCAGGGAGAAGCTGCTGGCACTGGGGGCTGGTATAAAGAACCGAGGAGGGAGGGGTTAATAGGGAGAAGATCCATGTGATCCGGCAGGGGCCTGAGGGGTGGCAGCAGCAAGTGTTCTGCTGAAGAGCTGGGGATGAGACTGGGAGGTTGGATTTGGAGGGGCAGAGGGAAAGGGGAAGGTCTGCAGTTAGCCTATCTGCTTCCCCGGCAGGAGTGGCCCGCAGGTTCCCCAGAGACTGCTTTCTGAGTTTGGTCAATATTGAGGGGAAGGAGGAGGCGATCCCTGTGGTCCACTAGAGACGGGAGCATGAGGGAGGCCTCAGAAAGTGATCTGCCACAGAGGTAAGGATGGGGGGGGGATGGATTTAGAGGAGAGGAAGGAGAGAAGAAGATCTGTACTTAGCACACCTGCTTCCCTGGTCAGAATCATTCATTTCTTTTTTCATCATGCAGCTACTGATGAGAAACCTGGGTTCTCCAGAACAACATATGGCGCTCATTTGAGCAAGAGCATCCCGATGCGTCCCACATTAGACTCACCTGGGTGCTGTGCCAGGTAGGTTCAGATGCAGTGGGATTAAGTGTAGCTGAGTTCTGTCCCTGGTACCTCACACTACTCCTGGTGTGGAACAGGAATTCTGCAAGTGTTGATTTATTATCTGTGCTAAAGTGGGCAATTAGAAACCTGCTTCAAAAGGCTCTTAAATCCTCAAGTCTACTGCCGCTACAGTTGAATGCATGCTTATGAGTAGGATTTTAATGGCTATTTTTAAACTATTTTAAATAGTCTTAGAATTTCATGAGAAAAATAAAATATTTAGCTCCACCAAAAAAAAAAAAAGTGAAGGAAGAGAGGGAGGGAGGGAGGAGAAGGGGAAGGCTTCGAACTCAATTTTAATGTCTGATGCCCACCCACACACACTACAGCATGTACAATTGTAGAGACTAAGCTGGAAGCTGCCCTACTATTTTATGTGGATGCCCAGAACACTCCCCAGCTGGCATGAACGCCTTAGAATCTAATTTGCAGAGCAACAAAGTGTGATTATGACTTGACTCATTGCTCTTTTGTGTGAATTCAAGCTTCTCGAATCCCTTTCGAAACCTACAAACTGGTCTGTGGATGAGGCTTAGTCTGTAGCTATGTAAGAAGGGCATGAGGCACATGCCTGTAATCCCAGCGCTTAGGTGGTGAAGGACAGAGGATTGGACGCTCAAAGGTCATCTTCAACCACACATTGGGTTGAGGTCAGCCTATGATATATTAGATCCTGTCTTTAAAAAGAACAACAACAGCAAAATAACCATAAAATATTTTTTTAAACACCACAAGCTATTCAGATGGGGAGAATACAAAACATTACCCTTCACAAACAGCTCCCCTCATAGGGTTAGGCTACCTCAAGAAAAATTTTAATTTTTCTAAATTAGCTTAGGCAATCTCTTTCTTGGTAATAATACTGAAGGATTAAACAAGCTAACTAACACAAAACATAAGAACCAGAGACCAAAGTGGCTTTCAGTAATGGCAGACATAATGACTTTACACCCACTAAGAATGTTAGTGGCAATGCCAAAAAATGCTTAGGTTTTGGTTGGTTGGTTGGTTGGCTGGTTGGTTGGTTTTTTGTTTTTAAACCAGGATAAAAGCCAAAATGCATACCTAACAGAGAATCAAGTTAGCTCCCAAAGCCAAGATTCATCGTGCCAGGCGTTGGGGATTTCTTCTTGTTTTCTCAACTGCCAGGAGGATTTCAAGCCTGTTTATGTGACAGGCCAACCCGCTTGTGTTTTCCTGGATAAAGCAGCTGCCAGATGCTACCTGCGTTAGCCAGGATGCAGTGCGTGTGAAAACACTGATGGATCGGGAAAGGACAAGCAGACATGCTGATGGGACCAAAGCTCTCCGTGATGATCTGGAAATCGTCGGTGTACTCATGCCCCAGGTCCCACCTCTGGTAAACCAAAGCAGCTTCTCCCTTAATGACTGCCTCCCAAACCCTTCTTAATGCTCAACCGTATCTCTGCCCGATGACAAGGCAAGCTGACAGGTTACAAATGAAATCCTGTTCCGGTCTGTCCCTGTCCATTTGTTGGGTGAGAAGGGAGCTGATGAGGCAAGAGTGAAACAGAAAAAGCCCCAGAAGGGGACAGTTAGCTGTTAAAAACAAACAAACAAAAACGACCGATGGGAAAAGGTGAGCTCTGTATGTTGGCTACTCCAACACGCGAGGAGAAGCCTCCTCTCTGGTGTGACTGATGACTGGGTTGTCTGGAGGCCAGCCTCCTTACCCACAATACCACTTTGTTCTGATCAGAGGAATGTGAAAGAGGGAGCAGCTACAGCACCTGCAGATGGGACAAAGCCTTGCAATGCCACTTCCAACAGGAATCAGCACTCAGAAGAGTGGAGGCATATGGCAGTTGGGACCTCCCACTCTACCCCATTCATTCTGTGTACCACACATGCATTGATCATTTAGCACACATCATTCATCTATCTGGGTGCCAGACACAGACAGAGAAACAAAAGCTTGGCGGGGGAGAGGGGGGCTCCAGGACTACAGTGGAGTTTTTGACAAATAAAAACAAGAAGGGAAGACATTTCAGGTCAAAGACATCCAAACAACAGGCAGAAGACAGTGCGCAGGCAGCGCAGGCAGTGCGGCCATAGGGCCCTGCTCCGGAACAGAAAGCGCTTCCACTTCTTCTCCTTGAGTCTGTCCATGAGTGCCACACCACACGTCCCTAGCACGACTTCTATGCTCTGGCATTGCTGCTTCTTTCTAACCACTGGTGTCCTTGCCTATGTTAAAAATGACAATCCCGTTGCGGGCAGAGAGATCCAGACTCAGAGATGAGTTGCTTTGTTTGTTGAATTATGCATCTTTGTCGGTACTTCCGACTTTTGTTCCTTGGTTATACCCATTCATTTCTGGTGACCAACCACAACCAAAGGAATTCGGGGTATTTGGATATGGTTTAGTCTTCAGTGACTCTATCTACCCCTATATTCTACCAGTTTTCTTCTTCTTCTTCTTCTTCTTCTTTTTTTTTTTTTTCCTTGATATCTGAGCAGGTTATGGAACCTAAGGAAACGATGCAGAAGATTCAAGAATGGCTATAAGCATAAACTGTGAGTCTCACATAGCAACACAGCTCACTCATCCAAAACTATGCTCTTCTCTACTCAGGCAGGGATGCTCACCAGCCCCTCTCCATGCTTTGCTCTCTTCCAAGTACCCCTCATCATCAGCCACCTGACCTGTCAATCATCTACTGTGCACCACGCCTATCTAGGGAACAAGAAAGGTTTTAGAGTTTTGTCACCATACCCCTCCCCATTTCGAATGATGTCTGGCATACAGAAGGATTCTATGGGGCTTTTAGAGTACATGCTGATGTGTGAACTGCAGGACACTGTCCCAAATTTAAATACTCTGCTTTACTGTTACCAAAAATATTCCCCTAACTGGATCACATGTCATGACTTACAGTCTCATAGCCAGGCAAATCCTCAAGCAAGGCACGGGATACATGCATAGGTGGGCAAAAGAGTATACAGTGTGGAGGTTTGGGAGACATTTGTGTGCCCTAATTACTTCACCCCAAGAAGCATAAAGCCAAGGATCAGGCAGTCTCTCTCTCTCTCTCTCTCTCTCTCTCTCTCTCTCTCTCTCTCTCTCTCTCCCTCCCTTCCTCCCTCCCTCAGCCATTTGTCAACTGCATGGGGTGTGCAGAGGTCTAACTGCCATCCCTTGGTCAGCAGTGTGACTTAACGCACACTTTTACACTTTCTATGATACCTTAAAAACATGGCTCCCTGGAGAGGAAGGCACAAGTTTTCCCCCAGTGCTTCAAGGCCTATCCTTGGGACACAGAAGCCAGTTGTACCGAGACAGAAGGACCACAAGCCAGAGGCTAGCTTGGGCTACACTTGAGATTTCCAGGCCAGCTTGAATGGCACAGGGAAATCCTGTTTGAAAACCAACCAACCAAATAAATAAGCCATACACAAATTTAAGCCCTTCTCCTGAAATACTTTCCCAGTGCTGATTTTGTTTATGTACAATCCCTAAAAAGAGAGAGAAGTGAAAGAAATGAACCCGGAGAAGCCTCTTTAAGCATTACACTTTTCTATTTCAAAACTGGCCAGTGAAAAAGTACTGGAAAGGACAGCAGAAAGAATTCTTCTGGAAGGCACTGTGCAAAGGCGGGACTGCATTTGCAGCTGAACAACTCCTCCCCCCTCCCCAACACGCTCAGCAGAAGTAGCCCATGGTCAAGAAGCAAAGCGGGCAGGAGCGGAGCTGACAAATGGGGAAGGAAGGCAGACAAGCAAAAGACCGTGGGGAAGGACACGGGCTCCTAGTGAGAAGGCGTGTCAGCAGGCTGGCTTCAGGACTGCACTTTGCCACACACAAACCCATGACTGTTCTCCGTGTCTTCTCTTTCTTCCCCACTACTTAGCTCTTCTCAGCTCTACTCACTATTACTGTCAGCTCTTGTGAGTTTGTTTTTTTTTTTTTTAAACCATGATGTATTTGCTCAATTATCTGTAGACCTACAGGCTCTTCATCAAATTAGCTGATCTCTATTTATAGCTAATAATTCTGTACAGGAGGATCTAATGGAAATTCCTAAGCGTGATAAAACTAAGCCAAATTACCCAATGCTGCTTCCCAGCCCGTGACTGCTGCCATTACTGAATACACTGTTTCCATGGATGTTATAAATATACATTCTTTTTAAATGATGCTTTTAAATTAAAAAAAAAAAAATCAGGCTGCATAGTATCCAGAGACAACTATTTCCATAGTTTCTTTCACATCCTATTCCAAGATCTTATTACAAAAAAGGAGAACTCGGAGTGGAAAATGACAGAACAAATCTAAATAGACTTTGAATAATGATTCCATCAAGAGAGAATTCATCTGTACCTAGTAAGTGCAATCACATAAAATGTGCTTATCTATTTTTAGCAATTACTATACAAAATTACCAAAGAAATTCATCCATAGCTAAAACTCAGTGTAATTTTTATTAAGTCATCTCCATAGTCATTAATTTCACATCTTATTCCATTTACTATACTCAATTTACCCATTGTTTTGATGACTTCTAAAGATGTGTGTGTGTGTGTGTGTGTGTGTGTGTGTTTTAAAGAAAGAGCACAAGAGAAAAATATTAAAACAAATAGCATCATTAAACCAGGATCAACGACCAAAACCATATTCTGAACTATGACCTAATGCCAGATTAAAACCCAATATGCAAATCACCATTCTTTAAACAATTACAGTGTAAACATCCAGCACCCATGCCCTGAAATGTCTGTTATAAGAGGCTTCTGGATTAACTCTTCTCAAAGATAAAACTTTACCTATGGCGGTGCCTGAAAACAGTCATGCCTGACAGTCATGCCCAAGTATGGATAGTCTGGTGAACCAAAAAAGGTAAACCAGCATCCTCTTGGAGGGGGTCTGGCAGGCGTCACAAACCCAGGCAGAGAGAAAGCAAGTGTGTGAAGGTGAGCAGATCATTCTAAGTGCTCTGTGAGTCAAAAAAAAAAAAAAAAAAAAAAAAAAAGCACATTCTTTCCTAAGAAAAGTTGCTGGTTTCCAGATGCAACCAGAATGAGAAGGGATAATAATCTCTATTCAAGCTACAGGAACTGCCTACGCCCTGACCTGTTTCTGGCAACGGGAAGTGGTGTTGAGTATTCACAATATCAGCAAAGCCAAAACCTTTGTGCATTTCTCTTCTGATGGTAAGATGGCTTTGAGAAACCACTGGCTTAAAAAAGTGTCAGTAGTCAAATATGCTCCTCCTCTTCCTCCTCCTCCTCCTCCTCGTCCTATTTCATTCACTTAACTAGCACTGCCAAACACACAAGAGAGTTACACATGAGATGGATGTGTGCGCTGCAGGAAAACATAATATTCTTCTCTAATGGCTTCCACTGTCAAGAAGGTGAAGGAAGTAACAGAGTTTGCCCTGTGAGGTGAGACACTGTGATAATGAGTAAACTCATCTGCCCAGTCCTGCCACATGGCAAGCAATGATACAAGGGGGCTGTCAACAGTGTACCCATTTTAAGTTAAAATAGAAGAAAACAGCATTTTATAAGTCATACTGATCTAATGTTGGCAATTTGATAAAGTTCAACCTAAGAGTTATATCAACCGTCATGATCAATTTATTAACACTATTAGTAGCGATATTATTGTATGCGGATTTATAAGCTTCAAATCATAGTTTTGGCTCCTAAATGCTTTGATTTCAACTAGAAAATGTGGACAAGTAAAAATTGCTTCATCGGAAGCACCTACCTATGTGTCTACCTATTGTGTATCTTCCTATAAAGTTGTGTTTCAGGGGCTAGAATGACACCATTGACTAAAGCACAAAGATCTGAGCTTGGATTCCCAGCACCCACACAAAAGCCTGGCACCACAGCACAGGTCTCTAAGCCTATCACTGACAAGCTAGGATGGAGACAGGCAGATCCCTGGAGCTCCCTGGCAAACCATTCTAGTCAAAGTAGTGAGTTCCAGATTCAGAGTGAGACCATGTCCCAAAATATGAAGTGGAGAGCAGCTGGGCAGCTAGAGAAGGTCACACACACACACACACACACACACACACACACACACACACACACACTTGTACATGCACACACAAAAGCATATACCACAAATAATAAGTAAAATTTTAAAGATGTGTTAGGAATAAGGAAAGCCAGCCTACATCAGGATACAAGAATGTCATAAAGAGATGAGCTGACCACAAGGTTTCTTGGTGGGTGAGCGTGTGTGCGCGCGCGCCTGTTTGCCATACAGTTAACAAGCTGAGCCTTTACCATATTTAAGATGTTGTTCTAGCTGTGGAACATAAAATGGAATTCCAAATAAAGGAAAGTTAAATTAAAATATGGATGTTTACACATTCCATGAGAAAACGTTTCAAAAATAAAAAGCTATACTTGAAATAAAATGAGTCTCAGAACAGGATGGAGAATATGAGATCATCCTTAAAGGCGCAGGAAACAAAAGCAAAAGTTGGCAATTGAGGTTACAGCAAACTAAAAAGACTCTACAGCATAAAATCAACACTGGAAAGGGGCAGAGACAATCCACAGAGTTAAAGAAAACAACTGCAGTATACAGATTCTTGCAGCTACCCCAAATATGCAAAAAAAAAGTCAAAATCTTAATAGCAAAAATTAAATATGCCAGTTAATAAATTGGCAAAATACCTTAGAAGACGTTTCTCAAAAGATGACATAGAAATACAAACAAGACTATGGAAAAATGTTCAGCTCCACTAATTATCAGCAAAATGCAAATCAAAACCACAAATATATGTGGCTAATATTCAAAAGGCTAAGATAAATGCTGGTACCTGGGCTTAGTGCACACACCTTAGTCCCACCACTGGGGAGGCAGAGGCAGACCAGCTGTGAGTGCAAGGTCAGCCTGGTCTACTTTGTGAGTTCCAGGTCAAGGAGAGATCCTGCCTCAAAAAACAAACCCAGGCTGGAGAGATGGCCCAGCAGCTAGCTGAGAAGCTGCTCTTCCAGAAGACTTGTATTCCGCTCCCAGCGTCCACATGATGGCTCACAACTGACTGTAACGGATGTACGCACGAGGCATACATGTGGTATACAGACATACAGGCAACCAAAACATCCACACATATTTTCAAAACAGCTATCAACGAACCAGAAAAGGATTGCTAGGTGGAGCTGACAAGGGTGAGAGTCATTAGAATGCATTATATACATGTATAAAATTGTCAAAGAGTACATTTAATAAAAAGGGGAACCGATGGCACCCAGTGTTGTTCTGTAACCCTGATGTGCACATATACAGAGAGAGAGAGAGAGAGAGAGAGAGAAATTTCCTGTCCTAACACACTAATGTTGATTTAAAAGTAATTTAAAAATAGCATCAGCTGTAAGATTCAGTACTTCTAAATATTCTCTTAATGTGAGGTTGGTGTATCAAATACCACAGACTAGAAATTAAGACTAGAAATGTATTTCTCATTGTCCTAGAAAGGAAAGACTAAGGATGGGTACCAGCATGGTCAGGTTCTGGTCCTTCCGTGCTGCAGACAACCAACCTCTCGCTGTACTGCACGGCAGAAGATGCTAACTTGCTCACTCAGCTCTCACCCTGCTCTTCTGCACAGCACCTTCACAACCTGATCACCTCCCATCTCCAAATACCAGCACTGGTGATTAAAGTACAATCCTTTATAATTTGCACGGCCACTTAAGAGCCTGAACTTCCACTTGGCACTAGCATCACAAAACAACCAATTTTGAGACTGCCCTCATTGCTCCAGCCACCTGTAATCAAAAATAACATTAAGAAAAAAACAAAGGAAGTAAACAGGTAGAAAACAACATTCACTGGTGTCTTGTGAATTACAACTCCCGTGAATTTCATCTTACCGATAGCTATTCTGGCAACCTTCCAGGAGTCCATTGCCTGCTCAAATTATGCATGCTAATTTATGCAAAGCAGGCTCTCTTTTTCCCTGGAGATAACAGAGATGGTTCCATCTTACTTTGTCTTCTAAGATTTGTTTTTTTTTTTTCCTTGTTCCTTTTCTATCTCATGTTTTCCTACAGCTTTCCATTTGTTTTCTTTAAATATTGTACTTTTAAAAAATCCTTCCTTTTTAATATTCTCCTTCAGCTTTTCTTAAGTTTGCATTAATTTTATGCACCCAGGACTTAGGACAGTGCCTTGAAAAATAAAAGATTCTCGATTGTTGTCTAATCACAACAAAGCCTTAGTGGTCAGCTCAGTTGTTTGGGTTCTATTTAAAGATGCAAGCTTTGAACAAACTATAGATATGGCACACCATTAAATACCAAATGCACAAATAAAACTTTGAAGATGCAGAAACATTCCTGTTATATAATTATATATATTTTTTACTTTAATTACATAAAATATCCCTAGAAGGTTTGCCTTTGAGGATCCTAACCAAGGCAGGTGTGCTGTGGAGAATACCAATAGCAAAGCGACAAGGATGAGGAAAAAAAAAAATCGGTTTATCCAAATGATGGCTCTCCTTAGTCTTTCTTCAGCATCAGAATGCTGTGGTCTCACATTTTTATGTGATGAACACACGTTTTAGAAGCTATAGAAATGGCTTAGCAGTTAAAACTAGTGCCTTCTCTTCCAAAGAACCCAGGTTTGATCCCCGACACACAGATAGCAGGTCACAAGCATCTGTAACTCCAGTTCCAGGGATCTGACGCCCTCTTCTGGTCTCTGAGAGCATAAGGCACGGACCTGGTGCACTGGCATACATGCAGGCAAAACATCCACACACATAAAACAAAACGAATACATCTTTTAAAAGGGATACATTTCTTCATGCAAGGAACACCTTATTTGATTACTTGCTTTTAGAAAGAGAATCCAAAAGGAATAGATTTCAAACAGTGACAATTGTGCTAGATGATTTATCTTTAATCATAATTAGTTTATAATTAATAAACAGTGCTATAGAAAGTAAAATAAAATACATAATAATAGAGTAGTTTTCTCTGTTGTTTGTTTGTGGGTTTGTTTTTCCTTATTTCCTTTGTTTGTTAGTTGAGACAGAGTGTCACAGATGCTTATCTCAGATTGGTGGTCCTCTGCCTCTGCCTCCTGAGTACAGGGACTGCAGGCGCAGGTAGGTCACCATGGCTGCCTCAAATTACTCTTTAAAAGGCCATAGAGCTATTGTACAACGCGGAGAAGACAGGCTTTGCAGGCAGACAGCATCAGGTCCGACCCTGACCATGTCTCTGACTCCTAAGACTCTGAGAAAAGATTAAATGAAACTATGTAGGTAACATAGTTAGTGCAGCATTCACTAATAAGTTATCAATAAAGACTGCACAGCTATTAACAAGAGGAACATTGAATACAATATTGAATATTAATTTAGTTTTGTCACCTCCCAAAAGTCTACTGGAATGCAATGAGATTCCAGATGGAGAAACCTACAAATACAAAGAAGTAAAGAAAAATCAGGGACAAAAATTTTTGGAAAGTGGAAAACAGATGGAAGAGTCATTGGTAGCCTGGCACAGGCAAGAAAGTGGAATCCTAGACAGGACTTGGAGCTATACTGTTGCAAACTAAAATTTCCCAGAGGGACCTACTTATTTTTTGCAGTTTTATTTCAAAGCATCTCCATCTTTAAAATGACACGGAGCAATTTTTAATTACATATACACTGCAGCTCATTGCTGCCAACAGTACAGCCATGATATGTGGACAGGGATTTCAGTGTGTCGGGTTTTCTCTTCTACATGTTTATTTTTATTCATTTATTTTTCAGCTATAGCAATAAATTTAAAAAATAATAATTCAGACTGGATAGAATAAGTAACAAAACAAATCAAAGGGAGGGACCAAAATGGTTTCAGGAATAGCAATGTGCCATTAAGCTAAGTAAGCACAGAGGTGTAGGTTCTCAAAGAACAAGCCAGGCTCACCAATTAAGACTTCCTAGAATTAAAAATCTCCAGTTCCCAGCACTACCTACACATATACACTATGGGATCAAAACTTAAAGAGGACCAGGACACTGGAAATGTCTATGCTTGGGTGTGGGGGACTGTCACCTCTTACACAATACCTTGGCCCAATGGAGAAATCCTAGCTGGAAAACTCTGGAACCTGTGGCACCCTGCAGTGGGATGATAATTTAATTCAATCAATTTAGAGAACAATTTAGTAATATCTAGTTAAGCTTAACAGTTTATATATTACTGCCTGGCACCTTCATTCATACAAATATATCCTTTAAAACTCTCTTAACATTCATACACAAGAAACCAATACAAGAAACACTTGTAACAGCATCAGATATAGCAACAAATGTAAAAAACAAAACCAAAACAAAACAAAAAACTGACACATCCATTATCAGAAAAACAGATAAATCCATCATTTTAAACCTAAAATAAAGACGTGATATATGAAATTCTCTAGCTATATGTCACTTGATGTTAAAAGCATGAAAGAAAACAAAGAGTTTGTAAACATGTCCTTTATCCAAATACATGTGAAGTGTTGGCTAATACCACTCTGCCACAATGATAATGCAGAACAGTAAAGCCACGCTCCTGTCTCAGTGACTACACCAGTATAATAGCGGACCTTATGTATACTGTGCATTGTCCTTAATACACAAAGGCATGACAATATGACACAATTATGACAACTAATTTATACTATTTCACTTTTCTTCACCCACCAGTCAGCTTCAGCACCAAGCTACCTAAACAAGAATCCAATTTTCACTTTTGACGAGGCTCTAAGTGCTAAGGTAAAACTTGTGGCAGCTCACTCAAAAGGGGGAGAGGCAGAGGTCAGAACTGGGCACAAGCAGAAGGAAGGCTTGCTTTGGTTTGTCCCAAAAATATACCAGAAGTTACCACAAAACAACAACGGAGGGAAAACAAAATGACGAGACCAATAGAAGCAGGACCAGGGAGAGCTAAAGCAACCCTGGAAATGGAATCAGATAATAACATTTAACTGTATTTTTCTGTACTATATACTGTTTGTTTTTAATTTTAAGAGCTATAAGTTGGTTATTTCAGCCAATATTTTTATTAAAAATTAAAATTGAGCAACGAGCTCAATGCCTTGCTGAACACCAGACGGAAGGCATTCCAGTTTACGAGGACTGCCCAATACCACACAAAGGCCTTCAAACAAATCCACTGCCCCATCTGACTGATGTGCTAACCTCACACAAAACATACCCGGGACTATTCTTTTCATAGGTCTGCATGGGTTTCATATTCAGTGCTACCTCTTCTTAAGAGTCAGTGTGTCTCTGCCCTAATCTATTACCCTAGCTTTGTGTCTGCAGCTCTTGAAATGCCCAGACTTCTTGCCAAATTCAGTGTCCTTACTCAACCTTGTTATCTTTCTAGCACCTGACTCTTATTAACTAACTCTTTCCTCTTTGAGCATCCCTGGCACCTACATTTCTGCTTTACCCAGACTGCGATTCCTTCTCTCTTTAAGTCCCTTTCTTTGATGCTTAAGAGATGGCTCATTCCTGAGTCTCCACTTCAGTCTCTGCTTCTACTGTCTACTCCAGATGTCAATCAAAAAGAGCTCTTATCTCCTCCGCCAACAAGTACCCACAAGTGAGTGCCCAGAAGCCCCCCTGCCATAATCACATCAAACTCTTTTTAGCTTCTGTCTCCTAACAATGATATCCCAGTTTTCTTAACATATTCAAATAATTATGAAATCAAGAGATTAAAAACTCAAAGTTCATATACATATACATATGTATATATGCATATGCATATGTATATATTGTTTTATTTCTTTCTCTTATAGTAAGCCTTTTTTTTAACCAGATGACGGTCTTCCTATGGTTTTCTCTATATCAATGTCACCAGTAACTCTAACGAATTTACTGATAAATATTCTAACCTAAAACTACCAACAAAAAACAAAAAGCAGAACAAACAAGCAAACAAAAAAACCCCTCAGACATTATAGAATGGTAAGTAAAAGGAAGGAAAACTTAGCTGTGAAATAACTGGGTAGCCAAGGTTCTCACTACAAGTCCAAAACAGGGTCACAAGAGAGGCCAAACCAGCTCTCAGAGATGATAAGGGGGGCTTGTGGGGGGACAAAGCTGCCTCACTGCCCACTGATGCTGGAATACAGAACCATGACGTCACCTGTGCCACCCCCATCCACCCCACCACTATCATCCCACGAGAAGCTAGATCAGACCTTGGATTTTCCTCCAGACAGAAAAGAACTCTGTTCCTGATATAAAACTGAAGAATTTAGGGACATTTTTAACACAAACCAAAAATACCTCATCATTACAGTGCCTGTATTTAGTCAGTCTAAAAAAAAAATTAGATTCTGTGACTTCCTTAAATCTCACATTTTAACTATATTTTCTTAGGCTATATTTATGTCTTCAAAAAAATGAATTTTCTTCCACATTTCATGACATGGTTCTGTTCCCCTCCCCCCCAAAGAAAAAAGGGGGTATAGAAAAAACTCTTACCATGGCCTCAGCTTAGCAACCGCTACCAAAATCACTGTAGTCACTGGTACACTCACACTTACACACAACACGTCTCCCATCCTCCAAGGAAGGAAAGACCCCACACAGAACTGGGGCAGCCAAGGTGGGAGAAGCTTAAGACACGGGCTGACCTAAACTGCCCAGCAAGAAAGCAGAGTCATTTTATAGAAATTTAGATGTTTTTGAATAAATCCATCTCTTCTTTCACTGAAGCAAAAGCCTGGGAGGTCTACGCAAAGTGGAGGGGCTATACATATCCTGACAGCGTGTTCCTGTGAGGACATGGAAAGCAAAGGGGGCATGGGGGAAAACTGACGCTGGCTTCCTGACTAGTACGTACTTCCATAAGATGCCTTGTCCTTTTGGTTTGGGGCATCTGACTGAAGCACATGGTCCCTGGTAGGGAAAAGCAACTCATAGCATCTGTTTTTCACTGCCCTGGTCTCTGCCACCAAAGTGACGAAGTGTCCTTATTCGGAACCCTGCCCTAGGCAGCATGTAAAAAGTTAGGTTTGTTTCAGCAAATAACAACTTTCTCTTTATTTCTTCTTCACAATTTTTTTCAGTGAATCTCTGCACAGACTTCTGGGAAGAATTTCTCCCTGTGGAATGTCAGATATTTTGAGCCAATAAGAACAGTTATGCCCTGTAAGAGTATTAACTGAGCAAAATTGTTTCAGCACTGGATGAAGCAGGTTTCCCTCAGCCTTTAACGTGCCAGTGAGGGCCCGGGGTTCTGATAGGCAGCTGCAATGTGCAGGCATCCCCCCACCCCCAAGACTTATTTGAGCAGCAGGAAATGTGGGCTCCACAAAAGAGAAAGTTACGCTTGGAGAACATTCTGCTGGGATGGAGGGAGGAGATGTGACCGCATGAATGAGCACTCGAGTCAGATCCTTGAGGCCAAGTAAAGCATGATTGTGAAGAAACAAGAAGGACACAGGCTGCGGCCTGGGTCTCTGTCACCCCCTCCTCCTGCTTCACGGAGGCTGGAGCTAGTCCACTGAGTCCGGTGCAGAATCTACCTTCAGACCCCAGCAGGACCCAGCTGCCCTGCTAGACTTGAAAACAAAGCCATGCAGAGGGGAGCCCAGGAGACAAGGTCTAGGGAAGAGGCAGCTCTTTGGAAGGAGAAAAATTACCTCCACTAGGTCTGCTTTGGGTGGCTGTTTTGTTTTGTGGGAGTTTTTTGTTTGTTTGTTTTGTTTTGTTCTGTTCTGTTGTTGTTGCTTTGTTTTGTCTGTTTGTTTGTTTTGGTGCTGGGGCTCCAACTCAGAGCTCCGTGCATGTTGGACAACCACTCCTCTACTACGGAGCCACAACCACAGGCCCGTGTCGTGTCCTCCTTTTAAATGGTTCCTTTATTTCACTTTCGTGATCTAAAGCAGGTTAAAACACGCTTCCAGTTGCTGTTTAGGAAAAACAACACTAGCGCCCTTGAAAATCAAAAACCTCCTCTTTCCCATGTGTCTGTGAGTTCCTCAAGCACACGACGCACACTGGCGCCCCAGCTCGCTTGTTTCGCGTTGTGCGGATGCGGATGCGAGTGGGCAGGTTGTCAAGAGGGCTGCTCCCCAGACAGAGCGGGCACGCAGGGTGCGCTGCCTGACTGCTCCTCTGACTCAAGGCTCACTCCCTCTGTTTCTCACGCTGAGGCGAAAGTTATTAGAACATGGAATTTGTGGCTCTGAAACTCAGATCTGTGGCTCAAATATCCACATCAAGCGAAATAAGAAGCTTACTTGTCCCAGGCTTAAGGGGATGCGCAATTGTAGGTCTATGTTTGTAGGACAATGCTAAAATTGTCCTTACGTAACTTTATAAACAGAATGGCTGCCAAGACCACTGCTGTTTAGTAATTTCTTTAAAGCTGCTCGTCTGTTGCTGTTCCATGACTGGAAGGGCTTTAAAAATAGGGTATTTGTGGGCCAGTGAGATGGCGCAGTGGGAAAAGGTGTCTGCTGCCAAAGCTGATGACCTGAGTTCAACCCCTAGGATCTACATGGTGGAAGGAGAGAACAGACTCAACTTCTGACCACACACTCCCACACACGTTCGCGCACCTGTGCATACACACAGACACACACACACACACACACACACACACACACACACCTTGGCACATGCACCTACCCACAGTGGCACACTTGCACACAATAAATGTAAAAAAATAGAATATTTTAATCGTGATGAAATATAATATAAAACCTTGCTACAGCAGCAGTTCTAAGTCTCAATGGCATCAACAGAAGGAAGAGATAGCTCATATGCAGAAAACTTCCGTTTATAAAAACAATTCAGAAAAAAAAAGCCATTTGCCCATAAACAAACAAACAAAAATGTTTATTAACAGTAGCTAAAAGGACCAAAAAAAAAAAAAAACCTTACAAAACATGTAAATAACATTCATAGACAGAAACTACCCTGCAAAAGAAAGTGTTCCAGAAATAAACATGAGCTGCATTCCCTCTTGACAGATCTCATACCCTCGAAAAACCTCATCTCCTAATGACGCTCTGAGGAAAGAACTGGACCAAACAGATGCTTGAGAAAGCAGGCAGAGCACAGCTACTCAGAGAAAGAGGACTCAGGACAACAGCACCCTTCTGATTAGCAAGTGGAAAGGCCTTTTGTGAAATCACATCCACAGCCTGAGCCTCCACAGAAAAGACCCAGATGTCCTCACCCCAAATGCCAGGCACACAATGAGACATCTAGGTACTTGAAGGTGACAGGGACAGCCTAGGAGAGGGGATGTGTAAGAAGCACAGAGAGTGCAGCCGACAACAGGGGCTCACAGGGATCCCAGCTCTCTGGGAGGCCAGGACAGTGAGAGCCCATCCCTAAATGAAGGACAGAATTATTTTTTAACCTAAGTAACTACACACTCTTAAAAAGGAAGGGGGCAAACTGGTGGCACTCAGAGGAAGGGTAAGCAGGCTACCAGGATGAGACCTGATAGGCTGTGATCATATGGTGGAGGAGGAGGTCCCCTTCTGTCACAGACCTAGGGGAGGGGAATAGGGTGAAAGAGGGAGGGAGGGGTAACAGGAAGATACAAGTGAGAGGATAACAAGTGAGATGTAATCTAAATAAATTACTTAAATAAATTTATTAAAAATGGACTGAGGAAGGCATGAAGAGATAATAGTTTTGGCTACAGGCCCAAATGCCTATAAACATCAGTGTAAGTGTCCAGTGTCAAAGTCTAAAGACATGAGCAAGTGCAGACAGCTGAGGGAAATGGAAGACTTCGGGACAGTGAGTAGAGAGGCAGGCCCCTGTCAAGGTCTGAGGCAGGCACCAGCTTTGGAGGAGAAGTTGCAACATTGTCTACTGAGACTTGTTTTGGGATTGAGACATTAGGGTGGTGGCCACTCAGTGTCATACCAAGCACCCAGCAAATCCCAGGACCCATTCACAAACAAATCAGCTGCAATCTCTTTACAGCTTTCCAGGAAGTGTGGATTTTACAGGTGGCTTACTTCTTTTTAAATACGCACGCCTTTAATCCCAGCACTCGGGAGGCAGAGGCAGGGGGATCGATGTGAGTTGGAGGCCAGCCTGGTCTACAAAGCGAGTCCAGGACAGCCAAGGATACACAGAGAAACCCTGTCTCAAAAAAAAAAAAACAAAAAAAAAAAAACATACAGAGAGAGAGAGAGAAAAACAGTTGAGGATGACCTTGAACTTCTGATCCTCCTGTCTTTCCTCCTAAATTCGGGGGCTGATTTTTATGTGGCTTTATGTGGTTCTGGGAACAAAATCTAGGGCTTTTTGTGTAGGCTAGGCAGGCACGCCGCTGATTGAACACACACAACCCCAGCCCTGGCTTACTAATATTTAACTGAAAAACTATTATTTGCTCATACTAAGCAGGAGTAACTGGGTCACAACAACCCCGAAAGAAGGTGGCATTTAGAAGATGTAAATTAATCCCCTGCCCTGTGCTCCGCAGAGGGAAGTCAGGGAGGCAGGGTGAGGACTGGTCTGTCCAGCTCTGAACCCACAGCTGTTCTGCTCTTCCACTGTGCTGACCTTCGTGGGCATAATTTAAAATGGTCAAATTAAGCTCACAGAGGGAAATATCTCATGCACAATAGACTAATACTAATACACCTTTTTTTTTCTATAAAAGACCAAATAGTAAATATTTGGGGTTTCTTTAAATAACACAGGCTAATTTTGATGGATTTCCAGTATTTTTCCTTTAAAAACATAAAAACCACTCTTGGCTTCCAAGGCTGCACAAAAGCTGGCTTCAGGCCATGGCTCCCTGACCTCTGTGTTGGGAACATGGTCCAAGCAAGGCTAGATGGTTGCGATCTGATGAGAACTGTAACGCTGGTTCCATCTGCAATCTATTAGAGTGCTTTACATTTAGAGATGGAGGACAAGGGCTCAGCATCTCAGTAGGATGGAGTGGGGACAGGGGCTCAGTATCTCAGCAGGATGGAGTGGGGAACAGGGGCTCAGCACCTCAGCAGGATGGAGTGGGGACAGGGGCTCAGCATCTCAGTAGGATGGAGTGGGGACAGGGGCTGAGCATCTCAGTAGGATGGAGTGGGACAGGGGCTCAGTATCTCAGCAGGATGGAGTGGGGACAGGGGCTCAGCATCTCAGCAGGATGGAGTGGGGACAGGGGCTCAGCATCTCAGCAGGATGGAGTGGGGACAGGGGCTCAGTATCTCAGCAGGATGGGGTGGGGACAGGGGCTCAGTATCTCAGCAGGATGGGGTGGGGACAGGGGCTCAGCATTTCAGCAGGATGGAGTGGGGACAGGGGCTCAGTATCTCAGCAGGATGGAGTGGGGACAGGGGCTCAGCATCTCAGCAGGATGGAGTGGGGACAGGGGCTCAGCACCTCAGCAGGATGGAGTGGGGACAGGGGCTTAGCATCTCAGTAGGATGGAGTGGGGACAGGGGCTCAGCATCTCAGCAGGATGGAGTGGGGACAGGGGCTTAGCATCTCAGTAGGATGGAGTGGGGACAGGGGCTCAGCATCTCAGCAGGATGGAGTGGGGACAGGGGCTCAGTATCTCAGAAGGATGGAGTGGGGACAGGGGCTCAGCATCTCAGCAGGATGGAGTGGGGACAGGGGCTCAGTATCTCTGCAGGATGGGGGGTGGGGAGATAACTTTCCACTTAAGACAGTCAGTGTGCTCCATTACTAAGTATGCACAAGGAACAGAGACCGCCTCACTCGGATCCCTTCATTAGAATAGTTCTAGAAACTATTGGGCACTTCTCTCCTTTATGTCCAGCCTTTGCATATTCCAACTTGGATAGTAATATTCACGTGTCATGGTAAATCAATGCTTCCCTCAGTCTAATTACGACTGACTATTTCAGAGGGCCATAACTTCCGGAGCAGAAACCTGGAGCGATTTAAGCTGACCAGAGGTTCTTTCAATATGAGCAAAAGCCTCTAGGGAGCTATTATTTGAAACTATGGAAATATTTTCCATTCACTTTATGACATTAGTGAAACTGTCTTTGAACACTCCCTGAGATGTGTAAGAACCATCATATCCGGCAGATGTGGCAAACTGGACCCAGTTCATCAATACCAAAGTGCATATGAGATACATTTTCAGTGGCATTCAAATAGTGCTCTGCAGGGCGAAATCAGCCGCAATTTATTATCTCTTTGATCTTCTATTTGCATACTGGACTTGTGCCCATGATTTGCAAGTGGCCCATTCATAAGCAAGTATTTGTCATGTGACCTATCAGTTGCCTTGGTCTGGGCTAACTAACTTTGGTGCCAGGTCAAAGAGTCTCAGGTTAAAATATGTTTGGTTCTGCTGATTTCTGCCTAGCTGCTCCATAGCTACATAGCGGAAAAAGAAGACAGCCCCCGGGGACCAATTTAATAGCAACGAGTGTTATTTTCATTGCTGAGCTAAACAAATTGGAAACAGAAGACCAGATTCCAAAGTCCACTAACTTATTTCACAAGGCTACACATGAAACCATATGGCCCAAAGGTCAATAAATCCAGGCTGATTTTATTCACAAAAACAACTAGAAAACTGAGACAGAGGAACAACAGCAGCTATTATTGGATTTTGACCCTCTTGTCCAGTGTTTTAGCTCTCTCTTGAAGAAACCTTGGGCAGTTAAGTCCTGGCTAAGACCCACTAGCACACATTAAAGAGGAACCATAGAAAGTGACCAAAGGCAAAGGCCAATTAAAAATGTATGGCTCAGCAAGGCAAGCTTTTTTCCCTGTGTACAAAGGACATGGTGTCCTCGGTCACAATGTAAGAGACCACGGGGGGGGGGGGGGGGGGGGGAGCAAAGAATGTGACATGGATGGGAAATATACTAGAGATGATGTATCGAGTGGATCAGATAATCATTACCAGCTTATGAAACAGGAAATAGCGCCCCCTATCTCACAGATGAAGAACTAGGGCCCAGGATAAAACAACTTCCAAAATCACCAGGAAGAAGCACCAAATCTAGCAGTGCATCATGGGCGGTTTTGGATCAAGCTTGCCCTATTCACTCCATCAGGTGCATCCTTCAAAGATAAACGCAGCACAGAGCAGTCAGCAGCATTCAGGAGTCAGATAGGCAGGTGGTGTCGGTAAGGAAAAAGGACTCTAGGCTCAAGCCAGATCTCCGCTGCCTCGTGGAGGAGTGACCAGACACAAGTGGCACAGTTGCTAACAATGTCATACTTGTCAGCAACAGTCTTCACAAAGTCAGCCCTCAAAGTCAGCCCACTATGATGCTAGACACCTGAACACATAGTAGGGCCTGGGAGAACTGAGACACAGTTTGCAAGGCAGGAATGTAGGAGGTCAGCTGTCTGGAAATGAAGCCTGGATACCACTGGTTTAAAAAAAAAAAAAAAAAAAAGGACAAAGTTGTTCAAATACTATTTGTGAGGGCTCCAGATGGGCCTCCAAGTGCACACTGGCCCAGCCTTCAGGTGAGATACTGGGTTTGGGGAAGAGGACATTAGTGGCGAGGGCTATGAGATACAAGCTGGAGTTCTTTTTTTTTTTTTTTTTTACTATGGAGATATGACAACCACAATCAACTTTCATTTCCAAGTCTTCATCTACCAACTGCAGTCATAGCATTGGTAATGACCTTCGTAGAAGGTCAAATCTCTTCAACAGAAGAACAGATGGAATCAGAGAAACAATCCAAATAATTCAAGAAAAGGAGGAAAAAAAAAAAGAAGAAGAAAGAAAAAAAAGGAGGGGGGAGCTTGCCACAAATAGATCAGAATTTCCCGTTTCCAAACAGCGGTCTCAAGCTAGCCGAGATGAGAGCAACAAGAGCAGATTGAGGGAAGAGGACCAGTGCCAGGCACACTGACACTGGCAGCTGGCATCCCCCTCCCTTCCTGCCAGCACTCTCCCCCTTCTGTAGGCGACTGCCACTTCTCTACCTAGGTCACCTGATCAGATGCACGAAGCCAGCTTCCTGATCATTTTAGGGTGAAGAGAAGGAAGCTGGCAGCCGAAAGCAGGGAGCAAGAAAACAGGTGTCCAGAAGGGGGAGCGCGGCCCGCTGGCGACCGTCCTATCCAATCCAGAAAGGGGCATCTGTACAGCTATGGAAGAGAGGGACAGACACTCAAAACCAAGCCCTAATTCAGTAGACTGTGAAGGGACATCCAGCTGAGTACCCCAGGCTGCCTGGTGGGTCAAGTCCCTTCTCCACTCTGTGATGGAAGCCACCATCTCAAACACCATGTGATTGCATCCTGGGTGTCCCTGGTGACTGAAGGTGACGGCCAGGCCTGGCAGATTCAAATCTGGCTCTTCTGGGCTGATTGATTCTCCTTCCTGGTCAAGTGACGTTATTGGGTCCAGCCTGAGAAAGCCAGACGGGGTGAGAGGCCACAAAGAGGACTATGCCATAAAGGCTGCACTCTGAACTCCCTTCTTCCTGCACAAACCCCACCAAGAGGGCATAGAGTTAGTAGCTGGCCCCCACTGAGCCGAGAGAGCAGACAAGGCTTAGAAAATATAACTTTCAGGAGGCCACAGCTGCTGGACTTGATGTAGATAATGCAGTTTTACTGGCGAGACAAACAGACATTGTGGAACAGATCGTTTGCTTCAGGAACAAAGATTAATTGGATGAGGTTTTCCAATTGCAGAGATAAAGAAACCTCAGTGGATTTTCCCATCACCCCCTCTTCAGTGCTCTTCATAAAGCCCTCAGGGAGAAACCACAGTTGGTACCACTACCCAACAGTCTTTATGAATAGAAACGACCCTTTGTGCTTGTGAGTCTCTGAAACTCTTCATTGTGAACCAAATGCTTACTACTGCATTCTCAATGGAAACAACATTAAGTTACCACCCACAAAGGAGAGTGGGAAAAGGGCTAGCGACCTGACTCAGCTGGTAGAGTGCTTGCCTAATAGTGCAGAAGCCAGCTTGATGGCCAGCACTGCAGAAACTGGGCATGGATGTTCAAGGTCATCCTAGGCTACATTAACAAAATGAAAGGTAGCCTGGGCAACAGAGATGCTGCCTCAAAGATAGATAGATAGATAGATAGATAGATAGATAGATAGATAGATAATGATAGATACATACATATATACAAAGATAGATGATACATACATACACATACAAAGATAGATAGATAGATAGATAGATAGATAGATAGATAGATAGATATTAAAAAGGCCAGACGAGCTGGCTCAGAAGGTGAAGGTGTTTGCCATGCAAGTCTGAATATGACCCTCAGAACCCATATAAAGGTACAAAGTAAGAACAGACTCCACAAAGTTGTCCTCTGACCTCTCACCCCCACACACCATAGGTCCTGCACCCACCCTATGAAGCTGGGGAGCACACGGAACTTTTTTCACCTCAGCCCACTACAAAAGAAAGGCAACCCAGTTCATAAAAGCATTTTTAACTCTTTCGCTGTCTTTCTCCCCCTCCCGAACCTTCTCCAGTCAAAACTGTGAGCTTAGGACTGATCACTTAATTTTTAGACAATGCAGCTGGCAATGGCTTTCACCAAGTTAAAACGACTTTATCCCTCAGTGTGCTCCACACCAGAAGCCAGTTAATGTTTATCTTTATTCATCTTTATGCTAACAACAGCCCCAATGTAAAACAAAGAAGGATACGCACATACAAAAAAAAGTAATTAGTGCTGGAAAGTCAATAAATGCCTTCACTGATTTGTAGAGTGCCTGGAAAATAATCCACTTGGAATTTAAATCAAAAGGCAGAAGAGCAGAAAACAGGCCACGGTTACACATCATAAACTACGAACCTTATAAGGAGCTGCGGATGTGCAGCTCTAGTGAGTTCCCTGTGGCCAACAGCGCGTGCGGAATCACTGGGCTACCGTGAAAGAAGCTGGTCTCTTTAAGATAAGTGTCTACTTGTGCCCATGTGCTGCCAGGGGTAATGTGCATCCGGGGTAGGTTTCTCCTAAAATAGTAACCAAATGTTTTAATCTTTTTCTTATTTGCTTCTCCGTTATTGTGATAAAACTAGCCAAAAGCAACTTGGGAGCAAAGTGTTTGCTTGGCTTACAGCTAAGTGCATCAAGGGAAACTGATGCACTAACTCAAGTCAGGAATCTGGAGGCAGAAACTAAAACAGTATAAAAAGTGAAGGAACCAGCCCCCTTAAGGACCCCCATTAAAGCCAAAGTCTGGGAAAATGTAAAAGTCAGCCTACTTACTCCTCTCTTAAAGACCTCCATTAAGGCTAAAGCATGTACATTTTTAGGGGGTCCAGCTTGAACCAAGGACAGACAGATATCAGATCACTGTGTGTGTGTGGCAGGGACAGGAAAAACCTTGAAGAGTCCAACTTGACTCAAGGTCTCAGTCTGTGTTTAGAGTCTAGTTGGACTTAAGGACAACTAGCTGTGTTTAAAATTTTTACTACCCCTTCCCAACTAAAAAAGTTTTTAAACGCCCCCTGTGACTGCTTTAACCAATCTTTTTTATAGGTCACCTTGCCCCTCTACCTATTATTTAAGGACCAAACGCCAAGACTGGTAACTCTCTGCTTGCAGCTTTTCTGCCCAAATGCCAACCAATCACATACTGTAAAACTCATTTTTTTGTCTAAAACCTATAAAAGGCCTGTGCCTCTGTTTCTCGGGGCCTGCAGCTTGAAAGATCTGGACAGACCCCATCACGATGACTCAATAAAATCCTATTCCTATGCATTTGCATCGACAATGGACTCCGTCTCTTAGTGAGGACTCCAGGGATAGACTAGAGATCTCTCTAGAGGTCTCAGTCTTACATTGGAGGTTCCACCGAGATCACCAAGTCCCCTCCAAGACCAGGACTCTAGTCGAGAAATTAGGTAAGGCGGCCGCCACTCTTCTTTGTCTGCCTTCTTTATCTGTCTTTCTGTCCCTCTTAGTTTCACCTTGGAGCTCGAGCATTTGGGTTAGTCACAGTGTCAAGGTGGCTCCTTGCCTGTGCCAGGAGATGATGTACCTCCTGACGGGGAGGCTGAAAGACGTTCCTGACCTCCAGGAAGGGAGTCTATCTCCCTCCACTTGGGGAGCACCCTCGGCCCGCCTGATCACCGGGTCGACCGCTCATTTGGTTCTGGTTTTGGTATAGTCCAGACTACTCTGACTTTTGGCGTCGTTTTCTGTCTTTATTTGTATCTATTTGTGTAGGAGATAAGTGGCCTCCATCCACTGGTCTAGTTTTCTTCCCCCCTGCCAGTGACAAAGGCGTTTCTGTGTCTGTCTATTTGTTTATCTGTTTGCTTGTGGACTGAGACTGACGATATTTTTGGACATGGGACAAGACGGGTTGCTCCCGCAGCCAGCATGAGGTCGATGTTATTTTATATTTTATATTCTGGTGTAAAAAAGGGCGAAATTTCATCTGTTGGCCATTAGTTCTAACTCATTTAAAAGATTTCTCAAAAAAGGCAGTAAAAAAAAAAAAACTGATCAACTAGCTTTGTCCTTGGAGCCGGATTGGGAGTCTCCTGCTTAGATCAAACTGACAACAAGCCCAGAGCTGCCTGAACTTCTGATGATGTGCTCCGAACTCCAACAAGCCTAGAAGCCTCAACATGGTGAGAGCAGGGTCACTACACCCAACAAGAAAAATAAAAGACTGAACCATGAGAGCTAATGTGATGGGTCTTTCCGAAAACTGGGTGATAAACAGTGACCAGATAAAGCCACTGGTAAGGTCTTTTTCAGTCCTAGTCACTCCTTGAACTCCTTGGTGATGGGCTCTGAACAACTTTCACTATAAAGGCTGTACATTTTCAAAAAAAAAAAAGTTTCACACCCCAAAAACATTCTGGGCAAGATGCCAAACTCAGATACTCCTAGTTTCTCTATTATCTTTCACAGGTTCTGCCTTTAACATTTAACATTTAGGTCTAAGATTGACTTCTGAGACCATGAGTTACTTTCACTTTGTCTTTTTTCCGTATTCCGCGAGCTCCCGCGAGCTCTCCTTTCTGTTCTCCGCGAGCTCTTGCGAGCTCCTTTTTGTTGTTCCCTTTTCCGATTGGCGAATCACTTTCGGTTCGCCTCTGTAACGCACAAATCTGTATTAAGAAGAGAAAGGGGTCAGACGTGTCCAGACCTTTCTCCCCTTCGCCCTAAAAGACACTCCAGTGGTTGTCTAGAAAAAGACCGATGATACTGTCGTCGGTCTCCTCAATCCGAACGGCAAAAAGACTCTGCCATCCGATCTGATTTCTGTTTTGACATTGGACATACAGTTTAGGCCAACCGGGTAAATAAAAAGATTTATAACCGGAGATGGTGTCATTGGCCTAAACTATGATGTAATCCCAGGAAAAGGTGGATTTTAAATTATGCTATAAAATTAAAAAACATTTTGTCTCTTTTACTACATGTTTGTTTCTTATTAACTTTAAAGGTATTAAAACTACATCTCCAACATATATCTATGAACTTTTATCTAAAAATTAATAATTTGCTTATTGACTATAATGTTTAAAATTTAAGTTCAAACTCTTGTTTAAAATATATGAGTGCATGTACATTTATAATACAGATATTATATAATTCAATCCTAGTTCAAAACACTGTAAAAAGTCTGGTTTTAAGTTCTAAAAATTATGGTTATACTCTATGACTTCATTCTTATACAAATGTAACAAGACTCATTTATATTAATTATGTTACAGTCAATATAAAGTAATAATAACAGGTGTCTATGTCTTGATTGGTTGCTAGTGGGTTAAAAAATATACAACAGTAACAATAATTGTAGACATAATAATAAACACTCTTAAGCCATACCGGTACTCTAACTACAACTGGTGTGTAAAGTTAAGAGCTACTATCACAATAAAACTCATGGTTTTGTTAGGTCCTAGCTCAGTTAATCACAGGTGTTTTCTAAAATAATCAGCCAGTGTATAGCTAAAAACAAGCAATTCAGATACACTAAAATTAAACAGATATAGTCCTCTAACACTTATCTGCAGACTATAGATTATAACGTTGTTTTATGTTTATAAGTTAAAACAGACAAAGGCAAACAAAGATTAAACACAGATATGCTGGTCCTCGAGCTTATCAGAGATCTGCTAAACATGACGTTAATTATATTTAAAGTAATTAAGACAGAGATTCCCACATCCTAACAGTGACTTCCTAAGGTCTCCAGAAAAAGTTTTGACATGACAGATGACTACCACTGGGCAAAACTGCCCCAATGCTTCACCTGGTACTAGGCCCAACATGACCTGTAGACAACAAGCTGGACATCTGGAGAGTTATTGTCTCACGTTGCTGAAAACGAGGTGAGGCCGGTCTCTCATGTTCTTCTTCCACAAAAACAGCCTCGCGTCTTCTGTGCCTGATGGCCAGACTGCTTTTGCCCATGATACCAGAAAACCACAAAAGCCTGGGTGAGACAACTGTCTAGGAGGTAGACTTGCTAGTCATCTCTGTCATTTTAATTAATATATAGATCCATCTAGGTTACATTTTTTCCTTCTCAGATCTCTGATTATATTATATTATATTATATTATATATTTATTTATTTATTATATATTAATAATATATTTATATATATTATATAAATTTAAGGGTGATTCTCATCATGCTAAAAATGAGTCTGTACAATCTGTATATCAAGTCTTCTAGACTACAAAAATTGTTCATGCTTGTACTGGGTCTCAAAGATATAAGTCTGCTGCTACTGTCATTTACAATTATAAAATTAATATACTTTTTATAAGCTTCAAAAATATCAAAAGGTCATAAAAACTGGATCCACCTGCCACAGATCAAATAAACTCCAGGTAAGTAAAATAAAAACTTTCCCTGGTCTTAAAATTCTTCTGCTTCCCCACTTACTAAAAAATTTTAATCCTGTTCCAAGTTCATGTTTGTCTCAACAGATTTTTACCTGACTAACAGACTCCATCCAGAGATCACCTGTAAATTACAACCTGCTAAGATCTAGACCTACAAAAAGCTCATATGAAACAGTCCCACAAAGATGACTGCTCCTTGTCTCTTAAACTAGATCAGCTAAACAGATACTCTTGATAAGTGCTCCAGTGGCCCTTAAATAGCTTTTCAGCCTTTCTAGGTCCTAATAACAGCGCCCCTAATGTCAACAACAACAAAAAAAAGCTACAAAAAAAAAAAAAAAAAAAAAACCTCCGCCCAGTTTCCCACTTTATAGCTAAAATGCTAAGTCAAGGACAACTCTCTGACATAAGAGACAAACTTGAGCCTTTAGTTCTGTTTCTCTAAGTCATGCTTGTACCCCTTATATGATAGACTTTATGTTATGTTTGTTCAATTGTTCTCCTTGACTGACTACACTAATGTCTACTGACTTTTGGTCCCTACCTTCTATGGTACAAAATATAAAAGACTCTCAGATCATATAAAAAATCTCTAGACCTGCTTCAAGATTAAAACAGTTACAAGAAGAAGGGGAAAATGAAGAAACCAGGCCCTTAAGGACCCCCATTAAAGCCAAAGTCTGGGAAAATGTAAAAGTCAGCCTACTCAGTCCTCCCTTAAAGACCCCCATTAAGGTCAAAGCATGTACATTTCTAGGGGGTCCAGCTTGAACCAAGGACAGACAGATATCAGATCACTGTGTGTGTGTGGCAGGGACAGGAAAAACCTTGAAGAGTCCAACTTGACTCAAGGTCTCAGTCTGTGCTCAGAGTCCAGCTGGACTCAAGGACAACCAGCTGTGTTTAAAATTTCCACTACCCCTCCCCAACTAAAAAAGTTCCTAAATGCCCCCTGTGACTGCTTCAACCAATCTTTCCCATAGGTCAGCTTGCTCCTCCACCCATTATCCAACCACCAAACACCAAGACTTGTAACTCCCTGCTTGCAGCTTTTCTGCCCAAATGCCAACCAATCACATACTGTAAAACTCATTTTTTTTTTTTTTTTTTTTTTGTCTAAAACCTATAAAAGGCCTGTGCCTCTGTGTCTCGGGGTCTGCAGCTTGAAAGATCTGGACAGACCCCATCGCGATGACTCAATTAATTCCTATTCCTATGCATTTGCATCGACAATGGACTCCGTCTCTTAGTGGGGACTCCGGGAATAGACTAGAGATCTCTCTAGAGGTCTCAGTCTTACAAAAGCACTGCTTGCTTAGTGTCCTTCTACAGCCGTCCTTCTACAAGCTGCCGCCCTCCCACCACCCCGCCCCCACAAACACACACCCAGGAATAACACTGCCTGTAGGGCCTGGACCATCCCATACCAATTAGCAATCAAGAAAAAAAAAAACCCCGCAGGCCAATCTGATGGCAGCAAGACTTCACTGAGGTTCTCTCTTCCCAGGTGTGTCAAGTTGACAACTGAAGCCAACCAGGACAAACCCGAAATAAAAATCAAGGTCCTGTAGCCAGGTGTGGTAGGTAGCAAATCAATGAGATTCTAGCACTTGGGAGGTGCCTGCAGGAGGATCAAGAGTTCAAAGCTACTCCGGATCTATTTCATAGTTTGAAGCTAGCCTGGGCTACATAACATCCTGTCTCACAAAACGGAGCAAACGGAATCAATCACGGGCAACTGCCTTTCTCTGGATTACTTAAATACTATGGATCAATGACTCACACGATACAACTGGCCCTCGTAGGTACCCAGTGGATTCTCACATGCAGCTAAAGCAGATTACTGCCTTCAGCAACATTAAAATATGTCCATCAAAATAAAAATATATTGCTCTATTGTGGCACGAGGTGTGAGAATTTGCGTAAATCAAAGTGTAGGAAGGCAGGCCTTGTCTTCAAAGGTCCCCAATCTAAAGGGGGGAAAGGACATTAACTCAGCATGCGTAGGCAGCGCGGTCAGAGCTAGCTACACTTGAGGAGCCAAAGCAGTGAAGCACACTTGGCAGAGGGACACCTAACAGGACAGAGAAGAGTAGGAGATGTGCCTGAAAAGGCACCCCAAAACCAGTGATCAAATGGGTCTCACAGCCCACATGAGAGGCAGCCAGGAGGAACACAGAGGGAAAGGAACTTCAAAAGGAACAGAATGGGTAAAGGTTCGGAGCTCAGCAAGTAGTTCTTGACAGGTGAGGTGAGAGTGAGCTTGGGTACAGAGCAGGAAAGGGCTTGGGGAGTGTCCAGGCGGAGACTGGTAATGCGAATGGGCCGAGCATGCCGAGCAGAAGGCATCAGTTGGTATGGCGGGCTGCCCAAACTAAGAGGGGCGAGGGGGGAGGGGCGGCAGAACTGTTGCTTTCTTAGATCTCTCCAACAAAAGGCTCAATATTGACACAATCTCCAGATTTCCAAAGGATAATCGCACTCTAGTCCTTGGCGTGAAATTGCAGGGTTTTTTTTTTTTTTTTAATGTGGCCAGGGTTAGTAAATGGGCCTGCAGGCCAGACTCTGCCCGTAAGCTGCAGGGATAGGCTACAGCTTTCCTAGAAAATTGCTGAAGGACTTTAAAGGCAAGGGAGGTGATGTCCAATTTCGATATTAATACATTTTAAAGTGCATTACACTGCAGTGCTGCAGACAGCAATCGGGCAAGCCCAATAGTGCAGAGCTTTCCTACCTAGCTAACGTTACTTACTGAGGGAAACCACCGTCCTGAATTTAACTCCCTAATCTTTCATTTGCCAAACTTAATACAAGACCTTCTTATTTATAACTGTGGGGAAATAAGCATTTTTAAAATTGTAAATATTCAGACTTCAGGTAATGATCACACTTATTAGACTCCAAGGAGATGTAAACTAGAGTGGGTTCTGAATTGTACAAGCTGGCGGAGAACAGGGGTGGGAATCAAAGTCTCTGATGAGCTGCCTAGCAGGGCAAGAGCAATCCTCTCTGCTGGGAACACGGCCAACAGCCCCACAGGGCAAACAAGGAGGGAAGAGAAGCCAGGTGCTACAAAAAGTCATCCTGTGCCCAAAGAGGACGTTGCTTCCTGAGCTGGAAGCTAACTCCGTCTCCTTCCCACAGTCACTTTGCCAGGTCCCTTTCACAGAAGACCTACTGCCAAACACTGCTGGGGCCAACTGCAAATGTGAATTCCTTCGCACTGGAAGCGAGTGTGTTAAAGCCACAAGGGAAATAAATCTGAAGAGGTAGCAGAGAACTTCCAGAATACACTCCAAATATCCCCTCCCAACACCAACAACAACAACAAATCTCTAAAAAGACACTGTCTTAGACTTTTCAAAGGTCTATTTTACAAACACAGCTATCTACATACAAAGTTGGAGGTTGAGATTATTTACACAACTTCATAGATAGATTAGGGAAAAGTGAAATCCACGGTAGAGGAAAATAGAGCCGTCTATTTATTAAAAGCATCAATCTTTGCAGCTGTAGAAGATCCATCATAGAAAACTGGCTACAACTGATTCTCAAGTCCCATCAGCAGACAGAAGAAAGACTGTCCAAAAAATGAGACATACAGGTTATTTAACAAAGAGCTAACTGCTTGATTTTTTTTTTCCTTCTTCAAGTTTTCTCAAAAAGAGAAAGCATGTAATTACCATGTCTGGTAAAATTGCCTACAGTCTCTGCATGTCATACCTAATTTTAGGCGTGGAAGAGGGATTTTCTCAGGCACTCTTATTTTCAGAGCTGGACTGCTGAAATTTGGGGTATCGGAAGCTCTGGAAGCTTAAATACAGTAACACTCATAATCCAACAAATACAATGGCTCTTTAAAAAGAAATAGGCTTTTTAAAAAAACAGCCTTGTAATAATTTCTAAAGATTAAAAATTACCTTGGAAACATTTAAGACCTCCGAAGACAGAGAAGGGAAAGTATACTTGAATATGAAAACTCAAAGCCTAACATGGAAAATTATTCTCCATCTATTGGTTGCTGTGCATAATTACATAGCTAAGTTAAAAGTAGCGGTGGTTAAGGTCACTCAGAAAGAGGGTTCTCCAGCCAAAACAGAGTGGCCGTACGAGGCCGTCTAAGTGCTAACATTTCACATTTCATTAGATCTTATCCAAACTTGCGTGATAGATAAAAGGCGATTTTGTTGGGATTTAGGGTTGACAAGGTCTCACTCTATGACCCAGGTTTTCCTCAACCTCTTGTTCCTCCTGTCTCAGCTTTAGGATTATGTGATCACAGACCTGTGCCATTCTAGCTTAGACAGACAGACAGACAGACAGACAGACAGACAGACAATAACATTTTTGAAAAAAATTATTAGTAGTTTCTTCAAAACATGAAACAAGGTCTGAGTCTGGGCTTCTTACTCAGGAGGGGCATAATTTTGGTTAAACAAATGGTCAGATGTTAGACTGAGAGGGAAAGAGGACGCCTTCCCCCAGTGGAGCCACACCGCAATCCTCCCCACACGGTCCAGGCTCAACTGTTAGGGTGTCCTCAGGGTCCGCTTACATGCAGCCGGACCAGCTGACCAGCACCATTGCCTCACCTCTCTCCCCTTCCCAGGGAACTCAAGAGTCTCACAGAAAAGCCATGAAGCATGTAATGTGTGTGTGTATTTGGGCCCATATGTGTGTTTCTCTAAACAAACCACGAACTTGTTCTACCGCAGTAATGCTCTAGAACTTACTAAGGACATGAGACTAGCTGGACATGGTAGTACATGCCTTTAATCCCAGCATGCAGTTGGCGGAGACGGGTGGATCTCTGTTGAGTTCACAGCCAGCATGGTCTACAAAGCATGTCTGAGACCAGTCAGTGCTACACAATGAGTCTGTGCGTGGGGAGGAGAGAGAGCATGAAAGAATGAATAAATATAAAGTAAGTGCCTAACACAGGGCTCTACTGGCAAATACTAGAGCTCTTTCTAATGACCTTATGAGAACCTCTTCCCCGTTCAAAAAATTAAATAAATCCTAATGCCAGGGCAAGGTCACCTCAACATCCTGAAATCTCAGTTCCAAACAACAGTCCAGAGATTTCTCCCACTTGCTCAGACGGCATACCACAATTCAGCCACATAATGGCTAGGCCCCTGCCTGCTAATCAGAACATGCATTGCCACAGACCCCCCCAAACCACCTGGAGCTGGCACATGCTGGAGCTGGTGGCTGTGTCAATGACAGAGCTGGTGCTTGGAGGGGAGGTAGGTCAAGGTTGAGAGCAGGAAAGGTAAAACCAAGAAGGTGTGGTTAAAACACTCTAGGCTTCTGGAGCCCTGTGGAACACATCAGAGCTTCTGTGTAGAAAGCGGGTCAGGGAGGCATTTTCCAGCATTAATTCCTAGGACATGGTGCCTAAAGAAGGGATGCGGGGCACTTGGGAAGCTAAGGATGGGCGAAGCCTTCGGCTGGGGCAAATCGGCTGGGGCAATTGATAGAAATAGCTATAAACATCGGGAGAGGCTGGCGGGAGCACCAGAAATGACCCTGTAAGCTAAGGCTAGGTAAGAAACTAGACGAGAAGTGAGGAACAAAACTACAAACACAGCCAATCTGCTGATAACAGAAACCCCAAAATGTCCTGTCAGGACACAGAGTCAAATTATCTCAGGCTTAGAAAGTGGAAGACGGAGCAAATGAAAAAAGGAGATGCAATGCGGACAGGAACACAGAAAGAAAATGCAAAAATGCGACAGATGCCCCTGAGTAGCATTAAGGAAGCCCAGGTTACCTCGGCACAGGCATCCGCACAGCCCTGCAGCTGCAGCTTCATCAGACCAGTGCAAGAGCCCCTCACACCTGGGAACAGACGTCCGGACGAGTGCCAATAGAGATGGCTGCCTTAAATGTTCCCTGTCACATGACTGGATACAGGCTGGAGGTGTTAAATCGAAAGCTCTCGATTTTAGTACCTCCTCAACTCTGCAATTTAGAAAATCCACGTAGTGAAAGGCTTTCCTAAGTCATGAAGGGCTGAGAGTAAGCAGCCCTGAAACGTTGTGTTCTTATCTATTTAGCAAACTCGTGGAAATTTAACAACCTATTTGTTTTATGTACATCCACCATATGCACTTATAGGTTTCATGAAATCATTTTCATTCAAATACACCACGTATTTACCTCTGTTCCCCACCTGGGCCCCGAAAGCCTCTTTGTTCCCCACAACAGCCCATTTCTACTCTGACGAATATGTAGGGATGACTTCACGAATACACAGAAAAGCCAGGATCCACAAATGAGGGGGAAGAAATACAACTCTTGACTTTCCGTGTCTGACTTAACTTAGGAGAATGATCCTCAGTTGCAGCCATTTTCCCTCCAATGACATAATTTCCTCCTTTTCTATGGCTGAATAAAAGCCCCACATTTTCTCCATCACATGTCAAGAGCCACCCAGACTGGTTTCATAGCTTAGCTGCGAGAATGGTAACAGTGATGATAAAATATGCCAGTATCTCTGTGACAATCTGCTTTTGAATCATCAATGGACAAGGAAGAAATGTTTAATGAAGTAAATTCTAAAGTTCTTAAAAACAAGTGCCAATGGAGAAGGGACACATCAAAACCTATGAACATCAGCAAAAGCGGAATTCACAGGCAGAGCCCAGGGAGATGCCAGCAAGCCCCACCTGCACCAAAAAGGCAGGGACAGCTCTGACGACACCCCACTGGTGTATCTCAAGGAACCAGAAAATTGAGAAGGAAAAGAAATAGCAAAATCAGAACAGAAATAAGTGAAATGGGGACTTTGGAGGACAGAAGAAGGAAGAGCCGCTTCCTTTAAAAGATGAAACAGACAAACCTTTAATTAGACTGAGAAAAAGAGAGGAATCCTCGGATCCTGGAACTCAGAATGAAATGAGAGAGGTTACGGTCCACACAACGAAGTACAAAGGATCATTAGAGATGAGTGTGAACACCATGTGCCAACTGACTGGGGAAATTGGAAGAAATGGACGCACACACCGAAACACATTACGAAGATCCAATCATGAAAGAACAAAACCTGAAAAGACCTGGTCCGTGAAAGTTACTGAATCAGTAATAGTCACCCATGGGGGAAAGGCCAGCACAAGCCTGGGCTGCCCCCTGCCCTTCCCCCAGCCCTACCTAAAGAACAGCTGGCTGCCAGCTGTACTGCCACATGTGCCTCTCAAGAACAAAAGCAAAGCTCAGCCAAGCGTGGCACACGCCTGCTATTTGTGCTCAGGAGGCTGAGGCAGGAGAATCCAAAATTTGGAGCTCCTTTGGGCTCCATAGGGAAAGCCCATCTCAAAGAAGAAAGGAGAAAGAGAAGGGAAGGTGGTATAAATAATACTTGAAGCCAAGGCTCGACAAGGAAAGAATTCTAAATGCAAGCATGAGACCAGCATTGCCTGAGCACCAAAACAGAGGAAGAGAAGGCCAAAACTGAAAAGCACAGGCCAGTATGACTGATGAACACAGAGGCCAACGTCCTCAACAAAATAATCCAGGACTGCATTGATTCTTATTAATAACCAGTAACTATTATTTATTGACTCATAATTAACAATTCACTGTGGTGAATAGTGACACCTCAACACATGCAAATCAGTCCACTTGATTTATCAAGCCAATGAAGGTCAAAACAGATGGTCATCCAAATGGATGATACAGAATAGGTATTTATAAAATTCAGCAACTTTTTTTGATTTACAAAAGAACAAAATTGAACAAATTTGTTCTAAAAAACATATAACTGAAAGTTGGAGAGGGAATATATCTGAGCCAGCATCTAGGAAAATGCTGAATGGAAGGAGTTGTCAACCATTTTCCTTTTTAGATTTAAAATAAGATAAAGTGCTAACTTTTAGTTTCCTTCAGTTTTGCTTTGGACCTCCTAGCCAACGCAACAAGGCAAGAGAAGAAACCAATCATCTAAACCGGGAAAGAGGAAGAAAAAGGGTTGCCATTTGCAAAAGACAGTCAATCCCAATGTGCATCAAAAATTGCCATAGTTGCAGAACACAGAAGCAACATACAAAAATCAGGAACTTTAAAAGTAAATACACCAAGTGTGAACTGCCCAACTACAAATAAACAACACAGTTTCATTCACAGTAGCTACAAAAATACATATAAAATAAATAGGAATAAAATGAAAGAAGTGAAAGAGCCCTACAATGAAACTAAAAAATTCTCATGAAAAAAACTAGAGGACACAAACACATTTCAAAAGGGTAGGGGACACCTGGAGAGATGGCCCAGCGGTTTAAGAGCACTGGCTACTCTTCCAAAGGACCTACGTTCAAACCTCAGCATCCACATGGCAGTTCGCAACTGTCTGTAGTTCCAGTTCCAGGGGATCTGACACCCCCACATGGACATACATGGAGGCAGAACAACGAGAGAGAGAGAGAGAGAGAGAGAGAGAGAGAGAGAGAGAGAGAGAGAGAATGAATCTCAAGTTCACAATTGAATCAATATAATTAAAGTGTCTATGTTACCCAAAGTAATTAACAAATTGAATACAGTCCTATCAAATATCAATGGCATCCTCTACAGAACTAGAAAAAACAAGCCCAGCCTTATCCATCCCAATAAGAATGGCTAATCTCAGAAAGGCTAGAGAAAACAAAAGGAACACAGATGTGAAGAAATGGACCCTTGCACATGGTCCATGGAGGTACAAATTAGGGCAGCCATTATGGAAATAGTAGGTTCCTTAAAAAATAAAAGTAAAATATAGGCTTTGCTTATGATCCAGCTATCTGACTACTGGGTACATTCCAAAGGATGAGATAGATCAGTACATCAGAACCTGCGCCCTCATGTTCACTGAAACACTGTTCACAACAGCCAAGTAAACAGCTTAAATGTTCATCAGTTAATGAGTACTTAAAGAAAATGTGATATAACCACACACAAATAGTGTGCAGTCATGAAAGTAATAGAATTTTGTCATCTACGAAGTAGCAATTGAACTGGACCTAATTAGAAGCACATAAATAATTATGTGCTAGAAATTTCAAAAAGCTAACAATATCTTAAATATGCTCACCTTAAGGAAATGATACATGTTTGAGAAAAATATATATGTATGTATAACTTGATTTCATATATACATATTCAAGTATTTATTTTTATATATCAGTTAAAATTAATTTAAAGGAAAGAAAAATGTCAAAGTGCACAGACAAATATTTATATGACATAATAATGAAGAAAAACTATAAATACAGAATTAAATCATTTTTTAAAAAACGAGGGGGGGCAGGAGAGATGGCTCAGCAGTTAAAAGGTTTTGCTGTTCTTGCAGAAGACTGCAGTTTGTGTCTTCGGCGCCACACAGCAACTTAAAACCATTCATAGCTGCAGTGTCAGGGGTTCAAATGCCCTCTGTTGGCTTCTGTGGGATTCTAAACACGCATAGTACACATACATAAAATTAAAGAAATATTTTTAAAGTACCAAGAAGTGCAGGAAATAACTGAAAAATATTTTTGCTTTTTCTCTCATTATCACTATGAGGATCAAAAAGCAGGGGGAGGCTTTTAGGAATCATTGCTGTACTGAAAAGTAGAGCTGCTTATAAGCCTATGTTTTCTTAAACAAACTGTGAGCATTTACACAGAGGAAAGTCTCACAAGTCTAGCTTTCTACATGAGAGTAAACAAAAAATAAAAGCACTATTCAGAGTCACAAAAAAAAAAAAAAGAGTTTCGGGATGTGTGTGTGTGTTTGCTTGTGCATTTGCATATATGTGCATATGGTGTGTGTTTTGTGTTGTGTAGATATGTGTATATTTGTATGTGTGTGTGCACATGCATGTGTGCATGTGTATATATATGTGTGCCTGTATATGTGTATGCATGTGGCAGTGTGTGTCCGTGTGTGTGTGTGTGTGTGTGTGTGTGTGTGTGTGTGTGTGTCCGTGTGTGTATGTGTGTGTTCACAGAGGCCAGAGAAACATCAGGTGTTGTTCCTCAGGACCCATCCTTTTTGGGTTTTGCTTTGCTTTGCTTTTTCAATTATTTTAGATTTGTTTGTCTCATGTTTGTGTTTGCCTATGTGTATGTCTGTGTACCACATGCATGCCTGGTGCCCACAGAGGTCAGAAAACGGCATCAGATCCTCTGCAACTGGAGTTATGGGTGGCTGTGAACTATCACGTGGGTGCTTGGAAATTAACCCCAGTCCTTTGCAGAAGTCACATGTGCTCTTAACCGATGAGCCGTCTCTCCGGCCCCCTTCTTGTTTCTAAGACAAGGTCTCTCACTGGCCTGCAAATCACCAAGTAAGCCCAGCTGCCTGACCAATGGGCCCCAAGAGTCTCTCCTCCCTTCTCCCCACCCCCCCCCCCTCCCCCCATTTCCACCTCCCGAGTGATGGGATTACAAGCACACTCCACTACACATAGCTTTTTATGCATGAATTCTGGGGGTCTAACTCAGGCCTTCATGCCTACAAAGCATTTTCCTGAGCTATCCCCCCAGCCCCTAATTCTTAATACTTCTTCAGCACTAAAGTAAGCCAATGGGATGCTGCTGGACAACTGGGGGAAAAGATGGGATAAAATAACATCTTAGATGAGTGCTTTAAAGAAGTATTACAAGTCACCTGGCTAGCACAGTGTAATTGTCATCACAACTGCTAAAATAAAGAAGACCAGACGCCAGTGAGGTGGCTGACTAGTAAAGGCGCTCACCACCAAGCCTGAAAATCTGAGTTTGATTCTCAGACCCCACATGGTAGAAGGAGAAACACCAACTCCTGCAAGCTGTCTCCTGGCTTCCCCCATACACCTAATATGGCATGAAAGCGCACGCGCGTGTACACACACACACACACATACACACACACACACGTGCCCCACAGAGTCAATGGATGTAATTTATTTAATGACCACAACTCTGGCTCTCTAGATTTGGCATGCTGTTTTCTTCTAATAAAAATAATTTTACTTAAAAATGAAAATGACACACATTTGGGAAGAGTTTTCCCATACCAGCCAACTGATAATCAGCTGTGAAATATATATATTGATACTATATCAAGCTATCAAGGAAATGTAATTAATGGATAAATAAACAAACCTATTGCGCATTTTCAGTTTCTCCACTGAGAAGAGTACTGAGGCCTTCCAAGATCAGCTGAAGGTCACAGAGAATTTATATAAATAGAGCACAGGTCTGTTTTCCCAATCCACCACACAACACAGACCTACAGGCAGGGAATGTTAATGATGCAATTAAAAGTTCTCTAAAATTAAAACTGCATAAAGGGAAAAAGCCTTGGAAGAAATTGTGTTTTCACACAAAATACTGAAGACCAAAGTGGTCACCTATAAACCAGTATCACATGAACCTACTTAAATAACTAGTTTTAAAATCCATACATGTTATCTTTTTTTTTTTTTTCCCTTGAAAACCTCAAGGTCTGTTGTGACTCGCAAATAACATTCATTTACTAAGTCCCTGACCATGCTTCCTGAGAACCAAGTGCAAGCCTAGTGTTACCTGGGCACTGACCATGTAGTAACTAACCGAGTCCCTGTCCTTGTCAGTCTCATATGCTGGTAGACAGAGATAAACAGCAGGCACATAAACCATGGGACAACAAGCTAGGTGGCGTGGGGGAGGCAATGCCATTGAGTCAGGAGACTGAGAAGCACCAGCAAATAAAGGGCAAATCCCACTGTAGAGTCAGTGGTCAGACAGCCCATCTGAGGGGTGAGAGACACAGCGGTACCTCAGGAGCAAGCCATGTGGACAGCTGCCTGAACCAGGCAGACACATCAGCACATGCACAGGCGCAGCACATGAACATGCTGGGACACTACAAAAGGAAGTAGTCAGAGCCCACGAAAGCCGTGGGAGAGGATCTCGACCGTGAATCCTAGACTGCCCGTGGTATTTGCAATTGACTGGCTTTGGTGGGTGAACAACGGTAAGAAAACCAGAGAGAGTGAAAGAATGGAAACTACCTTCCACTGGGTTCCTACTAATGCTCCCAAGTACCCAATAAAGGGCATCATCTGATTTAATCACACGCCATTCTAAAAGAGGGAGGCCTCTCTTATGGATGAGGTGCCCAGCCAGGAAAAGGGCAACACCAAATTTAAATGCAGATCTTTCCGACTGTAAAGTTCAAGGCAGCTTCTCCAAAAATGCCAGCTCAAAAGAGAAGAGACTATTTCCACACAGGAACTGAAAAGATGGCACTGGAGGCAAGAGATATTTGCAGGTCGCCTTTAGCTTCCATCATCTTCACAGAAAGGCAAAGAGGCACCGTACACCTTTGCGACAACATACAGAAAATGTTCACAGTTACACATTTCGATGTTCCCAAGTTGGGGTTCTCCTATGCTCCCAGTGAAGAGGCTAAGAAACGTAGTGCTAGGAGCTGGCTAGCTCCCTGCCTGGAAGAAAGCTATTTCCTTCCTCCAAGAAAAGTTCTGGTTTAAAGACTCTTATGGGCCACACAGCAGATCTTTCTCTGGGTTAGTAACTCAGATCTCAAACACCACGTCACAAAACTTCTCTGGGATCCAAGAACTTGCAGATGAAAACCGTGAGGGGAGTCCTGTGAGGCTTGGCGGAGAGATAAGTGAGCAAATGTTTGCAATTCCCTGAAACTAAAAAGATAAGCAAGAATAAAGTTAGGCAGTGCTTGAGCTATTCAGCTTCAGTTTAACTTGTAAATTGTATAATCCTGCGTCAAGATAGATTTGCTGCCCAGCCATTCGTTAATGTGTTATTGTAAACTAGATCTAGAAATATGATAAAGAAACATAAATAATTACCTGGCTTTAACAGCCAGAAACAAAACAAAGCAAAACATGACGCTGAATGCCAATGCCAACATACAGTCAAGATGAGGTCCTCCAGGCTATGCTAACCCAAGATAAAAGCCAGTGGTTTCGCCTACCATGCAATAAAGTGGCCATGTCTGGGGAAAGTTCTGCTTGCTAAAATCTGGAGCAGGTGAAGGCCACTACTAGACTCTAGTAGTCAAGGCCAGGGTTGTGCCTAAAACCCTACAGCACACGGACAACCCCACAATAAAGAACTAAAGGACCAGCTACAGGAGATGCCCTGCCTAGCACGCACAGGCACTAGGTTCTGTCACAAGTCCCACAAAAGATAAGACAGAAGAAAAGAGGGAGGAGGGAGAAAGGGAGTAAGGAAGGGAAGAAAGGCAGGCTATCCAGCCCCAAATGTCAATAGTGTTAAGGTTGGGAAACCCTATTCTAGGGTTATTAAGAAAAAGAGGGTAATATCTGTGAATATAAATAAACTGGAAGAGTCAGTGAGAAAAAAAAAATACTGACAGATTGGAATTTTAAAGATAAGGAAATGCATTGCCTAAACTGCCCTGTAGGTTGTACTTTGTCATTTTTATCTGATTTTCAAGTCCACAAATAATACTTCTGCCCCCATAGAAGTCTGTTTAAGTAGCAACCAAGTGACTTCACCTGCCAGTGCTAGCAAGTAAGCCTTCATTTCCTCCCTCTGCACCCAGCATTGCCAAGCCAGGCTAAGCTCCCAAGCTCCCCCAGGGCCTTAAGCCAGACTGTTTCTCCATCACACTTGGTATTTCCCCTCCATACAGTGAAGAGAACCCTGCCGCTAGGGGACACCACTTGGATGAACCAGCCCACCAAGAACTTCAGGCTTCCTAAGGACAGCAGGGCTAAGTGCTTGGAGCACTTGAAGGAGTAATGGTAAAAAAGATGGATGCAAGCCACGTTTGCCCTTTTGCCAGATTGTCCAGTGAATATTCAGACCCAACGATTCAAAGAATTTACATATGGCTCTGGCGTCTCACTGGAGCTGGGACAGCAGTCACAGGAGAATGCACTGTCCCCAGGTTGACTCTGGCTCAAGGGCAAAATGTTTCCCCCACAGGCACAAGGCCCTAGAGTCAATCCCTAGTACTACAAAAAAAGGACAATTTAATACAGTGATTATATTTTCTCTCAGGAATTCCTCTATGTATGTATGCATGAATGTATGTATGTATACATGCATATATATGTATATACACATGTGTGTATATGTGTGGTACATGTGTGCATTTACATGTGTGTATATATGTATGTATGTATATACTTGCATATATTGTATATGCATATGTACACATATACAACATATATAATATATTAAAACAATCTTCACATAAACCAAAAACTGACTATTCTTTGGGGGTAAATATCCAAAAGTTCAGCTTTTAAATGTCAATCCATGGAAGAATTATATTTTGCTCAAATGAATATATATAGAATTTTTCTGAGCTGGATCAATAAACGCATATACCACTTTGTACACAAAGGATTTCTCACCACATATCCTTTCCTGGAACACACTGAGGAAAAGGGCTTTGCTTGTGGCTCAGCTGGATCACTGTGTGTCAGTCATCCTCCATGCCCCAGATCACTACAAAGGGAGGGACGAAGGTTTGCACGCAGCACTCTATCGAAGCCCCTCCCCCAACCGGAAGCTCTGCCGCCTCTAACCACATGGCCCTGAGAGGCTCGACTGCCAATGATTCCACTTTTCTAATATTTGAAACTTTCAAGTATGTGGTCTTATTTTTCTAACAGATTCTTAGAATCATTTCTGTTCTTCTACATCACAAATCCCTTTATCTGGCCCACGGGTGCTGTGGTAGAACGCGGAATGCCCTGAACTCCGATCCGCAGAATCCAAAGGCAACACAGAAAGAAAGAGAACACCTCCTGTAACTGCACCCTGCAGAAGGTGGACTCTGCCTCCTCGCTCCTTAAATATGGTCACAGTAGGGGGCCAGTGGCAGAGCTCAGCAGACTGACAATTAATTCCCAAAAGTTGTCCTCTAACCTCCACAGGCAGGCCACGCATCCCTTCGCTCACCCACAAACACACCCATAAATAAGTAAAATAAATGTGACTATAAAAAAACACTAACAGCCTGAAGGAGTGTGGGGGCATGGCAGCAACTTGACGTGGATTCTACAGTGAACTTGCCTAGTCAGCACACTCGTAGGCATGTGCTGGGAGGTGGATGCATCCTTGGGACACAGAAGCTGTACCGATGAGATTCTCCCTAGCAGTCTACACATCTCCTCATTGGCTGGTCCTGATTTGTGTTGGTGTTCTGGGTTACACAGGACGGTAGAAGAGAAGAGACACTGTAGGATGGATTTAGGCTTCTCAGCAGCGCGATGGATCAACCTCTGAAGGAAGAACTCCAAGCTGCTTGGCAGAAGTCTAGTTATTGTTACACAAGAGGCACCTTTAGCAAGTCAATTTCCAAATGCCAAAACCTCTTATCTGATCTATGAGTTGTCTAAAAACCATTACCTAAGCAATTCTCAGCCATAGGAGAGTTCCTGGTTTGCCAGGCGTGTCTTGGGACTAAGTTATGCAAAGGCTCTGTGAATCCTTCAGGAAGAGCAACTCCATAAATCTCAGATAACTATCAGTGACTACAAAAGGGTACTTTACAGCCTAGGCGTCATTGCTCCAGAACTCATGCCAGACGCAATGGCTTTGCTAAAATTCTGCTACAGATTTGTAGCCTATACACAAAGCCTTAAACCTAAGTATAGTGCCTTCTCACTTCCTGTGAGTCAATCATGTGAATTACTGAACCAAATGATTAGTAGAAACCCCTTTCAGAAACTGGGGTTACCTATGAGCTCCAAGAGTTTGTAGCTGGTTTCTGAAACGAGAAAAATCTTTTGGAAAACAGAGGCATCCACCTATGAAATCTGTATAAGCATCAGGTAGTTAGCATCAAAATTGCATTGCAAGTATGGACTTCGGTTTTAAAACAAATACTGTATGCATAATGGTTCGTTAGTTTTGGCAAATGTATTATATAAAGGCATAAGATGCTAATAGGAAAACCTGGGAATATGCTATCAGAATTTCACCATGTTTCTAACGCCTCTTCAAATCCAAAGCTATCCTAAAATTAGAAGCAAGGGCTGGGAATATAGTACAGAGGTTAAGAGCCCTGGATATTCTTCCAAAAGACTATGGTTTGATTCCCAGAATCCACCAGGCAGCTCACATCCACCTGTGATCCAATCCCAGGGAGTCAATGCCCTCTTCTGGTCTCAAACCACCAGTCACACACACAATGCACAGAGAAACATACAAATAAAGCATCGCTATGTAAAGTAAATAAAATTATAAAATTAAAAAGTCATTTTCTTTTTTACAAAATATACTTTACCTTGATTCTAAACTGCATCAAATGAATGATGTTTAGAAAAAAACCTGGTAGCTATCTGCTTCTCATGTTATGCTACAATAATTGAAGAATTATAATAACTAAATGGCAAAATAATTAAAAGTTAATTATATAAGCATATTACTTTAATCACCTTTCATTGGCTAACACAAAAATTAGTTGTGCATAGTAGGCCACCTACACTTTGGATTTTAAGCCATTTACTTCACTATATTAAAATGAGGCTTTCACTTTCATTCTCTCCAAAGGACAGTATAATGAATGCTGTTGAGTGTATGCTGACGCTAGACTATTATACAATAGTTCAGTCATAGCTATAGAATAGCATGAACCCACACATCTCAGTGTGGGAGGTTCCAAGCTCCATAACATAATGCCAGACTCCAGAAGCCGACCCATCCTTCTCTCTCTAGAATAAAACAAGCTTATTGTACCCCGGCACTAGCTGGTCTCTACACCAGGAATGTTCTTCCTCCAGATCTTAATATAGCCAAGCCCTTGTAATTTAAGTCTTGGTAAATGTCACTTTATTCAAACATCCCTTCCCTGTCTATCCAACCAAAAGAAGCATACTCAATGTCCTATGTCTCCTATTTATACTTTTACTCACATTGCTAATCACCACTTGATACTTTCTAATGTTTTTTTTTTTAATTCACTTTCTATTTCCCTACTAGAATGCAAATCTCATGGTTTGCGCAAGAAGTGTGAACACCTATAATCCCAGCACTAAGAAGTCTGCGGCAGACAGATAGCCAATTTCAGACTGGCCTAGGTTATATGATGAGACAGTGTCTCGAAAGAAATACGCAAACAAAACCCAAAAAGCATGCCTTCCCTACCCTGAGGGCTACTCTGATTCAGGCCCTAGAACCGTGTCTGACATAATGTAGTGATCAATGAAAGGGTCTGGAAAGGATGGATGGATGTAGGTGGATTAATGGATGGATGATCGATGGATGATGGATAGCTAGATGGATGGATGGATGGTGAGTGGATGGATGGATGGATGATGGATGGGTGGATGGATGATGGATGGGTGGGTGGATCGATGGCTGGATGATGAACAAAACATAATTGTACAATAAGACTAAAATGCAAGCTATTAAGGGAAATTTAAGAAAAGAAATTGGCATACTAGGGATTGAATCATCATTAAGAAATCTAGTAAGTCCTAATTATGTCCCAGATTATTCGTATACATAATCTCATTTAAACCTTCACAAAACTCTACAAGGTAGAATAGGCGGAATAGCCTATTTATTATTCACAGATGGAATTGGAAGAGACCTTGTAATTAGTTCAATAGTGAAAACTGCACGGCTTACATCCCACTGATGCTAAGACCATCCTTTTTTCATCCCTTTGATATAATAATTCAATTGTTTATTACAAACCACACACACACACACACACACACACACACACTTGGGTGGCAGTTTTGATATATTCTGTTGTTGTTACTGCTGTTTTGAACCCAGTGCCTTTCTTTTGCACACAAGGCAAGCACGCTACCACTAAGCTACGTCTCTAGCTGCTGTGTATGTGTTCACGGTATCACTCTTCAGTTGTTGGGGGTTTGTTTGTTTGTTTGTTTTGCTTTGAGTTGTGTAATCTGGGTTCTGTTTGGGTTTGGGTTTTGCAGTGTTTGGGACCAAACAGAGAACAGTGCTCATGCTAGGCTGGCACCCACCACGGAGTTACATGTGCAGCTCCCATTTGCTCATTTTTTTGGCTGCCTTTAAATGAGCTCAGGATAATTGGGAGTCTAGCACAAGGCCAAAGCTGTGGCTTTTGCTGTGGCTTTTGCTGTGACTGCAGCTTAAATCAAGTAATAAGGACATCCTGAAGACAGCTGTGCTGGGCATAAAAGATAAAACGCTATTGGTGCAGGATCCCCAGCCTAGAAATATGGAAGACACACAAGAAAAGGGCACCCCTCAGTCTCCTTGTTCTGATCGCCGCCCGTCACTGGCTGACATTCAAAAATTGACACAGAACCATCAAGGTCACCTACAGAATGACTGTCCTGTCATTTCTAAGAAACAGCACAAATGAGACTGTAAAAAATGGCTGTGAACTATGCCCTATGTTTAAGCAAGGATCCCTTTTATCAGTGTTTTCATCTTTTCTAGCACTCCCTTGTGTACCTGCAAGCCTGCACAAGCCTCCTCTTCAAGGAAAGGTTAGCTGAATAAGGAAGTAAGTATACCGTCACATACCTTCCCTGATATGTAAATTTTGCTGCAGACTAAGTAACTCCCAAGCCCCAAAACCCGTAGCATACTGATCCTAACACCACGCTCGCTCCGCTCTTTGGTGTCTTGTCCTGCCGCTCAATCAATAAACTTCTTAAACCAGCTTCCCTCTGAGCCCAGGAAACTCTTTTCTACGGCCTCGGAGGCTCTGTGGGGACACTTCTTCAGGCTGCTCTTTTGGCACTGAGTGAGAATATTTACAAGTTCAGGGCCCTTAAGCCTCTGTGCTGGCCAAAGCATTTCGTTCTAATTGAAAATGAAAGAGGACTTCAAAGAAAGCACCTCGCCTAGAACCTCGCCGAGCATTCCACAAAGAGCGCCCAAAAATAACTCGACAGAGTGGCTTCAACCTGAGTAACAAGGTCCCACACAATTTCCTTTCCAGCACGGATGAGAAAACATGCAAGTCGTTATATATAGAAATCTGAACGCTGACCCTTGAGTGAGCCAGATCCAGCTGGCCTCCCAAGAATAGCATCGGCCATTCCTCTGTGCTCTCCCTGCATCCTGACTCTGCCGCTCTTGAAATACAGAAGCAACTGTACAGAACAGTCACGAGGAACAAAACCTCAGCAGGCTTTCCTGGCAGTGATACCTCTTACCCTCGGAGTACATCCACCACATCCCAGGCCCTCCTCCCTCCTGGGAGGAGGCTTTCCTCCAGGCTTCCCCAAGGCTGTGCTCCAATAGGTCTCAACCTGTGGGTCATGACCCTAATGCGGGTCAAATATAAGAAAACCTGTATATTAGGTACTTACATTACGATTCATAACAGTAGCAAAATTACAATTATGAAGGAACAACAAAAAAATTATGATTGAGGGTCACCAAAACACGAGGAACTGTATTAAAGGGTCCCAGCATTAGGAAAGTTGAGAACCACTACTCTAAGCTAACAGAGACCCCCAAAGTGCTCAGACTCCCACTCTAGCTGTTTCTCTACCTGGCCAATTTGTCTTCCCAACTTACTTCATCTTGTTACATATTTACAGTAAACATATTTGCAAAGAATTTACCCAGCTGAAATGTTTACAGGTTACAGTTAAAGAAGTGTGTTTAATTTCTAAGGTGTTGAATGAGAGGAAAAGATTAATAAAACTCGGAATGCTAAAATTGATCATCTAAATTCATACAAACAAAAGTAATGTCAAACATCCAAACAGCACATCACTTGTGGTGTAAATGTCATCAAAATACAGTGATAATAGCTGGTGTAATTAAACAGGCATCAAAGCAATCGCAGCAGGAAGCTGCTCAGGTGGACACCACTACAACTTTATGGAAATGAGCAATTCCGCTGATTTTTAAATGCCTGGGAGTATGGAGATTTAAAATAATAAGACTGCTTATGCTGGGTGTGTGAAAGGCAGCACGCAGAAGACATTCCAGCACTGACCAATGGTACCACACTTCAGAGGTGGGAAACTGAACTGGTAAACTAGGGAAATAAGACTACTGCACACTCATATTTCTGATGGATCAAAGGTAGAAATAATTAATCCATTAAAATACTAGAAAAAGTAATAGTGGTTATTACCTCTAAGCCTGAAATTGCTTTCTAAATAAGATATAACATCTCAAAACAATAAATTGCTAAATTTGATGGTTTGCGTTTTACCTAGAAAGGAAAAAACGTTGAAGTCAAAATATGAATTAAAAAAACAGCAAAATATACTAACACACATGACAAAGTACAGTTTCTTTACATGGGAAGAATTCTTACAACTTGATTAGGAAAAAAAAAAATCAACTATGCTATACAAATATGGGACCTACAGGCTGCTCACGAGATAGAAATACCAGCAAGTGACTTTTAGCCCATTAGCAGATACTCAGGTTCACTCACAACCAAAAAGTAAAAATTAAAATAAGACCACTTACACTTGTCCAAGCAGCAAAGATCAAAAGTGAAAATGGACAGAGCGCTGCCCAAGTCCGAGACCACCTGCTCATCTCAAGTGCGTGGGAGGCAGAAGCAGGAAGACGAGCTATGTGGGACGTCTGAGGCCAGCCTTGACCATATGACCCTTGTCTCAAAAGCCAAAAAGAAAAATTGAATTCTACATCACTCTAGCAGCAAAGTATGAAGTAGGCATCTGGGAAATTTCTCTTTCTGGGCCGGTGATTGAACCTGGGGCCATGAGCATGTAAGACGGGCACTCTAACACAAAGCTAACTTGGCTACATCCCCAGACATTTGTTTGTCTGTCTGTTTGTTTGTCTGTCTGTCTGTCTGTTTTTTGAGATGAGGTCTCATATACCTCAGGCTGGCCTCTAACCTTAACCCAGATACATAACTCAAACTTCCAATAGAAAAAAAAAATCATGATTTGTTCTTATCACTGTTCTTGTTTTGTGGTACAAAGGCTCAAACCCAGGGCCTTGGACATGAGGCAAGAACTCTATCATTGAGCTGCATGCACTCAGCACTAATGGAGTATAAACTGGTCATGGCAAAATGCATCAAAATTGGGACTACACATACTCTTTGACGCACTGACTAAACTTCTGGGAATTTATACAACAAGATCCATATGGAGAGGGATGTCTAAGAGTGTTGAGAATGTGCTACTATCTGTAGAAGCAAAGAAGCTGGGAAAATGTCGATCCATCAGCAGAGCGGCTAAATAACAATTCATCTATGTAAGGAAACACTGAATGCGCAAGAACAACTCAACAGATCTGTCTGAATTAATCCTCAAAACACACCGAGCGAGAAACACATGGCACGGAGGCTCCCTCGCTGCTGTTTATTTAAAAGGAAAAGAGCTAGAATCAAACAGATGTGTTTGCACACACTTAAAACATCACCCAAGAAACGAATAGAAACTGATAACAATGGTCCCCGTAAGAAGGGAGTTTGGAGATCTGGAGTAAAAGATTTTTTTTAATTTTTATTTTATGTTTATGGGTGGTATCAATGTGTATGCGTATCTATGCACCACTTTGAGGAGGCCAGAAGAGGGCAACGGATCCTCTGGAACTAGAGTTACAGACAGCTGTGAGCTGGGAACTGAGCCAAGGTCCTCTGAGCAGCCAGTGTTCTTAACCACTCAACTATCTCTCCAGTCCCAAGAATTTAATTTTTTGTAATTGAGCATATTTTTACATTGTCTGAAATTTTTAGCTTGAGTGTTTTATGTTATATAAAGTAATAGTCTTTCAATTACTGTCAGACAGTTATGAGTCAGACAGGTTATGAGATCACAAACTTTTCTTTAAAGATGGTAGTTTTCTTGGGCTTCTAGAAGATGGTTCTGTGGGTCAAGGGCTTGCCACCCAAGTGTGAGGGGCTGCATGAGAGAGCCAGAACCCACATACAGCAGGGAAAGATGGCCAGGGGGAGATAATCTCTAGAAATTCACAGGCCAACTAACCTGATGGACCCAGCAGTGAACTAGAGAGCCTGCCTTAAGCAAGGTGGAAGGCAAGAACCCACATCCAAGGCTGTCCTCTGACCTCCACACACATGCCATGCCGTACACACATGCCGTGGAGCACGCTCACCCCCACTCACATATAAATACCCACTTACACACACACAAGTAAACACATACTTGTAAACATATAAGCAAGTATTATTTATTTCTTATACAAATCTTAAAATTTTACTGAACTTTCGAGGTGTTGTCAGAAGCAAATTTTCTAACTGCAAACAATTAGCCCCTTAAACACAGTAGCCTAGCCACAAGGCCTTCAATGCACAGCCTGCTAGAGTAAGCACACTTTATAAATCCTTGGTGGATGAGAAGAAGGACAAAAGAACTGGGTAAAGCAGAGCACACTGCCCAGAACTAAGTGTTCAGATACGAAGGACACCTCAGCAGCTTGCCAAGAAGGCCGAGAAAGCTCCCAATGGCCATTAGAACAGTAACAGAGCCAGTCAGACCAGTTGGAGGGCTTTCCCAAACAGTCGCCATCTGTGTTTCCACTCCCAGCTTGCTGCTGAGCACACCTTTCACTCCTGAGGTCAGGCTTCTCAGAGGCAAGTGCACATTAGCACCGTAAACTAACCACCTGACCCCAGATCTACACAGGACTAGGACCGTAACAAGGCCACGCGATTCTAAACGGAATGAGTTTTCCCTCTGGAAAAACACATGGAAATGGGGGAAAAAAAAACAAAATTTTAATTAACTAATCATTAGGTCCAACTTTTTGTGGATTTTTGGAAGGTGAGCTTCACATGATACTATAGAAATGATGGTCTGGGAAAAAGTGTGTGTTGACCTGACCTCATGCACTGCCACGCCCCACACTGTGTGGCGTTCTCACTGCTTTCTTTCTGTCTCCTTTCTACTGTAGCTCCCCTGTTGCTGACAGTCACAGGCATGAATTTAGAAGATGTCTGGTCTTATAGAAGTTAGTACTGCACAGCAGTGAGGGCCTGAGCGCGGATCCTTAGCATCCACAGAAGAAGCCAGGTTGGCCCAGCTATAGGAGACAGAGACAGGAGGATCACTGGGTCCTGCTGGCTGCCAGCCTGGCTGGTGGTTCAGTGAGAGACCCTGTCAGAAAGGGCATTTTCTTCTGGCCTCAGCTTGTACACACATGTGCACATATACGACATATACCACACACACACACACACACACACACACACACATACACGCCCGCATACAGACACAAGCACCTCTGTGACAGAAAGGCCCCCTGGGACTCTGATGGCCTTCACGGATGATGAGACCTAGGTCTTGAAGAATACACATTTATACATTACCCAGAAGTTCCCCTGACACACACAGAGGCCACAGTGAGCTTTCAAAAAAAGGTACCCCTTATTCTCGACAATTGCTATTTTGGAAAGCAAAATATTTTAAACTTCCCATCAGTTATGAATAGGACTATATCACAGAATAACACGATTCATAATGAAGCATTCTGAAGAGCACTTACAAGTTAAGTAGATTGGGCTGGAGAGATGGCTCAGTGGTTAAGAGCACTGCCTACTCTTCCAAAGGACCTGGGTTCAATTCCCAGCACCCACATGGCAGCTCACAACTGTCTGTAACTCCAACATCTGACACTCCCACACCAATGGACATAAATTAAAACTAAATAAAATATTTTTTTAAGTTAAGTAGATTATGTAGGTTAAACAGATTATTTAAGATGAAACGTAAAAACACTTGACTCGTGAATTAGAAGTGAAGGGCAGACGACAAGAAACACCAACAAGTCTTCTTAGCTCTATAAAGTTTGAAATTTTCTTCAAAGAATATGTTACTTCTGAAATAATAAAATCCATAGTCCAAACCCTTTTAAAATCTAAATACAGTTTGTTAAAAGGCAATTGTTTCAGTTTAGAAACAACTCTAGTGCTTCAGAAATCAACCAAATAAAGGGATAGTTTATATATGTTTTTCAACAACTAGTTTAACAGAGAAAGAAGCATAAAACTTTTCATACAGACCAGAGGGACCCCACCTCTTCAACCTTGAAATACTTTTACCGCACAAGCCAACTGTGACAGTTGGTGAGAGTTGTGCGCGAGCCACACTGGTACTGTATGTACCGAGAAAGGTCTAACTGCGACTAACAGGCCATCTTTACATGTCCTGTAATGTGGGTGGGTCTGTGATGCTGCTAACGACACACCCCCTAATTAATTCTCAACATACAATGGATGCGACTGCACCTCTCTGCAAAAGGCCAGAATGACTGTTGTGAACTGAAATAAAGGTGTCTGTGAGAAGATGACAGAACAGCACAGCCCTGGCGAGCAGCGTCAGCGAAGCGAGGGCTCGCTGCATCAGGCTTAGGGTAGGGAGGCCCCTCTGAGATAAGGCGGTAGTAACAGGTGCAGCCTCACAGACACACTAAACACTGGACTGTGTACCTCAAAAGGGTGAATTTTATGGTATGTGAATTGTACCTCAAGGTTCTTTTTTTCTTTCTTTCTTTCTTTCTTTCTTTCTTTCTTTCTTTCTTTCTTTCTTTCTTTCTTTCTGAGACAGGGTTTTTCTGTGTAACAGCCCTGACTGTCCTGGACTTGCTTCGTAGATCAAGCTGGCTTTGAGCCCACAGAGACCCACCTGCTTCTGCCTCCCAAAATTCAAGGCGTATGCCACCACAGCCCAGCTCAAGGTTCCTTCTTAACACTGAAAACTAAATATGTGGAGGCCAGAAGCTGACAACAGGTGTCTTCCTCGATCACTCTCCATCTTATTTTCCGAGACAGACTAACTGATTCTCCTGGGATCTGCCTGCCTCTGCCTTCTCCCAGCCCCCACCAGCAGGGTTATAAACAGGTCCCCCAGACCCAGGTTTTATATGGGTGCTGATAATGTGAACTTGGGTTCTCATGTGTGCCCCACAGGCACTTCACCACCTCAAGCATCTTCCCAGCTGCCAGAATCTCAATTATTTGGAAAATAAAAAGATAAACAAATAAGCTACAGCAGAGCACTCACACCTGTAACCCCAGCGCTCAGGAAGCTGAGGTGGGAAAAAAAAAATCAATGTGAGTCTGGGCCAGCTCAGATGGCATAGTGAACTTCAAACTAACCTGGCCTACACAGTGAGACCCTGTCTTGGGGGTGGGGTGGGGATAAAGGAACAAAACCAAAAACTCCTAGATAAATAAAACAAACCCTAATAACTAAAATAATAGCCCAAAACTGAGCAGTGGAACTCTGACATAACACACATGTGCAAATATAGTGCAGCCAAGCTAAGTACAGAAAGGAAAGAGAGCACACAGATGAGCAAGTTTCTGGCTTGGGGGATGGGGGAGGGGGCGGGGGGGGCTTCAGAATTTGTATGTTCCCAGCTTTGATTCCAAAACGAAAGCGTAGAAAGGACCTCAAATTCAAGTCCCAATCTTTATTCTTCCCCGAGAAGCCGCCCCTTGAAAACTTTCCTCCAGTTTTCTAAACGTGTCCAGCCAGAACCTGGGTGAACACATGGCTGTCCTGCGAGCTCCTTCACAGCAGGCTCTCTCCTTGCGGGCCAGAGAGGACGGCTACAAAGCCCTTTTCTCTCAGTACAATAGACAACTCTTTGTTCAACGGGACTTCTGCAGCTTGGGTAAATAAAAACAGAGGGCCCAGCACCCATTTGTAGAAGATCTGCAGGATTCCTCAGCCTCTCCACGTTTAAGCCTAACAGCTCTGGGAAATCCCTTTCCAAAAGACGTGCTTTGACAGCAAAAGGGAACAGGAGGGCGGGGCATGCAATAAGGCCATCCACAATGCTCCACCTGTCTACCAAAGCTATAAAGGGTTTGCACAAAGCATGAGACAACGCTGCACAAGACACGAAAGGAAAATAGTTTTCCCTAAAAAAAAAAAAAAAAAAAGAAACATAGTTTGCAGAAGAGAGGAAGAACAGATGCTGGGGGTGGGTGAGTGGTAATATTTTATTTCTTTCTTGCTTTCTTTTTTCCTTTTGTACAAGGGAGTTTAGGCCTAGTCTTACTGTGGCCTGTTATGCCGAGTCCGGTTACTATCCTATTTCTTGAATTGAATGCTGAGTGAGATCAGCATGGAAAACTCATCAAGCTATAGGATTCTGATGGTCGCTCTCCAGATGCGTGTACTTCTAGAAAAGTAAAGAGCTGAGCGTGATGGCCATGTCTTTAACATTATCACTCAGGAGGCAGAAGCAGGCAGAGAGCTCTGGGAGTCAGGGACCAACCTGGTCTACATAGTGAGTTCTGGGCCAGCCTAGTCTATACAATGAGACTTTGACTCAATAATAATAATAATAATAATAATAATAATAATAATAATAATAATAATAATAATAATAATAATAAAAGAGGTGAGAGGAGAGGAAGCTGAATGGATGAGGTGGGGGTGAGGAGCTCCGGCTGCACTGTCAGGGGGCCCAGGTTCGGTTCCCAGCACCACAGGGCAGCTCACAACCCTCTGTAACTTCAGGTCCAGGCCTTTGATGCTCTTCTGACCTCTCTGAGCACCAGGCACGCAGGCAGTCTGTCTATGTATCTGCATGCAGGCAAGCACTAATACACGTAAAATAAAAATAAATAAAGCCTTTTTAAAAAACATAAACAAATAAGAGGAAAACTAATTTCATTAGTTCCCTTACTAAACTAAACTGACATTTGTGTCCCAGCATCCACATGGTGGCTTACAATGCTCTGTAAGCCATTCCAGGGGCATCTGACTCCTCTTTCTGGACTTGGAGGGCAGATGACTCAAAAACAGCACACATGAATCCATGTAGGCAAACATATGCATACATAAATAAAAATAAGTAAGTCTTCCTTAAAAAATTTTTAAATGATGATGGTGGTGACAATGATGACAACACTGTAGTGACATCACTATAGTAATGACAACCCTATAGTGATAGAAATCACTATGGTACCAGGCACTATATTGGAAACACTTACATGTACTTTTTTTTTTTTTTTTTTTTGAGACAGGGTTTCTCTGTGTAGTCTTGGCTGTGCTGGACTCATTTTGTAGACTAGCCTGGCCTCAAACTCAGAGATCTGCCTGCCTCTGCCTCCCAGAGGACTGGTATTACAGGCGTGCACCACCACGACCCGCACACATACTTTTTTTTTTTTTAAAAAGATTATATAGTATGCCTTAACATGTCAAGAAAGGAGTGGACCATGTGGACCATGTGTAGATATGTCTGTCCACAGTAAAGTGTGGCAACTCAGATCTAAAAATCACAGCACTCACGTATAGCAAGGCCCACTCTCAAAACAGAAACGTCTGTCTACAGTCTCGTTCCTCGTGGGAGCTGGTACAGTCAGGACTTGGCTCTACAATGCTCCCTTGGCCTGAGTATATATCCTCTGCACTGTCAAGAAGGAAAGAAAATGTCCAAATCAAACTGTGCTCGGAGCTCAGTGGTAAAGCACTTGCCTAGAGTGCACCGTGCCCAGGTTCTGATCCAGCTCTGAAAATCAGGACAAAGGAAAAGGACGAAGAAAGGAGAGAAGGGGAAGAAGAGGGGGTTGAAAAGGGAAGAGGGCACTCAACAAGAAAAAAGACTTGAAGGCAGTGAACCGCATGTGAGGGTGCACAGCCTGCACTGTCCTCACTGTGCAGGGGAGCGGATGTGAGGGTGCACAGCCTGCGCTGTCCTCACTGTGCAGGGGAGCGGATGTGAGGGTGCACAGCCTGCGCTGTCCTCACTGTGCAGGGGAGCGGATATGAGGGTGCACAGCCTGCACTGTCCTCACTGTGCAGGGGAGTGGATTCGAGGGTGCACAGCCTGCGCTGTCCTCACTGTGCAGGGGAGCAGATGTGAGGGTGGCAGAGCAGATTCTGAGTTCACAACACACCAGTGACTCCCCCAAGATTACACTGCTACTCATGGGCCTGGATTCAAAACGAGTTTCGAAGGCCAGGCTGTCTCCAGCCCCTTCCCAGGCTACTGTAATAAGGGAAGAAGCAGATGGGATTCTTAGCTATTCTACTGAAAACTGAGGCCTGAAAGGAAGCCACTAAGTCATCTCTCCCCAAAACCACCTCTGTCTTCCTCTAGGCTCCAAGATCTTTCCTATAATAACATTTGCTTTTTCCCCCGAGGTTAGTGGGTTTTGTTTTGTTTAATGTAGAAAGTAGCAAAGAAGATAATATAATAATGGGAATGCGCTAGCTGTAAGCGACTGCAACACAAAATAAAACTAGGAAAAGAAGTATTTCATTACCGAAGATTCATAGCAAGCAAAGCCAGGTGGATTCAGGAGGTAGAGCGCTTGCCTAGGTCACCTAAAAGGCACCCTAAAAGGACAGGGGTGATTCTGAGTAAGGACGGCGTGGGGGTTTCCTATCCAGGGTGCACACTCCTGATCTGAGCATCCACAGCGCTAAAAGCAGTAGCAGAGTGCTCAGAAGTTTTAGATTTGAGACTTCCAGATTGGCGAGGTTTCATTGGTGGAGCCTGTACAAAAGACCTCAAAAATCTAAATATCAGAAATACTTCTGCCTGAAGTGTCCTGGATGAGGGATTTTCATCCTATATTACTCATACAACTCCTCTGTAAATTTGACATTATAATTTCAAAGTTTAAGGTTATAAGATACATATTAGAAATATGGAAGGCATTTTGCACATTACTATTATACAAGTGGCTAATATTTCAAATACATAAAGAACCCTTAAAATGCAACTATAAAAACAAATACCCCAACTTAAAAATGGGCAAAGAATGCTGGACATGGAGGCACATGCCTTGAATCCCTGCACTTGAGAGGTAAGAACTAAGAGAATCAGGAGTTCAAAACCAGCCCAGACCATGTGAGACCCTGGCTCCAAAACCACAAAAATAAAAATTAAGACTGAGGACATGGCTCAGTGGGTACAGCGGCTGCTCAGCATGCATGAGGCCACGAGGTTGATCCCCCATCACTGCATAAATCTCAAGCAGGGGCGTGCTCTGTGATCCCAGAACGCAGGAGGTAGGGAACACACTGAGAAAGACGAGAAAGAGGTTAGCAGTGACAATGTCAAGAAGAGTTATTCTGACACCAGGGGTGGTGGCACACTCCTTTAATCCCAGCACTCGGGGAGGCAGAGGCAGGCGGGTCTCTGTGAGTTTGAGCCCAGCCTGGTCTACAAAGTGAGTCCAGGACAGCCAGGGCTACACAGAAAAACCCTGTCTCAAAAAAAAAAAAAAGGTCCACAAGTAGAACATGCCCATTTTTTTAACCTGTAAAGTATACAAATTACTCACTTTGAATTTTTTCTAAATGTTATTCCTTTAACTCAAAAATTTACATGGGAGAAAGACAGAGTGGTTAGGAAAAGAAAATGTTACTCTTTCCAAGAGAGGCCCACACCATCAGTCAGCCGCTCTCTGACCTATCAGTTCCCTCACCTTGTAAAGCAGCCTCAGAGGGGTCCACCTATAATGGAAGCACTAAGAAGGCTGAGCAGGAGGCTTGCACCCCAAGTGTGAGGCCAGTCTGGGCTAAAAGTACATAGTGAGTGTTGCCAAGCCTGGAAAACAGAGTGAGAGCCTATCAAAAAATAAAAAAGTAAAAAAAAAAAAAAATTTGAGTTCCAAATCTCAAATGTATGAATTTAAAGATGAAAAAGCTCAGTCCTTCAGAGAAATCACAGAAGATAATGGGGAGGGAAAACAAAAAGGCTTTCAAAACTCCAGGTTGAAAAACCCGGCACATGACAAAAGGCACTCTGTTAGTTAGGACAGCAGCGCAGTGTGCTGGTGTGTGAGGAGGTTCAGCCTCACCTGGAGTTTGACCTGGAATCCGAGAAAACTAGTTTAAGAAACCAAGTCTTCAGTGGTGGTGTCTTAATCCTCTCTGCCCACCTTGCTCCACCTCTTAGCTGCCTTGCACGTTCCTCTATTCTGGGTCTTTCTCCTTCCCACAGACGTGTTATGGCTGGCACTGATTTCCCTGAAAAAGGTAGCACATACCTACAAGACAACCCAAGCAGGCTGCCCAAGACAAACAGAAGCCTGTACCCACACAAAGTGTTGTGTATCACTATCCACAACAAACACTTAGTCAAATGCCTAACAGGAGAATTTGTTTGCTTGCTTGCTTGCTTGATTTTCAAGATAGTGTTTCTCTGTGTTGCCCTGGACGTCCTGAAACTCAGAGATCCACCTGCCTCTGCCTCCCAAGTGCTGGGACTAAAAGGCCTGTGCCACTCCCACCCAGCATATTTTTAACGAATTTTGAAGTTTCCATATACTAAAACACACACTCAGGAATAAAAATAGATAAGCTGAACTGGAGAGTTGGTCCAGTGGTTAAGAACACTTGCTGCCCTTGTAGAAATCCCAGCTTCAATTCATCAGTGCCCGTGTGGTGGTCTACAACCATCTATAACTCCAGTTCCAGGGCATATGACACCCTCTTCTGACTTCCAAGGGCACCAGGTACATATATGGTACACATACATACATATGTACACATATACAGGCAAACACACACATAAAATAAAAATAAATCTTTTTAAGCAATGTAATGGATGGACTATAAAACAGACCATCATTTTAGAAGTGAATAAACTCATGACGGGTGAACTAACAGGGATCTCAAAATGACTGTGCCAGGTACGGGGAAAGGGGGAATATGCACACTGCGCGCTTCCACTTACATAAACCTCTATAAAATACAAATCAGTCGGCCAAAGGCAGACTGATGGAGGTCTAATGGCGGAGGGCAAGGGTAGGACAGAGGAGGGGACTCTCTGACTGCGGAGATGGTCCCACAGCTCTGTGCCAAGCTGATCAGAGTGCATAATTGAATAAGGAACTCACTGCATGTCCACCATGCCTCATGAAATCTGACACAACTGGGGTGCGGGCTCTAACTAAATCATAGTGATGGCAATCTCTTTATCATGAAGGAAATGGTTCTCTTTCTCCCTGCGTGTGCTGGGAGTGAGGACTCCTCTCTGGCAAAGCAGAGACACCACGCTTGTCCTGTGTTGTTTTTCAAGACAGGCTTTCCCTGGGTAGAAAAACCTTTTTTCAGAAGGGGACGAAAAAAAAAAAGGCCCCATTATTTGTCTTTTCAAAGAATTTTCTCTTACACAATATTCCAAAATACATGCTTGCCTCCAATTTTTCATGTCAAATTCTGTTCGCATTACAACAGCCTTGGGAATAAACAGTTTCTGTCTCTACTTAGCACTGTGGACCACAGGAGGGCCGGTGACTCTCACACGAGGGCCGGTGAGAGGGCTTCTCTGGCAGCCGTAGGCTCTCAGGTCTTTACCCTCAGGAGCTTCGTTGGATGCCTCTGCTAAAAACAGTAGCATCTTTTCCCAGAATTACCAGCTGCCCTCTGAGTCTCACACTTGGACAAGCCCAGAACAAGACTCTTACCAAAACAGGTTTGACCTGAATATACTGTACAGATGCTCAGCAGAGTCGCCAGGAAGGCGGGCGGAAGGACAGAATGCCCACTGCTCTGTCTTCTGAAAACACTGGAGAATAAAGCGCACTGGGGCCTCCAGCCACAGGGAAGAAAGATAGGCAAACATAAACGTCTACGTACTATGAGCATAAATTACCAGTTTGGTGCCCGTCTCTATATACCCTTCTATGTATGCCAAGTGATGCTTGGCACTTAGGTAAAAATAATGCTTCTAATATGGCCTTTTCATTATCTTCCCAAAACACTGACTTTTAAAATGATCAGATAAATTCAACTTACTACTAATTCCAAAGGTTCATATTTATTCTGCTTTTTATCTTTGAAACTTTCAGAATAAATTTTCTCAATGTGAGCATATACAGAAAGACATAAGCCAGTCTTCTTTAAAAAAAAAAAACAAAAAACAAAAACGCCTATCGGTGCCTGAAAACCTCAGACTACTACTCATTTACTCAATTATTATACTGAAGAAACAGAAAAGTGGTACCATTCACCAACCTACAGACATTCAAGATACTCTTTTATGTCATTCAAAAACTATAAAGTTATGTTTCACATGCATATAATGTATTCTTTGCTAGCCATTACTTTGGATAATACATATTCATAACTATATATATAACATAAGCTATATATTATATACATTATATGCTGTTCTTTATGGGCAATCTGACAAATCTTTCAAAAGAATTTGCTTTATTTTTGAGATGAGGTCTCACTCTGTCAACCTCACGCTCAGAGATCTGCCTGCTTCATTCTGCCTGGCACATGCTAGGATGAAGGGTGAGCGCCACCACAGCCAATAACTAAGGGAATACATTTTTAAATAGCAGGTTCAGATTAACACCTCTGCTACCTAAAAGTGATGTTAAATATAATCTCCCCTATTATTAAAAGTAAAGTGAAACATTAAGACTTGTTGCTACAGAGCGTTCAATGCCCACTGGCCTGTTTATTGGCCAAAATCTAGATGGTTAGCAATGAAAAGCACATGCCCACAAGTGCTGACTGAAGTCGGAACTCTTCCGACTTGGTGTGGGATGCATAGCTAGTCCCTGATCCGACAAAGGTGGGGGAGGGGGCGGCACACAGATCATACAAAGGCAGGATGGGACGGGCACGAACGTGGGCAATGTGGAATAAAAAGGACTGAATCTCTGAACAAGAGAATGACACTTCCAAGTTGTTGTGGATTTGTAGATGCTTAGCTGGGAGCAGATGGTTTTCATGACATTAAAAAAAGGGATCTCCCTAGTTGGTGCTGCTGTGCAGTGCAGGTGCCACACTAATGACCCCCAAGGAACCGTTCAGGAGGCCTGTGCCCAGGAACTCCCTTATCTTCTGGAAATGAAGAAAAATGAGTCTCATTCTTAACATGCTCAACTACCAAAGTCTTCTCTCGTCCTAGAAACAGTCAAGGCCACTAACATCTCATTCAGTTGCCTTCTGTTTCTAAGACAGAGAAGTGGAAAAATATCGCTCTGGTTATATTTCTATCGCTGTGGTAAAATGCTAAGACCAAAAGCAACTTGGGAAAGAGTTTGTCGCACTTGCAGTTTCTATCAATCAAGAGCGTGTGAGTTTACTTCGGCTTACAAGTTCATAGTCAATTGTGGAGGGAGGGCAGGGCAGGAGCCTGGATGAGAAGCTGAAACGGAGGCCACAGAGAAGCTTTCCTTCTCCTAGCTTGTTCAGTTTCCTCTCTTACATACCCTAGGATCACCTCTCGGGGGTGGCCCCACCAACTGGGCTGGGCCCTCCTACACCAATCATTTATCAAGAAAACAAGCCCCTACCCCCGCCCCACCAGGCAGACCTGTCAACTGGCCAGTCTGATAAAGGAAAGCATCTTCCCAGTGGAGGTTTCCTCTTTCCAGATAACCCAAGTTTGTATCAAGTTGGTAGAAACAAACAAACGGGGCTGGAGAGATGGTTCAGAGGTTAAGGGCACTGACTGCCCCTCCAGAGGTCCTGAGTTCAATTCCCAGCAACCACATGGTAGTTCACAACCATCTATAATGTGATCTGATGCCCTCTTCTGGCCTGCAGGTGTATGTGCAAGGAGAGCACTGTATACATAACGAAAAATAAATAAATCTTTAAAACAAACAAACAAACAACTAGCCAGAGCAAATAAAAAATATTGAGTCTTCGAGATTCGTTTACTTTCAGTAAAATATTATCTCTTCGTATCTCAAACCCAACTGTATCATAACACAGACGTCTACTTCATGGAAAACATGTCAGTTTATCAATATGTATGTTTATCTTCATGAATATTTTAAGAAATGTTCCCTGCTTTCCTGAGGACAGAAGCTACGCGAGGTGTCACAGCTATTGCTGTTCTTTGTGTGTGAGATGGCAGGTGTGCATGTAGAGGTCAAAACACAGCCCTGTGGTGTCAGTAGTTCTCTGCCCACTTTTACGTGGATCTCAAAGATTGAGACCGGTTTAAGGGTTTTTAATAAATAAGCATCTATCCATAAAAACAAAAAAGGATATGGCTTATTGACTAAGAGATTAATGTACTCAAAGCTTTTTGGAATAGAAATGCAAGACTAGCAGCTAATCAAACCAAACATGCCACCGGTATTACAACAAATGAGGAAATGATATTTTGCTGTTTACTGTGAACAAGAAAATACGCACTGTTTTGGTCTGCCAAAAGGAAAATAATAAACTATCACCACACTGGTACACAGTGAAACTGTGCGAGCATACACGAATCCCACATATTTATCCTAAAGCCTGTCGTACCTCCAAGGAAATAAAACATAAATCTTCCTTACTGTTAAGACTGTCTGCACAGATGCCACCGTAACTGCCCAGCAAGTAAGGGTTCCCTATAATGAGACAGAGACTGTGCTAGCAATAAGTGGGGTGTCCACAAACCTGACGGAATGTGGGGCTCACTTGCTGATTTCTGACGCCATTACTTCCATAACAAGAGGACTCTTCTAGACAGTGACCTACCGAAGAGTCATCCACCAAGGTCTACAAGGACACATGGCACAGGAATAGTACAGTCATAGTAGGAGAAATACGGAGTCCTATCAGCCAAGTGAAAAAGGCCAGGCAGTGATGTGGATACTGACGACTGTATTTCCCAGCCCTGCAGAGCTTCAACCAGGAGCTAATAGCACGGGCTTTGGGGACATGTGTGTCTCAGCAGCAAATTCCCTTACCCTCTGAGCATCTTCCAGCCCAAAGAGACACAAAAGTCTGAATCTCAGCTCCAAATTCTAGTTTCACCCCCTAAAAGCTACGAGGAACAGAGTAAATCACTTAATTTCTTGGTGCCTCAATGTGCACTTCTATGAAGTGGGAGTCATCTACCCTATCTGACACATTCTTAGGAAGATTAAAGTTAGGCGACATGCAAAGGAACGGCGAACAGCACTGTCCTCTTTCCGTCACTGTGATAAACACTGACCATAAGCAACTGGGGTAGGAAAGGATTTACTGAAATCAATAAAAGACCTTAACGTTCAACCTAAAATACTGAAATTGCTACCCAAAAAAGAAAAAGAAAGAAAACAAAAAATAACACTACAAAATGTAAGCAGAGACTTTCTGCAAAAAAACTTCGATAGTTCCAGAAATTATACCAAGAACTGAGAAATAGGATCACATTCAGCTAAGAAACATCTGAGTTGAGGGTTGGCCTGGTGCTCTGTGGATTCAGATGCTAAATGCTGGTCCCCAAGATCTGGATGCAGCTCAGATGAGCACATTCTCAGGTATACCAAGTGATGTTGTGCAGACTTTGATCCCCAATGTTCTCTGATTGGTTTAAATAAAGAAAGTCTGGAGCCCTTAACTGGGCAGAACAGAGGTAGGCGGGGCTTCAGTTCCCAGATGGGAGTCTCAGGTAGGGACCACCAGGCCAGGAGATGGAGAGAGAGAGAGGAGAAGAATATGGAGAAAGAGAATATGGCCTGATGGTGCAGATCCAGCCCAGACAGGGCAACTCATTAGCAAGTATCTTGGGGAGTGCAGATTAGCTTTAAAAACTAGTCTAAATCATAGCTGCCCAGTTACTGCACTAAAGCTGTTAAAATAAATCTAAAAGTTCTCTGTCTCCATTGTTTGGGGGGGAGCGCTAGCCAGATATAATAAGAACCCTTCTAGAACCTAATAAATATTCCACACCACTTCTGTACAGCAAACTGAATAAAGGGACAGCTTACAGACTGGGAGAAAAGTCTTTGCTAGCTACATATCTAGTAGTGACTTAACAGCCAAAAGATATGAAGGACTCCAAAACCTAAAATATCTAAATAGTCAATCAATAAATGAGCTAATGAAATAACCAGGCAGTTTTCAAAAGATGAAGTACAATGCCTAATAAAGATATAAAAAAAAAATGTTGAACAGCTACAGTCATCAGGGCAATAAAAATTAAAACTACACTTACAGTCTATGTAATAAAATGGCTACCATGAAGAGAAAATAAACTTTTTAAATGTCAGACAGATACCGGCAATAGTGCAAGGTGAGGGACCCTTTACACACTGCCAGTGTGAGCCTAAAGTATGTGCAGCCATTGTGGAGGCTTCTCAAAAAGCTAAAAGTAGAACTACCATGTGATTCAGTTATATTAAGTGGGTTTATACTTCTGGGTTTATAGCTGAAGGGCTCTCAACATCACAGTCACACCTGCACATCCTACCGCACACTTGCAGCACTATGTGTAAGAGCCAACCTATGGAACCAGCTTAGGTGTCCAAGAGAAACTATATGTACATAACAGGGCCTTATGCTGCCATAGACAAGAATGAAATTATGTCACTAGCTAGAAAATCAATGCCACTAGAAAGCATTTAAATGAAATAAACTAAACTCAGAAAAACAAATATTGCAAGTTATTATTCATTTACTATTCCTTGATTTTATGTGGATACCTAAAACCATACATACATATATGTATATATATATATATATAATCTGTAAATATATATATAACATATAGTCAAAAAGAGACTAGAGTAAGAGAGGAGATTCACAGCTTGTGGGATGGGGAAGAGAGTATAAGGGAGTAATATAGTCAAGGTTCATGTTATCCCTTTCATTTTTTGTGTAATTTTGTGTGAGTGTGTGTACAACACATACATGCAGGGGCCCTTAGAGAATTAAAAAGAAGAAGAAGAAGAAGAAGAAGAAGAAGAAGAAGAAGAAGAAGAAGAAGAAGAAGAAGAAGAAGCAGCAGCAGCAGCAGCAGCCAGGATCCCTGGAACTGGAGTTACAGAGGGTTGTGAGCTGCCATGTGTGTGCTGGGAACTGAACCTGGGTCCTCTGCAAGAGCAATAAGCATTTTTAACCACTGAGCCATCACTTTAGTCCCAAAACATACACCAATAAAGATAACATAAAAGCAAAAACACCTTTAAAAATTCCAAAGCACAGTGGAAGCACTAAAATGTTTATTACATTAATTACAACAGTGAAAAATTAGAATAAATTAAATGTATCAGAAAACAGCTGTGTAGTTTACCAGCTATTAATTACATACAATATTATTCTATCACTAAAAACTGTTAGAAATAAAAAGCACAGGGGCTGGCAAGATAGCTCAGTGGGTATCAGTGTTTGCTGCCAAGCCTAATGCCAAGACCCACATGGTAGAAGGACAAAATCACTTACTGCAAGTTGTCTTCTGACTTCCACATGTGTGACCCCATCCTATGCCAATATACCATAACAAATAAATAAGAAATAAAAATATAAAGAATTATAGAGCAAAATGGCAGCTTGTTTAGTGTGTTTATAGATAGCACAAAGTGAAGAAATGTAAGATGGAAAGTTGTATGTATACTGTCATGACTATGCAAAACCATATTTGAAATCCCTCCAAAGACCGGCAAGTAACACACCAGCACGGCAAGAGTGAATGTGTCAGCGTGGGGCCTGAAGTATTACTATACTCTAGTAATTTCAAAATTATTTTTAAATATTTTACTTGCAGCTTTATTTTAATATTTCATGTTACTTAATATTTATATTAATATTTAACATTAAGAACATTACAATATTATATGTTAAAGCACTTATTAAAGCACAAAACTATATTCTTAAAGTAGCTAAATATCAAAATGATAATTAAGAATAGAATAAATCAGATATTAACTTCAAGCTAAAAACATAACTTTTGGGCCAGGTGTGGTGGTGCATGCCTGTAATCCCAACACTCGGGAGGCAGAGGCTGATGGATCACTGTGAGTTTGAGGCCAACCTGGTCTACAAAGTGAGTCCAGGACAGCCCAGGCTACACAGAGAAACCCTGTCTCAAAAAAACAAAACAAAACAAGTAACTTTTTTTTTCAAAACTGAGTCCCTAGCCCCAGGATCACTCAACTATGAGATCAAATGACCACTGCCAGTAAGATGAAATCACTCTTTAAAAACTCAGGCCAGCTAGGCACGGTGGTGCACACCTCTAATCTCGGCACTTGGGAAGCAGAGGCATACAGATCTTTTTTGAGTGTGAGATCAGCCTGATCTACATAGAGTATTCCAGGTACTACACAGGTAAGACTCTCTCTCAAAAAACAAAATAAAATAAAGACATTGTACAGTTCCTAAATCCTGGAAAAGCTATACTCTTACAAAATCTAAGTCATCTATAGACACAAAATAATAGTAAGAGGTAGGACTGGGGGCAGTGTGTGTGATCCACGCAGCACAGAGAGCTGAGACAGGAGGACAGATGGCTTCCAGGCCAGCCTGGGCCTCATAGCAAGACCTTGTCTCCAGGAAACAAAGGCTTTTCCACAGAGTAAACCAGAGGTCATAAGTAGTGCATATTTTTATTATTGTCAAACGCATTCACATAGGAACATAACGGGAATAATGTTTTGCAAATTCAGAAAGCACACGGTCAGCACATGTTTTATGAATGCCAGAAACACTTGGGTATATTTTGCCATTGTATATCACAAGCAATTGTGATCAATAATTGTTTAAATATCAAAATTTACTACTTGCTTTTAAAAAACTAATCTAGTGGGACTAAAGAGATGGCTCCATGGTTAAGAGCACTCGCTGCCCCTGGAGAGGGTCAGAATTCGATTTCCAGCACCTGCGTAGCAGCTCACAACACACTAACTCCAGTTCCAGGAGATCTGGTGCCCTCTTCTGGCCTCTATGGGTACCAAGCATGTACATGGTGTACATACATACATGTAGTCAGACATGCATAAACATAAAAATAAATAACTCTTTAAAAAAAGAAAGAAAACTAAACTACCTAGGTCTAGCTATGTGCAGTGGTTTGTGCCTATAACCTCTGCTAATGGAAAGGCTGAGACAGGAGGATCACTTGCGTTCCCAAGGTCTAGGTTGTTGTTAAAGTAAGCATGGGTAAGACAGTGAGATCCACCCTCAAAGAACTAAACAAAAATGCAACAACAATAATAACAACAACAAAACCCTAGGAAGATCTTCTGACAATGTCCACATGCTTGCTTTAGAAATTGGGTAGAGGGCTAAAGATAGGCAGTAAAGGGCATACTTAGCCTGCACCAAAGCCTGGGTTCAATCCCTAGCACACTGGGATGGGGTGAGGGTAGGGGTCGGGGTGGGGAGCAAAATAAATCAGTAAAAACAGCGGACATTATTGTTATGGTTTCAATATGAAATGTCCCCTGATGGCTCATGTGTTGATGGCTTAGTCTCCACATGCTGGCATGATGAAGAGGTGATTGGACCATGCAGGGACTAATTAAGCCATCCAATGAGTTCACAGCTGGGTGGGCTACTCTGAGGTAGAGATTCGTTGGAGGAATGGGTGAATAAGAGGATGCTTTATCTCAGTATTCTCCTCTTATTGGCTGCCAGGAGGAACACACATGTCTGCGGCCTGGTTATCCCACCACAGCAGGCCTTGTGCCATGACAGATCTAAAGCAACGAAGCCAGGCCGAGACCTGTGAGACATGAACCAAAAGAGATCTTTCTACCTTGAAGGTTGTTTTGGTTTTTCAGGGATTGTTGTCACAGTGACAGGAAAGTGACGCATATTCCCAGGCAGGTTCTTTTTATATTTATATACATACATATATATATATATTATTAATTTATTCATATTACATCTCAATTTTTATCCCATCCCTTGCATCCTCCCAATCCTCCCTCCCTCCCATTTTCCTGCGAAGCAGCCTGCCTTGCTTAAAAGCACTTAAAACTTTCTAAGCTACTTTTCTGGTCTTAAAAAGCAAGAGGCCAGGAAGCGTTGGGTCACACCTTTAATCCCAGCGCTTGGGAGGCAGAGGCAGGCCACTCTCTGAGTTCAAGACCAGCCAGGGCTACAGAGGGAGTTCCCGAACAGCCAGGGCTACACAGAGAAAGCCTGTCTCTAAAAACCAAAAGAGTAAAAGAGGCCAAAGGAGGAGGGTTTAGAATGAGGGGCAGCCTAGATTATATAGCAAGACCACGTCACACCATGTAAATAAATAAAGCAAGGGTGGAGGAGTGTAGACAAAAGAACTCTAAAAGAACCAGAAACTGAGGGGACCCTTCCTGGAACCATTGTACTCCATCAGGATGGTGACAGCTCCACAGAAGGCTGAAGGCCAAGAATTTTATTTGATGGATTATCTGCTCCCAGTGCTGATGAGAAGTTTACTTTCCAAATAAATGCACTTAGCATAAAACAGTTACTCTAAAACCATCGCGTATATCAAAATGGACAGTATCTAAATATGGGAAATGCGATGAGTGGATTTCCAGAATGACAGGCGTGGACCAACGTCTGCTCTAAACAATGGGGCCACCTACATGTCTTTACTCTGCGCCTGCATCTTGCTCCCTCTGAACCACTTACACACTTTTCCTTCTACCTGAAATGCTACCTTCCCCTTCTCCCTCCTAAAATGCCAGGGTACCGAGGATTGTCAGTTTTTTCTCACAAGTATCCCAGGGTCCAGAAGCTGGCTCAGACAGCCCACCACATACTTAACGCCAATGGGGGCGCTGTAGTTCTCGGATCCTAAAACACTTCGCCTCCCCCACAGTTAGACAGAAGCTTCGTCAAGAGTTAAGGAGACAGCTCAGTGGGCAAAGAGTTTGCCACATAAGCCTGTGGACCAGGATTTAGATCCCCAGCACCCAGGAGGTGTGGTGGCACACCTGTAAACTCAGGAGGCAGAGACAGGCAGTCTGGGGAGCAAGCTGGCTAGCTGTAGAAGCCAATTGGCAAGGTCCGGGGATCAGCCAGAGATGCCCAACCTCGTAATTAAGTGGAGAATGGCCCACCTGACATCAACTCCTAGCCTGCAGAGGCCCGCGCGCGCGCACACACGCACACGCACACACACACCTGAATGTTTCCTGGGGGCAGAGACTGACTCATCGTTTTCTTCTGTTTTGTTTTGTTTTTGTTTCCGAGACAGCGTTTCTCTGGGCAGTCCTGGCTGTCCCGGACTCGCTTGCCTTGAACTCATAGAGATCCGCCTGCCTCTGCCTCCCCGAGTGCTGGGATTATAGGCATGAGCCACTGTACCTGGCTATACTGACTCATCTTTGGACATCATACGGCTTGACCTATTTTCCCCAAGTGGCACACCACACAGATAACAGCTGTTGGCATTCAGCTGGCTTCCTTATCAGTTTGTTTAGAAGATGCACAGACAGCCTGCTACATTCACTTGCCTACAGGTTCCCAAAAACAAGAGAGAGAACCTCACTGAAGAAGAAGAAAAAAGAACCCCCCTCTTATGAGAAATGTTATTGTACCATTTTAAACCAAAATCATGTTTCTTTTCTGTTGAGCTATAAAGCATATCTCCTCAGTAAACCCCTAGTCTCCTGTACACTACAATGTGAGAGCTAAACATTTACTAATCTCAGTTGTAATGTCTGAAAAGTAGATCATTGGCTGTACCACTTGTAATTGACTTAGTTAGAACAATTTCAGAGGGAGCCACTGAAACTTACATAAATACATATAAAGCCACAAGATAGAGTGACATATATAAAGGGAGAAAGAGAAAAATGGGGCAAAGGAAAATTGAATGTAGAAAAGGTGAGATATCCTGGGAGTGAGGTCATCATGCCAAATGAATGTAGAAGTCTACACATTTACTAGAGGGAGGGCAGAGATTTGGCTCTCAGCACTTTTAGCAACAAAAAAGCACAGGATGACTCAGTTATATGAGTCAACAGCCTTAAGATGAAAACAAAAAGGCATTAGGGTACAGGCTCCCCCTTGGTCTTTATAAAAAGCATGCTATATAATGCACTAAAATCCTCGATAACATCCTTGCAGTCGATTTGCCAGCGCTACGGAAGACCATTCCTCATAACAGCTCTCAGAAGCAAAACGACAGCACACCGGAGAAGACGGCAGGCGGACCAAGAAGAGACCCAGGCATGAGGCTCCCTGTGGGTTCGGATTTCATTCTGTCTGAACTAACCTGAAGTAACAATACAGAGGCTTCCTACACACACCACTTGCCTTTGACTATTAACCGAATCTGATGACCATGTCTGGTTTTCCTGGAGTCGTGTCTGTGGTTTCGTAACATTCTCAGAGGACAGCCTGGCTCGAAACAAGCAGCACTGATCAGAGTTAAGAACCTGTGTGCCTGCAGCCTGCAGGCAAGCAAGCCTCGACGCGGTTTCTAGCCAGAGCCTCAAGACTGAAGTTCCTGACGAACATCTGCAGTACGTTCTCCTTGGAGATGAAATATGAACATTTCAGACTATGTGTCAAGATAAGCATGACTTTTTAAACAGGAATACCTACTGGCATGTGAGCATTAAATATATATATATATATATATATATATATCCAGTCACCTAGGTAGATTTCAGCCCAAACTGCATCAAAGGATTGGTGATTCTCCTTCTATACGGTACTAAATAAATAAATAAGTGACAAAATGCCCTTTGCCTTGGGTAAGTTATATGCAATTTCCTAGATGATATTTTTGGGGGGTTTTGGTTGGTTGGTTTGGTTTGGTTTGGTTTCATCTGTTGTGTTTTCAAGACAGGGTCTCAGTCTACAGCTCTGGCTGTCCTGAAACTCACTATGTTGACCAGATTCACTTTGAACTCACAGAAATCCACCTGCCTCTGCCTCTCATGTGGCTTGAGACTAAAGGCTTAGGTCACTAAGCCCAGCCCCTTAGCTGATATTTTTGAAGTTTAAAAATAGTAACCCTCCTATCTCTATTGCTACAATGTGAGCTTCCTTCATACCCTTTGATTGTCCCGACCTTCTATGACTCAAGAAAGTCACTAACACAGCTTCAGGCATATACACAGGCAGTCAGCATCTGCCCATTACGTGGTGGGTAGGATGCTTCAAGGGTCGGAGGATGGAACAAAGAACCTGGTCCACTGGATTACAGAGATGGAGCTCTTTTAGACCTTATGCATCTAAATGAAGTCACAGCCATCCAACCTTGTCTTCTGCACAAGTCCAGAGAAGTGTTTGTGGGAAACACACACACACACACATACACACACACATACACACACACGCACACACACACATACAAACACGCACACACACATACACACACACGCACGCGCACACACACACACACGCACACACACATGCACACACACACTTGCTGACTATGCCAACTCAACTCACAGGAGGCTGAAGTACAAATCGGAATACCTACCAATCTATTAAGTAACCACAGAGAATATTTCTTTTCGGTAATCAGAAAACTTGAGCCTGATGCCAGAGTGCTACTTTCTCAACGTCCATCGAATCCTTAATTAATCATCAGAAGTTTACCAATGTTAGAAAAGAGACACAGAGCATTTGGGGAGTGAGTTGGTTATGGGTGCCCCCACAAGCATCTTTCTAGTGATGAAAGCTGTGGCTCCCACAGGTGAACCATCTCTCCCTAGGCTGTCACTGCCTCAACATGGCAGGCAGACTTGCAGCTGCTTGAGCTGTTGAGCTGTCTTCTTCCGCAAGGTCCTCTCCATTGAGTCCTTCCTACGAAGACACAGGATAACTAAAGAGGATTCATCTTACATTCATCATTCACACACACACACACACACACACAGACACTTTACATAAACTACCCCAGAGAAAGCTGCTTAAGCATCTGGCCCAAGGTCACAGCTGATATTAAGTCACAGAGATGCAAAGCCAGGTTCTAATTCAAAGCACACACTTTGTCAGGGCACCGTGGCACATGCGGATAAGCTCAGTACTGGGAAGGTTAAAGCAGGAGGATTGTGAGTTCGAGGCCAGCCTAGTCTATCTCTCTTATTAGACTGAAACTTCTGGAGGGGCAGAAGTTTTGTTCAGTCACCTTTGTGGCCTCAGAGTGCCATGTATCTAGGTAAATATGCTGGCCTGTTGTCTGTTGAAAAGCCAAAAGACTTCAAACTAGCCATAGAGCCTTAGGAAGGTCACAATTTCTCTAGCCAACTGCACCTCATCTAAAAAATGGGATAAAATCAATATATAAGGATGAAATGTACACAGACAAGTAAGTTCCCTTCTGAATCTAAACAGCACTTGTATAGCTAATTTTTATCAGTATAAATTATCACAAATAAAAATTCAGCTAATTTTCCTCTGTGTTGTGTATGCATGCACTGTGCATGTATATATACCTACACTTCACAGTTCAGAAAAGGCACTTTTTCTGAGAGGATGTAACTATCATCCAAAAAAACCAAACAGTGGCACCCTCCTCTGGTGAGCATTAAAGGAGCCAAGAACACAAATGACAATAAAGAGATGCTGGGATTTCCGTAAAATGATATGACAAGAGAATAAAAAAGCAAGAGAGAAACCTCTCAATACTATCTGCTATTATTACAATCCTAAGAGCAACGCAATAACTCATTCACAGCATTTCCTATTTTACTTTCTTAAAGTAAAACAAGGCCAAAGAGACTTAACTGGCCACGCATCATAGGCAGTGATGGAACCATCATTTCTGTGAGAACTGATAATGTTAACTATTTTTGCAGACGGGCAAGCATTTTAACATAAGGTGCAAGAAAAAGCATTTCACGGCTTGGCTAACAGTGGTCATCTTCTCACTGAACACGTCTTTAGATGTAATGAAAGTGGAGTACACGCAAAATACGTTGAATTAAAGGAAAGTGTCCATCACATCCTTTTCCTGGCGGCGTATTTACCCCAGACACTGCTAGAAACCGCTCAACCGAAACTTCTGCCCGTGCAGCTTCAATGTCTTGAAAGACTCGAAATAAATAAATAAATAAATAAATAAATAAATAAATAAATGCAATCATCCAATCAAAAGTGCCAGGCCAAATCACGCCGTATGCCCCAGCTAGACAACCACTGCCCAGGGCTCTCCAACACTGATAGTCCATCACAACTTCTAAAGGCGTGCTTTCAAAACCCAGAACCGGGTTGTCGGCAACTGTTTTACTACAGATGTATAATAAATGTAAGCTTATTAGGTTATTTACAAGGGAGAGACTCTCAGTTTGCTTCATCCCTACTGAGTTCAGGCACATAAAATGACATTATGACTCAGTCATTAAGCTGTCACCCTTGTCATTCAAGCATCTTCTTGCTCAATATGTAGCATGTCCTGTCTCTAGCCTCCTGTCTTTCAGCTACCCTGCGGTCAAGGGCAGGAGAGCTCCAAACCACCCTGAGACTACAAAAGTACAATGAATGAGAGAAACTTTCATTCTGACGGGGCAAAGAGGGTGGAGAATTTGTATAAAGACTAATAATTCCAGTCTTATCACCTAAGTTTTTCCAACTGTTTGGCATCCTCAAAAGTTGGCAAGGAGGCAGCGTACCTGGGCAAGATTTGCAAAGGGTGAGTGAAGTAATGGGGATAAGAGAAGATGACCAACTGAAAGCCAACTGAGGGGGGCGGAGGGGGAGACACCGGACCAAAATACAAGCAAATACAGTCCTACGGTCCCTGAAGCCCACTCAGAGGAAGAAGGGTAAGAGCTAAGAACGTTAACCAAGAAGAGAAAAAAAAGGTAAAGAAAGGCCGGTGCAGAATATTGCCAAGAAAAGAGGTGGGAGAGCATGAAGCAATGAAACTCTCACAAGTGTCCCACTGAGTCAGATGTCAGGACTAGCTCTGGAGCCATATTTTAACACTCGTTTCATCTGGGCACGGGCCCAAGGCCAGGCAGGACCTCTAGGAAACCTGAGACTCCACACTCCCAGGTGTCCAATGTCACAGAAAAATGCGAGAAAGATCTATTTAGCCCATTTACCCCAAACAAAGGCTTATAGAATTAAGGAGACATCGGTATCACCAACCTGGCCACTGCACAGAGGTCAGGTGTGGGTACCGCCCCGCACTGCCTGCACAGCCACCTCTGCAAAGGCCAGGCAGCGAGGCAATCTGTCCCAGGTCGGATTGCATTAGCGAAGTTGACAGAGTTGAGAAAAAGCGTGGCGGCGTTGCCGCTGGGAGCCCTTCCTCCTCGCGAGGGGAACGGAAGAAGTCACAGAGCTTCCTTCACCTTCACTGAGTCTATCCAACTGAGGCAGCCTTCTTCCCTTAGAGGTGTACTGACGGCACTGTCTTCCTTAGTGGCCAATTCGCCTCAAACTCCAGAACCGAGACACTGGGGCCAGCGGCAAAGTTCACTATATAAATTATTAATTCTTCCTGAAAAACTAGCAGTTATTAGCTGGCTTCTGACCTTGGGAACATTGTTTTAAAACGGCACGGAATATCCAGTGCATATCTCTCGGTTAAACTGGACGCTCTTACCCAAGACATCCTTGGCAGGGTCTTGGCAACTTTAATCACATTTGTCATTACCAGTACATCACCACGCCCCTCTCACCCAGATCTGACCCCGCCACGCACGCGACGCCTAGTTATTTACACACACACACACACAGAGAGAGAGAGAGAGAGAGAGAGAGAGAGAGAGAGAGAGAGAGTGTCTCAGAGAACTCCTACCTCGCCGCCGTGTCCATCAAAGATTCCGAAGATGGACGGGTGCGTCTTGTTGGCCAGATCGGTGAGAACTTCGAAGCGGTCTTCCATGTGGTCTCTCCGGCCCTGAATGGAGTAAACCGCCACATTATGGCTCTTGAACTCCCAGGTCTTGGAAAACTCGGCCTCCAGCACATCAAGTCCTCCAAGACGATCGTTCTGCATAATCTCGGCCACCTTGCCCTTCACCATCTTCACCGCGTCCCGGCTGGACTTGACGATGGTCTTTACTTCGTCCGTGTGGAAGAAGTAACTCCACAGAGCCAAGCTGATGCACAGCAGAAAAAGCGTCTCGGGTCTCAGCAAGAAGTAGCGCATGATGCGACCCAGCAGAGACAGCAAAGTCATTGTATCCTCTATCATTTATTATCCCTAGAGCCTAGACCAGCAGCAGCGACGCGCGCCCCGCAGCTCGCGGGGTCCGAGCACTGCGGGCACAGCCCACGGGGACCCAGGCGGAGAAGCAGCCCGGGCCAGTAGGAAGAACCCACGCGGCTCAGAACAGCCGTCCAGAACGATGGCAGTTTCCCTTTTGTCTAGGCAGCCAGCCCGGAGGCCCGTGCCCGCCGCCCGCGCCGCCTTCCCTCTCCGCGCTCTTTGTGAGACCGCAGCGACGGCGGCGGCGGCGGCGGCCGCCGCGGGTGCCCGGGATAGGCGACAGGAATCAAGTTAAAGTTGCGCCGTGCCGGTCTGCAACGGTGAACAGGATTTCGGGGTGCCGATGCCCGCGCGGTTCCTTTGGGGGTACCCCCTCGCGGTTCTGGGGAGCGAACAGCAGGTGAGGAAGCGCAGGGCGCAAGAACCCGGCGGGCGAGGGTTGCACGTTCCCTCGATCGCCGCTGCAGACAAGCGTGGAGACAGCGGAGCGCTGCTATTTCGTCACACACCCAGTGGAGGGGTCCCGAGACAATAAAAGTTTTGCGGGTGCCTGGGCAAAAGCAGGGGGACACCGAACCGGGAAACGTAGCGCGAAGGGTGCGGAGCCTCCGGCAGGCTCTGCCCGCCTCTCCCCGGCACCTCACGGCTCGGCTCCGCTCGGCTCTGCTCGGCAACTCCCGGCTCCGCTCGCGCTCGCCCCGCCCCTCCCCGCCCCGCCCCGCACACGCTCGCCCAACCCCGCCCCTGGAGTGGCGCTTCTAGACCGCTTAAGGCTCTCACCGGGCTAGGGGCCCGAAGTAGCTCGGTGTGGTGGGCGCGCGTGGGCAGCAGGCGGGGCAAGGATAGCCGCGGGGAGGGAGCGGCGCGTCCAGCCGCCCAGCTCTAGCGGATTGTCGAGTCTGCCTTGGAGGCCGGCTCCCGGGGACAATGTGATAGTGACGCGAGTGCACTGAACATCGGTTCTCGGGCGGTACGGCTGTGCTTGCTGGGGAGCCGGCAGCTGTACTTGAGCGCTCCCCCCTCCGGCACGCTGCACAATGGTGCGGTCCACGCCTGGCCCTCCGTAGGGCTAGCGAGATAGGACACACTTCTCCTGGCTCCGGAATCGAAACTGAGCGATGAGTTTGGTCACCCGAGATGGTAACCACCGAGGCGAGCTGAAGTCTCCCGAGGGGCAGGACACGGACCCGGACCCGGACCGTCACAGCTTTGTCCCTCAGAAAGCAGAACCGGAGACCTAAGAGCGGGGAGCTAGACTTGTATGGCGAACCCCGGTGGTCTTGGAAGGGCTGGCCTCGGTACACTGGGATTGTGCTGGTGGCCACGCTTCCAGAGGGAGACCCTGAGTGAGACTCTCAGAAGCTAGAAGTTCTCTGGAGGCTCAGAAGGGACAGCCACCTCCTCAGTCTTCCCCAAACAGGAGGGCGGAAGTTTGAGTCAGCAGAGGTAGACCTCTGCGGGATAACTTGAAGTGTGGGCAGAAGCTGGTCGCCAAGAATATGAAATAAGTGGCCTATAAAGGAAATGTTTTCATTCTCTCAACCCCTATCCACGAATAAGGGTGCTGATCCACCAGACTGAAGTTCAGGCCTTCTGATACTATCCCAACCAATGTGTCCCTAAACACTCTGCCCTTTGATTCCAGTTATGTTTTAAGATAGAAAATATAAGAAATACTGGAAAAAATATAAAACTGTTTACAATCGGTAACTAAAGTAGTAACTATAGCAATTTTTATTTTCTCCAGATTTTTGTCTTTTTCCATAACTGCTGAAGTTTCTATTTAAAAAAAAAAAATCAAAAAACAAAAAACCTACACTTCCCTAACACCTAAAAAGAATGCTTATGACTCCAACAATATAAACACAAATAGAAGTGATAGAAAAGGAATATGAGGAACTGTCAAGAGTGTTATTTTTGACGTGCATGCCTTTAGTCCCAGCACTTGGGAGGCAGTGGCAGGATCTTCGTGAGTTCAAGCGCAGGCTGGTCAACAAAGTGAGTCCAGGACAGCCAAGTCTACGCAGAGAAACCCTGTCTTGAAAACAACAAAAAGTATATTTTTGAAAACTGGGAAATGGCTTTCAATATATGGCTATGGCTTTCATTATTGTCCACCTGAGCCAGAAAATATGTTTAAAACAACTTTGGTCATTTTGTTCAGTAATCAAGAGGTTCCAAACTGAGATAATAAATGAAAAATCCTTTAAGAACCGAAGCTAGAAGGGATGTCCTGGGTGTTGTTAGGAAAGCAGATGATTTCTTACTGTAAATTAGCAGATTTGAGGTACATCAGTAGTTTTTCCATAAAGCTGTGTCCCTATAGCAAACACAGTTTATAGATAAAGTGGTAACAACTCCAGACTGTAACAACTCTAGTCTGACCTCCCTTGAAGTAGCTAGCAGTAAAATCCCAAGCCCAAAGGCCCACTGGGGGTTTCTGCCTGGACTCAGCACTCCAAGTGGAAGATTTGAGAACTCACTGAGGCCCATGACTTGTTCCCCCAAAGCTAAGCAAGCTAGGTTACCATAATGGCTCGACCTACTGAATTAAGTAATAGACTTAGACATCTTTAAATTCTGAGATGTTGTACTCTGACATTTTCATGCAAGTGGTTCATCTGTATAAAAAGCAACATTTTCAAGAAGACCCTCTAGGTATTTTCCTATTTCTGTTAAGAAATTTCATGTAATTTGCAATTTTAAAATGCCTAAATAAGCATTTTGTTATACTTTATGGTAAGTTGAACATGCCAGAAAAATAAAAGCACTTTCCACTCATGCCAAATTCACTTTTGCTTCTTCTGATTTACAAATATTTTGTTTCATTGGTGTTTTGAGACAAGCTATCTCTATGTAGCCTGGTCTGGCCTGGAACTCACTATGTAGAGCAGGCTGTCTTTGAACTCATGGATCCTTCTGCCTTGCCTCCCTAGTGATGGGATGAAAGCTGTGTTCCACCATACCTCGCTGCAAAGGTTTTTTTTTTTTTTATGTATGTGTATTTGTTTCCATTGGTACAACAATCTTCTAATGAAGATAGAGAGCTGTTATCTGTGTTCATGTTAGGAGGAGGTTAGGGCCCAAAGATGTTAAATATCATAATACAACAAATAAGAAATTGAACCCAATATAATCATCCAGAACTCTAACATCCATTGATTGCTGATGACATGGAAATGATTAGTATAATTTTTTTAAATAAAGTTTTTTTAATAGTTTTTGTTAAGACTTATTTGTTTATTATTATGTACACAGTGTTGTGCCTGCACGTACAGCTGCACGCCAGAAGGGGACACCAGATCACATTTTAGATGGATGTGAGCCATCATGTGGTAGCTGGGAATTGAACTTATGACCTCTGGAAGAGCAGTCAGTGCCCTTAACCTTTGAGCCATCTCTCCAGCCCGATTAGTATAGTTTTTATATGTATCTAATGACTTTTCAGTTCATCTTTATTACAGAAATCTTAACAACAACTACAGGGATTCTTATGACACAGATTTGGGACAAAGACTGCACTGTTAGTATCTGACACAAATACCAAAAAAAATTGTCCTTCACCTATACCATAAACACCAGAAAACCCTGTTGCTTAAGTGATTTTTTTTCTAAATTTCATAGGAAAGAGAGAGGTAGTGTAAAATGCATCTTATAGAAGTACTTCATCTATACAAAGAACTTGGTAATGAACACTGAGCTAATGGCAGTCCTAGGTTTTCATGAGATAGAATAGTGACAGTCACTAAGTAAGGACTGGAAAGATGGCTCTACTGGTGACGTGCCTGCTACTCAAGCCCATTCAAGCATGAGGACATAAGTTCAAGTCCTGTCTTAGTTAGGGTTTCTATTTTTGTGAAGAGATACCATGACCACACAACTCTTACTAAAAAAATAATAATAATAATAATTTAATAGGGGCTTGCTTACAGTTCAAAGGTTTAGTCCTTTGTCATCATGGCAGCGTACATGAGACATGGTGCTGGGGAGGTAGCTGAAAGTTCTACAGCTGTATCCATAGGCAACAGGGAGTGAGAGACACTGGGCCTGGCTTAGGCTTCTGGAACCCCAAAGCTCATGCCCTCAGTGTCACACTTCCTCCAACAGGGCAACACTTCCGAAGAGTGTCACTCCCTGTGGGTTTATGGGAGCCATTTTCATTCAAACCACCATAGATCCCCAGCACCTGCGTCACAAGCTGGCCATGCCCCTATGATCCCATTGCGGGGTACTGGAGACGCGGGGATCCCTGGGACGTGGTAGCCAGTGAAAGGAGTAAGCGACACATTTAGTGTGAGACCTTGTCTCAAAAAAAATCCACTAAAAGCCGGGCGTAGTGGCGCACGCCTTTAATCCCAGCACTCGGGAGGCAGAGGCAGGCGGATCGCTGTGAGTTCGAGGCCAGCCTGGTCTACAAAGTGAGTCCAGGATGGCCAAGGCTACACAGAGAGACCCTGTCTCGAAAAACAAAAAAAAAAAAAAAAAAAAAAAATCCACTAAATACATTCTCTGGTATGATGTTTCCTTTTGTCATCATTTATTTTGGGGTTTGTTACCTTGTAGAAAGTTATAAACATCCAATGTGGTTTATCTTCTAAGCCTCTGAATAATGGATGTGTTAAAAACCTCTGAAGTAGAAGCTGGAGAGATGCTCAGGGGTTAACACATGTGATGCTCTTGCAGAGGACCCACGTTCAGTTCCCAGCACCTACATGGTGGCTCACAACCATCCATAACTCCAGTGCCAGGGAATTCAAGGTCCTCTTCTGAGCTTCCAAGGCACACACATGGCACACATACATACATGAAGCCAAAACATTCAGATGCATAAATGAAAAGACAATTTTTAAAAAGAAAACCTCTGGGCTGGAGAGATGGTTCAGAGCTTAAGAGCATTGCCTGCTCTTCCAAAGGACCTGAGTTCAATTCCCAGCAACCACATGGTGGCTTACAACCATCTATAATGAGATCTGGTGCACCCTTCTGGTGTGTAGGTGTACATGCAAGCAGAACATATTATACATAATAAACAATTTTTTAAAAAAAAGAAAAGAAAACCTCTGAAGGAAACTCCAAATTATTTAGGAATCCTCTCCACATTCTAAACTTGTCAATTATCACTTTGAGTCATGCCTTTGATTTTTTTCTTTTCTGTCATTGCTGTACAAATATGTGCTTTGTGTTGAACATACTTTTTCTGGCATTCTACGATATATGGGCACACAATACAGGCCTCTATATGTATAACCTTTTCAACTATACATATGAAAGTGTACCTTAGTACGTTATTATGAAGCACAGGCCCATAAATACTACAAACATGAGCCAGTGACCCAGATGAAAAGCAGAAAACCACGAAGTTTGCTTCCCTCCTTTTTCTGTCGATCCTCCATCTCTATCTTTCTGAGCAATATGTCTGTATCCCTGGATTATTTATGTTTAAGTTTTTGCCTGAGTTTGTTTTGTTGTTGTTGTTGTTTTGTTTTGTTTTTTATTTTGCTTTTTTAAAATAAAAATCGCTATTGAAACGAACTTACAAATAAAAACATCACACAGCTAGATTAATGTAGTTGCGCAAGCACTTGCCCACTCCCAAACTCTAAACATCTCCGTGAGCTTTACTTTGAGTTTTACACACTTTCCCTGTCAATTCAATTTTATGCAGTTATACACCACAAAAAGAAAGGAAGAGGGAAAGAAAGAAAGACAGGACAGAGTTGAAACAAGAAGAACCATTAGTTTTTATCTTCTTTCATGGGGTTTTGGACTTTATAAAATGCTATCTTGCTGTATATGATCCCTTAACACTTGCCTTTTTACCCACAATTGTATTTCCACATCCTCACGTTACATATAGCTGAAATTCCATCCTTTTGTTCCTGTACATTTTATGACCAATATACTTGTCCCCCTTACAGAAGTATGCGATTGCTAAGTTCTGGTTTGTTGTTTGTTTGTTTGTTTTTGGTCTGTTTTGCTTTATTTTAATGAACACTCATGAATTTAAGTGGGTGTTAACTTATAGTGTGCATGTATCAAAATCTCTTCAGGGTGTAGACATGGGAGTGAAATACGTAGAAGGTAGGCACTGAAAATGTTCAACTTTATAATTTATAGTTCAAAATGTTTTTTGAAAATGCTATTTCTAGTTACAGTCCTACGAACAGTGTGGCCAAAGTTCCTAATGCAAGGGACCTCGTAGATTTTGCCATCAAAGTGATTCTGTCGTAAAAGTGGTTTTCAGTATTGGTTCTCTCTGTAAATAGCTGACATAGTTATAATAGTTAAGCCATGTAAATCCTTACTTAGTTCATCTTCTAAAACATTTCCAGATGAAATTTTTGATAATAAATCTTAATTTTGAATGGTGTTAAGGAGGGAAAGTGAATGTTTTAGTTGTACCACCAGGAAAAGAAATTCATCATTTTAAGTAAATGTAATAGTATATCAACTTGGACTTATTTTAATATCCCAGATGTTCTGTCAAATGAAGAATTAATGTGAAAACAATAATGTTCAGGTACAACATAAATTTATTTTACTGTCCTCAAGAAGCATAGGTTTATTTTCTATAACCCAAGTCTTTTGTCAACCTCAGAAATATGTCGAGGGTACCTGTTTTCTGAATAAAACTGATACCACTTTTCCTAAGAAGTGATCATCCAACTTTCTAGCCTTCCCTCTAATAATCTCATAAAACTTTCCTAAGTACTGATGTTAATTAGAACGTATTAATTCTTTTATCCTAATCAAAACATGTCAGTGCTCTCCCCAATTTAGAATAGTAAGAACGGTGTATAATTAGTTGTTTGGCAGCGCATCTGCTGGGAACAAGAATAGCATGGATGGGCAGACAGACTATGTCTCCCTCCCTATATGTGGTAGGTGGGTATTTTTTTTTTTCTTATGAGCAATACAAATGGAAAAATGTAGCTTCCAGAGCAAAACTAATTGTTGCGTAGTCTAGCAGAAAGAGAAGGAAACAATTCTTGGGAATTATTGGTACTGAGGCTGGAGAGATGGCTCAGTGGCCTTGGTCATGGTGTCTCTCCATAGCAATAGAACAGTGACTAAGACAAGCAGGTTTTGCTCCTGAAGGAATTCCTCTGTTTCAACAACAACAACAAAACAAATAAACAAACAAAAGTCATTATTTTGTGGGCAAAATCTTCCTGTTTTTACTCCGACAGGTTCCCCATCTCACTTCCTTCCGTTCTCTGCTGATCCACTCGTTCGCAGAAAGTTATTCTCATTTACACCTCCCAATGATAGACCCGGTGAAGTCCCATCATGCTTCACTGTCTCTCGTGATGTCTATTTAGAAAGCAGTGAAGTCTCTGAAGCAATGCGGTGCATGAAGGAGCCTATGAAGGAGCAATTACAGCATCTTCTTCACTCTCCAGCAGGTTTTTTTTTTTTTCTATTTCAATCAGAGGAATCAACTCTAAACAAATAAGTGAGAGCCAATGATAATTTAACTATCTTAAACCCAAAAGGAATGGCCTAATTTTGGGGTCATTTCACCTCAGAGGTGAGAACACCTCTTCCCCCCTGGAGGTAGGGGAGAATATGAACTTATAGAAATAAAAGAAAAGCAGGAAAAATAGAAAAATTAACTGAACTGTGAAGACAAAATTTAACATTTTCATTTACACTGTTTTGAGATAGGTCTCACTGCATAGCACTAGCTGTCCTGGAACTCACTATTTATACCAACCTGGGTGTTGCTCCTATCTGTAGCTCTACATCCTACGTCCTAGGATTGTAAGCTTGAGCCGCCACACCTGGCTGGAGATCTATTCCTTTTTCTTTTCTTTTTTCTTTCTTTCTTTCTTTTTTTTTTTTTTTTTTTTTTTTTTTTTTTTTTTTTTTTTTTAAACTTTTTATTGGTGTGAATTTCACATCGGGCACCCCAGGGTCACTCATCTCCCTGCCCTTCATATCCACCCTCTGACCTTGTAACTTCCCTCCCAACAGAAAACAAACACAAAATCCACAAAAGCATCTATCTGTGGAAGCTGTGGCATGCCATGGTGTGTCACACAGTACACCCTTTCGCCCAAACAGCTTGACTTGCAAATGCTCATTGCAATGAGTCAGTGATCTGGCTCGAGGCCTCTGGCTTCTGCTACACCATCAATACTGGGTCCCCATCAGGAGTCCTCTCAGATAGGCTCTTGTTGCCCTGTGTCATGGAGATCTTGCAGCTTTGCATCTTCAGGACTGGCTTCTTCATGCGCTCCAGCAGTTCATCGATGGGGTAGATGTTGGGGTGGGCCAACTCAGAGCCTCGGTGGAAGCTGAGGTAGTTGGCCCACCAGCTCTCCTATGCCTGTACCACCAGGGCTGCCTCTCCCCAACTTTGCACAGGTGAGGGGCAGGGACAACTCTCTTACTCTCATTCCCGCAGGCCTGGCTCTCACACATGCATGCCACTATGGCCAGCTGTGTTGTGCAGGGTCCACGGGGCTCCATTCCTAAGGGTTGGTGCCTAACCAGTTAACTAAACATTTCCACTGACATCACCTCCTTCCAACTCAGCATATTCAGTGCAGGCTCGTGTTCCCTCTGCCCTGCTCTTTCTCACCCCCCATCCATCCCACATATCCAACCTAGCTGAGCTATTGCTCTCACCTCCCCTAGCACAAACATGTGTGTTCCTTTCTACTCATCCATGGTAACTCTTCAAGTCAACCTTCATTGCACCAACTGGAGTTGGTGCACAGCTGTGCCTGTGTCCTTCCGATCACCCTTGTCCAATCCACTCTATCTTTAGCAGCAGACAGAAAACATGGGTGTGAGGTTGTAAAAGTAAGAGAAACCTGGAAATGTCTGGGTGCTTTTAAGACCATAAATCCATTCTGTAAGTGTCTTACTTAAGGCTCTTAAATAGCCCCTTAGACAGCCTGTACCTTGGAGTGCTCTCCAGAGGAGAAAACCCCACCATATACAATATATATGGCATATGTATGGTTGAGTCTGGTTCATTTTCTTTTACTTGGTCCAAGGCCTGACTATGTAGCCCAGGCTTAAAACTGACGACTGTCAACCTCTGCCCACAAGTGCTAGGATTACAGGTGTGGACCATCATACCCAGCTCTGATTTTAAAGCGAGGTCAGGGAACCATGTTTGTTCTATTCTCCGATGTGAGTGAGCACAGGTAGAAAGAATCCTGGCATATCCTAGGCATACTATAAATACACATGAGTGTTCTGAAACCACTCTTCCAGTCCACTCAAAGGCAACAGCTGTTAGCAGTGAGTGCATCTTCGAGTCACGGATAGCAGTGAAAAGAGAAGTCAAAGAAGGAGGCGTCCATGGTAGTTGAGAACTGATTCTATTAGCTGAGAGAAATCAAGGCATTCCGAGTTTTCAGGTTTAATTTTCTTACACTTGCCAGACACGGTGTCATGTGGCTTCAGTCACAGAACTCAGAGTCAAAAGCAGGCAGATCTCTGAGAATTTGAGGCTAGTAATACAGCAAACTCCAGAACAGCCAGGGCTACATCGTGAAGAGCCTGTCTCCAGAGGGGATGAAGACTCCTTACTCTGGTATTCAGTTCAGCTTAAAACATCACTTCAGACTTAGTTCTGTGGTTTGCAAGAAAAAAAGGGCTTTAACAAATGGGTGTCCATCATCCCTCGTCCTAGTTGGTCATGAATGGTGACAAAGCAGAGGGAGAGAAAAGAGTCTATGACCAAACATTGAGAAAATACAACACTTACTGGGGCCTGTGTTCTCCTTCCCTACTTACTTTATATCCTTTCTATTTTTTTAGGCTTTTTATATTGTGCAAAACTTCTTTTGTACTAAGAATATCACTCAAGTATGAAGGAGAGATAAATCTATTTTTTTTAGGATCCCAAGTGCGGGATCAGAATAGTCTTGTGAGAGAACAGGTGAGGTTAATCCACTAGAAGACCAACCACCTCGTGTGGGAGCTTGATTGTTGCCAGCTGAAAAGATCCCGTGAACAGACTCCGGGAGGAGATATAGAAATGAGGCAAAAACTGGAGGCAGGGTTTTTTGGAGACTTGGGATACTTTTGGCTGCTCATCGCTGCACTTTGAGACACTACTCCTAGAGAGAACCACTTGAGGGAAGGCTTGGGGCTCCAGCTCCTGCTGAGGTTCTGGGTTCTGGTTATTCCAGGTCCAGCAGAAGAAATCCTGCTGATCACGCGAGGATCGCTCCTCGGAACTGATATCCTTGGGGTTTTGTTGTTGTCCTCCTTAATCCCCATCTCCTATTGTTTTGGTTAGCCGGGTTATAGGTGACGTATGCTCGGTTAATAAGTTGTAATAAAATATATTGGTTAAGAAAATTGAGCCTATACAAGTAAATAATTTTTTGTCTTATCACTTATCTTTGCATTACTTAAGAGAATCTGAAATATAACAAATTTCATTTTATTTTATTATTTTTATAATGGTACATTCCTCCGACTACCTCTTGCTACCATTCTGAAGATGCTGAAGGCTATACACTGTTCATTTGTTACTTCACCTGTTTACAAATTGACAAGTCACTCTGCAACGTCAGAATGTCAGGCACTGTGCTAGGAACCAAACAAATTGGACACAATGCCTTTTCCTCACAGAGTTTGCAGTGAGAATGGTAGACCTTTGATGAATAATCACTTTTGATTATACAACAGCACACAGACCAACATTGTTAACGTCCCAGCATGAGGAATACTGTCTGTATAGTGACTGTTTCCAGTTTGCCTAGTGGTGGAATCTGCTAAGAGTCAATAGCACCTTGATGGCAGAAGAATTTGTCACTTTTGGGTTTGTTTTTTTAAATGCACATTGCTGCCTTCACCCTGTTCTGTAGGCTCAATTTTCTTAACAAATATATTTTATTACAAACTTATTAACCGAGAGCACCTCACTTATAACCCGACTAACCTAAACAATAGGAAAAGAAGATTAAAGAATACAATAATGAAACCATAAGGATATCAGTTCCGAGGAACAATTATCCTGGTGCAGGCAGCAGGATTTCTTCTGCTGGAACCTGGAGTCACCAGAACCCGGAACCTCAGCCGGAGCCCAGAGCCCCGAAGCCTTCCCTCGAGCAGTTTTATCTAGGAGCAGCTCAAAGTGGAGCGGTGACCGGCCAAAGGCCCCGCCTCTTGTTTTTGGCTCAGTTTTATACCTCCTTTCAGAATTTGTTCAAGGATGTTTTTCAGCTGGTTTACAACCAATCCCCCCACACAGGGTGGTTCGACTTCTAAGGGGATAAATATCACCTGTTCTCTCACAAGTCTTTTTCTCAACCCCCACTTGTGATCTAAACAAAAACCATGTTTATCTCTCCTTCACTGTTCTCTTTCCCTTCCATCCCAGAATCACAACTTGCAGCCATCTCCCCTACTCAAAGCATGCTGCATGCCTATCAGAATGGCCAAATGCTGGAGGGGGTGGGTGTGATAGGAATGCTGTTCTGGTGGGAAGGTAGGAACAGCACCAGGAACAGCACTTTGAAAGAGTTCAGCAGTTTCATACAAAACCAAGCCTCCTATTGGCACACTGCCAGCAATTGGCACACAGTGACATTTGCCCAAATTAGTTGAAAACATATCCACAATCTTACTTAGGAGTTCTGCAAGTTTGAGGACACATTGGGACAAAAAACAAAAAACAAAAAACAATGCTTATGGATATTTAATTCACAGTTGTCAACTCTTGCATGCAAGCAAGATGTATTTTTTATTTTTTATTTTATGTGTAGGGGTATATTTGCCTTCATGGCAATGCATCATGAACCTGTCTGGTGCCCATGGAGGCCAGAAGAGGGCATCAGGTTCCTGGAACTGGAGTCACAGACAGTTGTGAGCTGCCAAGTGTGTATTGGGAATCAAACCAAGATCCCCTGAGAGCAGCCAGTGCTCTTAAGCACTGAGCCATCCCGCCAGCCCCCTTGATGTCTTTTAGTGGTCAAATAAACTGGTATCTCCAGAAAATGGAGTCATTCTCGGCACTGAAAAGAAATGTGCTATGAAACCATGAAAAGACGTGGAGGAAACTACAGTAGACATTACCAAGTGAAAGAAGCCAACCCAAACACACGGGAGGGATAAACAGTTGACCACAGGTTTCCAAGCCAGTAAGACTACTGTACAGTACACTCGTGGTGGGTGCGTGCCACTGTGAGTGTGTCTATGTGGAAACCCACAGAATTTAGACACCAAAGGCAGCCCTAACATAAGCCATCCTTGTGATTACAAAGTGTCAGTGTGAGTTCACTGATTTTAACAGAAGAGGAGGCCGTGTGTAGAGGGTAGAGGGCATAAATAAGGAAATTCTCTACTTTCTGCTCTATTAAGCTGTGACAACTGATCTAAAAATATCTGTGCAAAGGTAGAAACATGAGGGGGCTGGAGAGATGGCTCAAAGGTTAAGGGCACTGACTGTACCTCCAGATGTCCTGAATTCAATTCCCAGCAACCACATGGTGGTTCACACCCATCTATAATGTGATCTGATGTCCTCTTCTGGCCTGCAGGTGTACATGCAGGCAGAGCACTGTATACATAATAATAAATAAATCTTAAAAAAAAAGGTAGACACATGTGTGCTATGGAAACTTTTTAAAAGAAAAAAAAAGCATGTGATTGAAGGGATCAGAAAATCTTTATGTGAGGCTTGGTGCATGAGAAGATTTTGAAGTTCAGTAAATGTAATTTGAAGTCGAAAGATAGACTTCTGGGGCCAGTGACATGGCTCAGGTGAGGGGGCTTGCCTCCAATCCAGATGGGATAAGTTCCATCTTCAGAACCCACATGGTGATAGAAGAAAACAGACTCTTGTGAATTGTTCTCTGAACTCCACATTTCCGCTAAGGCACATATGCACCATCACACAGGCAAAGTGATAGCTCTAATAGTTAATTAAAATAAATCACACTTGGCTCTCAGTGTATCTCACACTAATTAATAGTTTTGCGAGGGACGTATAAGTCTTATCACAGTTCATTCACATACTGAGAGTGTCGTGTCCATCTTCTGTGCAGTCTTTTCTCGGAATTGGCTGATCCCATCTGCAATTCCGAGCAGCACAGTTACAGTTCTATAAAATTAAGGCTCGAATCAATGTAAATTTAGGACCAGAGTGTCCGTGAAAACATGAAATAGTGAGTCTCAGAAGTGGTGGCATCCAATATAACAACTACATCTGAGACAGGTGCGGAAATCAGCGTATCTGCTCTTGGGAAAGAGAAAGTTGTAAGTGAGCCTAGAGTAAACATCCCTCTGTTGTCACGGCAAATGCTTGCCACTCTATCAAGATGTCCTTTGCATAAGAACCTAGGGCTGCTGCTTAAGACCCAGCCAGAGGCTGAACCAGAGGCCTAATTTCTGTGATGTGTCTATTTCTAGTTTTTAAAATCTGTACCTTTACAACAGAATTCTCTCACGTGGCTCGGGAGCTTAGTCGAGGAGTACGTTCTTACTTGGTATTCATCCCAAAGATTAACTGTTAGTGAATAATACAGCTTCGTCACGGTCACAGACAGTTCTCAAGGGAGGGAAGGGAAGTGTGTGCCTGAGAATTGGATCAGAAATGTGATTTAATAACACATGCTTCTAACTCTGTTTTCTCTTTAATAATGTAAAGTCACACAAAAGAGAAACCAATCTATTTGGTTTTGTTTTGATTTTTTTTCCTAATTTTTAGTCCTTTAATCTTGTACACACACACACACACACACACACACACACACACACACACACATGAAAACATAATACTGCTCCCTTCTGAGGAAGGTCCCCTGTAAGTTGGGCTCTGGACAGCTAGAGTTCCCTTTCCCAGGAGGGCGCTAACAGCTTGTTCAGTGGCATTATCCCTTACCAAGAGATCACCCTCCATTGATATGGAAGATCTGTGCTTAGGGGAAAAAGGATTTTCAGGGAAGAAAGATCAAGAGGCCAGGAAAGGTGAGGTGAATTAGTATAGACCCACCACATCAGTCATGACCTTGAGAACCCAGGGGAACAAAGGCACACACACACACACACACACATCCCACAGACTCAATGATCCACTTGCCTCTGCTTCTCAAGTACTTGGACAAATGGTGTGCAACCATGTCCCCTGCCTGGTAGAGCTTTTTGAATGCTTGTGTCTAGTTCGAAGGACATATAAACTGTGCACAGTACTTAACACAAACAATAATCATCCCATTGATGGCTCTGGTGATCAGAAAGTGATGATTTAACAAACTTACATTCTCGCAGGTACATATTGTTTATTATATTTAAACTTCACTCTTTGACAGCACATTTAGAAAATGTTTGGGCCTTTACCAATAGCCAACCCAGTTTTGTTTTGTTTTCCATTTAAAATGATGAGAAATGGGTGCCAGTCCATGGTATCTGTAACATCGCTCTCAGTGCTAGGCCACTCGTGTTCAGAGGGACACTATATGGACTCATGTTCTGTGGTAGAGGTCAGATCCCCCAGCAGAAAAAATATGTCGTGTGTACTGAATAGTAGAAAGTGCCCCCAGAGAAGAGCTGCCTACATGTGACTGAGGTGGGGGACTTGGGATGGTTGTCCATGTGGCCTCAATTGAGCTGTCCTTCACCAGTAGGCTTTTAAACCTGATTTTTTTTTTTCTGACTGGCATGTAGCCATGGAACCAGGAAGCTCTTTATTGAACATCTTTATGCCCCCCCCCTTTATTTTTAGAACAAATAAAAAATACAGACACAGCCACCAAGTACCTCAGGAAGTCACTAATGAAAGTCATTGATAGTAAACATCAAAACAGAAGATGTTTCTACTTCCTCCAGACTGAACCCCTTTGGCTATGTGAGCACATATGAGAGGCATGACACATCCTCACCAGGCTCTGGATGCCTGGCCAAGCTTCTCTAAGCAGCAGACTGTTGAGAACATCTGACGGTACCTGTGTCGGGGAGGGGCAGCTGGCACTGGAAGATGTAGAGAGATGGCTCCCTCGGTAATTCTGACACTCCTCGACAGCACAATTGACAGAGGGCCCTGCTGTACCCCATCTCTGAGTCATGCTGAGGTCAGGCTTGAGGTGGGCTACTCACAGCCATTAACCAAGTTCTGCAGGGACACTAAGTACCAAGATAGGTGCAGTCCAAGAGACCTAGGATGCTAACACATGACTTTGTCTAGGGGACTTCCTGACAGCTGTCCTTAGATGCTGGGTGATCTGGGTGGTTTGTGCCTCTGCCCTTCTTACCACCTTTCACATCCTGAGTTAGGCTGGGTGGCAGTTTGACAGTTCTTCCTGTCTGCCTGCCTGCCAGGCTTCTCACGCAGGTGTTTCCCCTAATAAAAATCCTTCCTCAGAGAGCAGCTGACTTTCTTAGACCCAAAATAAGACACTAAGTTAGGAAGCCCTGATTCTCACATTGCTTGGCACTGCCTCAGAAATAGAAATCTTGTAACAGTTGTATGTGATCATTGGATGAGTCCCCAGTCAGGAGGCTGCTTTTCCATGGTGTGACAGCTACTCTCCACAGCCAGCCTCATGTAAGTTCTGCCACATTAGCCTCTTAGCCTTGCTTCAGCTAACCAATCATTGCTCTCAGCAGCACTCACAGCATCTCTTTTTAAATAAAGCAATTGGTTTCTTCTATACTTCCCCCATACCCAGTGAGGGCTGAAAGACACTTGTTTTTCTCTTGCATTTTTGCCCAAGTGAGGGATTTGCTTAATTTTACTTTTTTCAATATAATATTTTTATTGATTATTTGGGAATTTCACATTGTGCTCACCAATCACTCTGAGCTTTTGCTGAGGCCAGGCTTGCGGGAGGCTTGCCTCCCACACTTGTGACCTTCCCCCTAAAGAAGGGGGGAAGACAATGAGGAAGGAGGAGGAGGAGAAGGAGAAGAAGAAGAAGAGGAAAAAGAAGAGGAAGAGGAGGAAGAGGAGGAAGAGGAGGAGGAAGAAGAGGAGGAAGGGGAGGGGGAGAAGAATAAGATGAAGAAGGAGAAGGAGAAGAAGAGGAAGAAACGACAAGTCCAGTTTGTGTTGCCCATAAACTCAATGAAGCATGGTCAAACTCCCAGTGGCCAGCTTAGTCCCAGCACTTGGGAGGCAGAGGCAGGTGGATCTCTGTGAGTTGAAGGCCAACCTGGTCTACATAAGGGAGTCCAGGACATCCAAGACTACAAAGAGAAACCCTGTCTAGAAAAGCAAAAAACAAAAACAAAAATTTAAAAAAAAACCTCCCCATTTGCACTCCTGCCAGAAGCCACCAACTGTGAAGAGCTACACTTAGCATCCTTATCACAATTGTGTAGAGTCCTCATAGATGGTTTCATGTCTAGGCTGTTACTTGGGGGTAGGGGTCACAGAAGCTCTTTATGTCCCTCTTTCTCAACTGTGAGTCTGCAGTCATCAATACCAGCACAAACGTGTCTCTCTTGACCTTTACAGTCAGTGAGAGCACTGATCATGGATTAGTTACGGTACATACCAAAGACATCAACACAGCCCTCTGATGCAGCACAGGGCACTGACACCATCATTGCCTTCAGTGGCAGCACAGGCCGTGGACATCAACATGGTTTCAGGTGGCAGCACAGACCACAAGCATCCACATGGCCTTTGGTGGTGACAAGGGCCAGAGACATCAACACGGCCCCTGACTGGAGTAGGACCACGGACCCAGACATGATCCTCAGAAGCACCGTGACCCATGGGCATCAACACGGCTTCAGGAGGACATCAGCATGGCTTCAGGCGGCAGCACAGGCCACAGACAACCACATGAACTGCATGCTTCAACACAGTCTGGGACAGTGGGTCACAGGTAGCATCATGGCCTCCAGTGGCAGCACGGACCATAGAATTCTTTCAGGGATGTCCAGTCTAGAAAATGAACCATTCTTCATCTCAAACCTTCTGTTGTGGCTGGGCTGAGTCTGCAGAAGCTCCAGACGACTGCACACCATCCTGTTGGCCCTACTGAGCAGTGACATGATTCCCCGTCCATCGCAGACTTCTCTCCCACTTGCCCCTTCTGTCGTGTCTCTAGTTCCACTTCTCTCCACCAGGCACACACCACTCTGCTCCTCCAGCTTTCCCACCTCTCCATGGTATATTTGCTCATCATAGTGGCATTGGAAACTGCACTGTGTCCCATAGTATATTTTTTGCCCAAACAGCTTTCCATGCAAATATTTACTGCAAGGAGTTGTTGGTCTGGTCCAAGGATTCTAGTTTCTGAAGACCCAAAACTATTGGACCATCAACCAGACTGGTCTCAGATATTCTGCTGTTGCCCAAAATCGGGAGTGTGTTGTGGCTACACAGAGCATCTGGGGGTAGGTACTGTAGGAACTCCTGGCTGCCACACCCCTATCTGCCCTCAGTGTCTGCTGCTCAGGGCTCACTGGGCATGGCCCTTGTGTTTGCAGCTTACTGGCTAAGACATGGAGCCAAAGGGGATAGATTTCCCATTCTCTGCTGTCCATGGCTCTTGTCAGCCATCTTTCTTTCCAGTTTCATGAGTCCGCTTTAAAAGCTTGTTATTGTTTGGTTTTTTGTGTTTTGAGACAGAGTTTCTCTTGTAGCCTTGCTTAGCTGTCTTGGACTCGCTTTGTATATCAGGTTGGCCTCGAACTCCTGGAGATCTACCTGCCTCTGCCTCTGCTTCCTTGAATGCTGCCACTTTGCCAGGCTGCTTTCCCCCTCCCCACCTCCCATCCCCCACCTCCACCCCCACCCCGTGTTCTGGAGCTACTCTGGGTTTACAGACTCCTTTATCTCTGTTGTATCAGAGTTCCTTGGCAGGTGCCGGGGGGCCACCATCCTCTCTATTTTTTTCCGGTTTTGCTTCTTTTCAAACAAAACTAAAAATATTTCTAGGTTCTAAAGCTGTGTTCACTCTCATGAGGTCAGATGGAAGCCAGCTACCAACCAGGAAAAGACATGCAAAACTCACACATAATTTTATACAGAAAGCTAATGGTCTTTCTTTTTTTTTAATTATTTATCTTATATGTACATGTGTGTGAGCCTATAAGTTTATATGTACGTGTGTGTGAGCCTGTATGTTTATATGTACATGTGTGAGCCTGCAAATTTATATGTCATGTGCATGCAGGTAGGCCACAGGTAAGACAAAGGCATCTGATCCCCCAGAACTGGTGTTACAGGCAGCTGTGAGCCCCACCATGTGGAGGCTGGGAATTGAACCTGGGTCTTCTGCAAGCAGCCGTTCACCACTCACTGACCTTCTATCCTGTTCCTAAGGATCTTTCTAGTCTATTTGGGGGCATCTCAGTTGCTGCTCTTAATTTCCTTTTTTTTTTTTTTTTTTTCTTTTCTTTTTTTTTTTTTTTTTTTTTTTTTTTTGCTTCCTACTCTGAGTTGATTTTGAAAGGAAAAATATCAAATTTGTTGTCCACAGATTCTTTGGAATCCATATGTAAGACAGTATAACACAGCCTGTGCAATTTATATTTAACTGGGATGATCATGTTTTCATATAATTTTCCTATCTGAAGCAGGGAGTTTACACAGGCCCGTGCAGATGGCGCTATGTGGATATGGAATACGAGCTCTGCAGACACGGCTACTCCTTAAACATTAGCACATCTTGGAGCCTGAAGACATATGCTCCCTTTTTGTAAATATCCCTCCCCTCCAAGTCCATTTGGCTTACACTTTAGGCCACTCGCAAGCATGACCCTGTCAGGGGCCTTCTCTACAGGTGTGTTCCATGTCCACCTCAGCTCTGTACTGCATTTCTTCATAAAACTTACTACCATGTGGTACATCCTTGATTATTTGATTTACTGTTCCGTACCCTCCTAAAAAATATTAGCTCAATGTACACACACATACACATACACACACATACACACACACACACCACACACTGCAAGTGCATGCTAGAACAATGTCCTACACAAGGTAGGTGTTCAATAACTATTTTAAATAATTTTCAGAGCCCTGAAGCAATATACATTTTGGAATGTTTGTATAGAATTAAACTACATCTTAAACGATATTCTAAATTACTTCAGTAGTACGCTTATTACTCTTTCTCACACAAGGTCTCACTATGTAAGCGAGTGTGGTGGTTTGACTAAGAATGGTCCATTATTTTTATAAGAATGGTTCGTGTGTTTTAATGCTTAGTCGCCAGGGGCTGAAACTCTTGACAGGATTAGAAGGATTAGGAGGCGTGGCCTTGTTGGAGGAAGTGCATCACTGGGGGCGGGCTCTCTCGTCTCCTGGTGCCTATGCATCAGGGTGTTGAACTCTCAGCTACTTCTCCAGCGCTGTGCCTGCCTGTGTGCCTCCATGCTCCCTGCCATAATAATGGACTAAGCCTCTGAAGTTTTAAGCAAGCCCCCAATTAAATGCTTTATAATAGAGAGTTGCCTTTGGTCATCGTGTCTCTTCACAGCCATAGAACAGTGACCAAGAAGACAGCCTGGCCTGGAACTCCTTATCCCTTGCCTTAACCTCCTCAGTGCTGAGGTTAGACAAAGGTAACACCGTGCCTGCAGTGAACATTTTTATTTTCTTTCCCTTTTTTCTCCCACTTATTTGCTTTATTTTGTAGGTGTAGCAGCATGCAAAAGTGTGCCCCAGCATGCATGTGGAGTTCAGAGAACAACTTGGGGGGATGAGCTCTCTCTTCCTACCATATGATTTCTGGGATCCGTCTCAGGTCATCAGGCTTGGTCACAAAATGCTTTTATGCTTGAGCCTCTTGCCAGCCCCTAAATGAAATTTCAACACATACTTCGTTCACAGAAATACTGCTTGGAAGTGCATATTGATTTTGTTATCTTTGCGTTCTAATAAAATTTCCTTCAGTAAAGGCATTTGAAATGCCATAAATAATTACACTAGTGCCTAATTTGTGCTTACTGCTCGAGTGCTCACTCTGCGTCAATTCGTTCCAGCCGCTAATAGCCTGCGGTGCAGTTATTACCCCGCTCTTCCAAATAAAAGAACCAATGCAGAGAAAGCTTGTCATCTGCCCAAGGTTACCCAGCTAACAAAAGGCCTAGCCAGAGCTCAGCCCCAGGATTCTGGCTCCACCCAAACTCTTAACTCCCTTCTACAGACCTCGTAGTCTACAGCCAACTGTGTGTAAAGTCGGAGCATACTAGTGTTTTCCATTTCTTGTACCTTCTATTTAGCGTGGGTACATTGCCCTGCTGTGGTTATTGAAAGCACCCAAATTGTCCTCTCTAAAGTTTCTAGGAAAGGTTAATTGCTTCAACCATGGCTCATTTTAAAATCAGCAGCAAGGAATTCTCATTGGTGACCACTTCTCGCTCCCTCCTAAGCAGGTTTATATATAAGTCATCGCACCTCACTGAATTTGCAGAATCACTCAGGCGGCTCAGGGGCTGCACTTCCATAATAAAGGTAATTAGCTTATAAAGGTTTCCAGGAGAAAGTTTCAAAGTCTCTGTAGCTTGGGACAAGCAAGGCCTTGCCTGCTGGGGACCACTCCTGAGGGAGAATGCAGAGCAATCATATCCTGGCACCACAGTTTTCATTCTTAGTTTGTTTTTGTTGTTCTTATTTTGTTTTGTTTATTGAAATGGGGTTTCTCTGTATACCCTTGGATGTCCTGGAACTCTGTACACTAGGCTGGCTTTGAACTCAGAGATCCACCTGCCTCTGCTTCCTGCGTGCTAGGATTAATAGCATGCAACACCACTGCACGGCTTCATTCTTAGTTTGTGGGGATCCAGTCAAAATTATAATGACCTTTGTAGGCACCAGATGCCCTTTTAAAGTAGGCATCACTTCAAATGTTTGTTTTTATTATTTTTACTGATTCCAGATATCTGATGAATTTGAGAAATGGATTTTGTCTGCTTATAATGCAGTACAGCACATTGGAATTTTTGCCAAGTCCATCTGGGAAAACAACTTGGCAGGTTTTCCAAGTTCCAAAAGCAGGTGTGACATAAACTTCAGATTTACAGGGTGATGGGTACGGAGGCCAGGCTCTCTTGAATGACCATTGTTTGCCACCGAGCGCCATGCGCTAGGAATCTGTGCAAACACCGGCTGTAGACTTTCAATTGCCTTTGCAAATAGCTGGTTGTGTTTCCTGCCAATTTTGCTTCATTTTCTGATGCAAATAGCAGATGTGCCACTAAGTGTCTACGAATTTGAGTGAATTGCAATTGCGTTCTTTTTTTTAACCCTAGTAATTTGGGATTTCAAAAAAGTGAAGGTGTTGAAAAAGAGTTCACAGATTTCAAAATTTCCCATTAACATTTTTTAAAGAGCAGAGAGTTTGACATTTCTCCTGAAGCAGCTGCTCTAAATCACTATTGATTGCCTCAACGTGTACTTCTAGAAATAAACAGAAGTCTTGTCTCGCAAATGTTCATGCTATGATTTGGCAAAGGTTCTCAGATAACTATACCTCCCTTTACTTCCCAGTTATTCAAATCCTGTGTTTTAATGGCAATCTACTAATATCATTGGTTATCCCATCTCACATTCTGCTTAAAGGAGATAATGTAAATCCAAATACATAAAAGTTGCTTTCTAATGGGGCTGAAGAGATGCTTGAAGGAGTAAGGGCACTGGCTGGTCTTCCACAGCCCTGTGGCTCTATTACCAACGTGAGCTCCATGACAGCTCACAACTGGTTGTCTTCAACTGAAGTCTGAGGGGATCTAGCACTCCCTTCTGGCCTCTGAGAGCACTGCATGCATGTGGCGCACAGCCTTACATGCGGACACTCACACATACACATAGGAAAAACGTTCTTAAGTCCTTTCCCAAGCCTGGCATGCCTTAATCCCTTGGGAGACAGAGGCAGGTGAAGCTCTGTGAGTTTGAAGCCAGCCTAATCTACATAGCAAGTTCCAGGCCAGCATGGGCTACATAATGAGAGTCTGCCTAAAAAAAAGTCATTCTTCCTAATATCACCAGTGCACAGAGTGACCATTGCCCAGTTTCTCTCTACTGTGTGTGTGTTTTTCCTTTCCACTTAGGGACCACCAAGCTTCCGGGAAGTCAGATTCTATCCTGTACCTGGGGTTGCACATATGACTCAGGCTAAGCCAATCAGAACATTTCAATTCCCCTGCATTCTGAAGGGGTGAGATGTGGAAATGTGAGGCCTAAAACCATAATAAATGGCTTTGTTACCGTAAGGACAACCACTGTGCAGAAGCTAACATGGAGACCATTGTGTAAAGCACAGGGGGTCAAGTCCAAGTTTTAGGACATTAGAAACTTCTATGTGGGGGTCACCAATGTGGATCAGCAAGGAAGGTACCAGCTGCAAAAGCCTGAAGACTTGAGTTCAGTCCCCAGAAGTCATGTAGAGGTGGAAGAGAAGAGCATAGACTCCACACTGCTGCTCTCTGACCCTTACCCATGAAAACACCCAAAACCCAATTTTTTTAAAAAATTAATTTTTAAAAGAATTATTTATTTAATTATGTATACAGTACTCTGCCTGAATGTACATCTGCAGGCCAGAAGAGGGCATCATATCACATTATGGATGGTTGTGAGCCACCATGTAGTTGCAGAGAATTGAACTCAGGACCTGTGGAAGAACAGACAGTGCTCTTAACCTCTGAGCCATCTCTCCAGCCCCACCCTTCTCATTTATAAGAGCAAATAAATTCCTTTTCATTTAGGTCTGAGTTGTGGTCTCTCTAACTTGTCATGTATAACCTTCTAATGATGGTTGGGAAGAGTGGATGAAGTCCTGACCGAATGTGTATTGTTGACAGGAGCATAGCCATGTCAAGGACCCCAGTGCCTCACACGGGAGTTGGCGAAACCTTTTCCATGTCAGGCCCAGGGAATTGTCAAAGCTTTCCTCTGATCCACGTACGAATGTTGACAGTGTGTACAAAAGCTAGCAACTGTACCTTCTTCCTCTGGGATAACTGCAGCTGGAGCCTGCTCTCCTACAGAGACCGCCTATCAAGATTAGCCAAGCCCATGTTACTGAACAGCTGTATACAGTAAACCTGCCTCCCTGGTTCAGATGTATAAAGTAAACTTGAGGACATTTCTGCATTGCTGTGGGTGCCCTCCATCAGAGCGAGCACAACCCCTCCAATCCCGGCTTTTCTGTATGTGTCTGTTGGTTTCAGTATCATTGGTTCTTCAGTCCCACTTTACCTTGCTCAGGTTTCTAGGAACACGCCATGCAGGACGTGGCAGATAGTCACTTGCAATATATAGACTGGTACAGTGAGGAATTCTCTGGATATTGGAATCTTGGATGCCCCATTTTATGAACTAAAACATTTCTGAATGTAGACTTTATAATACCTAGCTATGCAAGGTGTGGTGGCACATGGCTGTAATCCCAGCACTCGGGAGTCAGACGGAGTACGATCACAAGTAATTAACTACCTGGGCTACATAGCTATCCTAGATTACATTCAGAAATCCCATCTTTGGGTGTTTTCATTTGTCATTTAACGAAGAAAAGAAAAAAAAAAAAAAGGATACCATTCATGATCTTTCTAAGCTAGCTTTAATGATAAGATCAAAGAACACCACGATGCACGGTTGGTTTGCTCCAGACTTAATATGCCGTATGCCTTTGAACAGACCTTGTTTGTTTGCTTGTTTTGGTTTGGTTTGGTTTGGTTTTTTGAGACAGGGTTTCTCTGTGTAGCCTTTGCTGTCCTGGACTCGCTTTGTAGACCAGGCTGGCCTTGAACTCACAGCGATCCGCCTGCCTCTGCCTCCCTAGTGCTGGGATTAAAGGCGTGCACCACCACACCCGGCACTGAACAGACTTTTATAACAGGAAGTTCAAAGATAATCTTGGCTTGTCACTGGTTTAACTAATGAGCTGTATTTGTTCATCTTAGCACTCTGCGTCCTCGGTGTGCTGCCTTATTCCAGAACGGACAGCAGAGGAGGCAGGGTCTCAGAAATGCCCTCAAGACTTTGCCTAATGTTTTACTGGCTGCAACTGGGTCACCAGCCAATACAAGAACAAAAATCAACAGGACTAGGCAAATCAGAATATGTATTTGGGGACTCAGGAGAGATGCCGCGTTTTCTGTGTAGATTGCTAAATGATCATCTCTTGGAGTCATGTTTTTGTGCACCTAGAAAAGATCGTCTTCGTGTTATTCAAATGCTGATTTCTGTGTCAGCAGAAAGCTGAGTACAGATTAGACTTGGGTATTGACATTTTTATGAAGCATCTCCTGCCTCAGTATTTTGTAAACATTGTTCTCCATCACCTTCTAATTGGCTCAATAAAAAGCCAATTGGCCTATAGCAAAGACAAGAGAGAGGCAGGACTTCCGGTAGAGGTAGGAACTCTGGGAAAGAAAAAGGCCCAGGAAGAGTGTGGCCAGCTGGGTAGAGAGGAAGTCAGACATCGGAGCAAAGATAACAAGCCACGTGGCAGAACACAGGTTAATATAAATGGGTTAACATAGGCTTTAAGAGTTGATTAGGAGCAAGAGTAGGCTAAGGTCTAAAGCTATCATAAACAAATGTAAGTCTCCATGTCTTTATTCAGATCGGAGCAGCCATAGAAAGTCCTTATGGTTTTAATCATCTGAAAAAGATTGGGGCTCTTAGCACGAGTGTCTTAACAACTACGTATTTTCCATGACCACCAAGGTTAATCAAACACCTATTACAAACCTGTTTATATTCTACCTTAACAGTTTTTCTATCAAAAGTGTTATAATGAAAATAAAGATGTGAGGTTAAAATTCAAATGTTTGCATTCAAGTCGCTAAATGTCAAATTCACCTTCATATTGCTCCTAAATTATTTAGATTACTTTTGAGGGGTCAGCCAAACATTTAAAAAGTATGATACTAAGTATGTTACATAAGTAACCCTCAGCCAATTTCATTAATGTTTGAAGCTTTTTGAAGGTGTGTTTTTTTCCTACTCTGCCTCCTTTTCTTCCTTCATTTAAAAATTAGTTATATATTCTGTGTGTGTGTGTGTGTTTCACTATGACATTTTTATGACTATATATAATTTATTTTAGTTATTTTAGTTTATTTAGTTATATTCACCCTCATTACTCTCTCTTCCACCTCTCCCACCCTCTCTGATCCTCTTGTGCCAGATTTCATGTCTGTCTGTCTGTCTGTCTGTCTCTGTCTCTCTGTCTCTCTGTCTCTCTCTTTCTCTGTCTCTCTGTCTCTGTCTCTGTCTCTGTCTCTCTCTCTCTCTCTGTGTGTGTGTGTGTGTGTGTGTGTGTGTGTTCCAGTGAGTTTAATTACTGTTACTTTCATTAAGCGTGGATCAAGGATTATTCAGAGAAATATCCACACCTTCACAGTAGTTAGCTCACTGAAGGAAATGGCTCCCCTCCCCATCAGGCTTAATTAGCAATTGCTGCTTGGGAAGGAGTGGAGCCTTATGAATCCTGTTACAAAATATTCAGTTCATTATTTCCAAGGACATCATAACTTAAATTTTGTAAAGAATCACAAAAGATCCTGATCATTTTAGATAGCCAAAATAATTTTGAGAAAAAAGGACTGCTGCTGGAGGGCATTATCATACATGATTTCAAGTTCTGCTTCAGAGCCGTAATCATAAAAAGAGCACGGTCATGGCACAGGAACAGACAATGGATCAATGAAATAGAAAGGAGGACACAGATATAAGACTTTGCAACAACAGTCACATGATTCTTAACAAGGATGCCAAAGTACACATTGGAGAAATGATAACATTTTCATCAAATTATGTTGAGAAAACTGGGTTTCTACATGAGAGAATTAAACTAGATCCTTATCTCTCACCATGAAGAAAAATCAACTCCAAATGCATCAACTATCTCAACACAAAACTTGAAACTCTAAGATTACTGGAGGAGAGAGGGTTGAGTACACTTCGAGGTACAAGCATAAATAAACCTTTAAAAAAAAAAGAGATACAGGCAGAGATAAGTATTGTGGTAAAGCACAGTGTTTTTCCTCCAGTACCTAGCTCCCATAATAACGACTCATACTCAAAATATTTTAACAAATACATAGGACATATATGTGGGCTCTTCTCTGACTTTCTCACAAATTAATAACCCATTTATACTAATCTACATGCTTTCATGACTGGCTGGCTACCTGTGCTCAGGTACTATGCATTGACAATCTTGCTGGCTGATTCTCCTATGCCTGGCTCTATCCCAGAATCCTTTCTGCCTGCTGAATGTCCACCATCCCATTTCCTGCCTAAGCTATAGGCCTTCAGCTCTATTATTGACAAGTGAAGTGTCCACACAGACACAAGATATTCTCTCAGCAGGTAAGGACTTTCTAAATAGGACTCTAAACCTAAGGAAATAAGCCCAATAAGTGACAGTTTCATGGTTTCTTGTGCAATTCTATGCTTCTATACAGCAAAAGAAAGTGTCAGTCAAGTAAAAAAGCAGCCTAAAGAATCAGTGAAAATCGTTATCAGCTATGCTTCTTTCAGAGGATTCATATCTAGAATACAAAGAACTTAAGAAACTAAACCTCAGTATGGGTATAATGATAGATCAACAGGAGTTGGCTCAGTACTGTGCCCATTTAGCAGAGTAATGGGCACATGACTTGCCTAGGCACAAGTTCGTGGCACTGATTTCAGTGCGAGGTATGGGTTTCAATGTATGGAGTAACCCTTAAATCCAATCATAATGTGCCATGACATTCACACCACTATTACACAAATGTGTAATAGTGTTCCCAGGCCAGCCATTATTGTAGCTCCTAGGGTTCACAGTGGGGTAACATTGACGGTAGTTTTCTATTCTAATAGAATAGAAATGTGTCACCTCCTTTGGAATTGTTGGTCGGTGAGGTCCCGCAGACCCACAGACATTATAATTTATTGTCAATGCTCTTGGTTACCCTACACAAACCTATTGCCTAAGACAGCACGCACTTGAACTATGGAACACAGAGAACTCAAGCTGGCACTCACCTGGAAGCTCCATCCTTACTGACTAGCTTTCATAGTGCTGGAAGGTGCTGTGCATGCTACCAGGGGAGAAGATTATCATTGCTGTTACTGTGTGCACATAGTAGCTATGGGAGAGACGCGTGCACAGGCATATGTACCCCGATAACAGTAGCAACAAATAATATCTTAAAATAAAAATAAATGGCTACACCATCTACTGCAACAATTATAGAAGGAATATCTCTATATTAAGCCTATTTCTCCCATACAGATTTGTAACTCATAAACTGATATTATAAAGAATAAAACAGTGGGAAGGCAGAAAATGTATGATGAAATAAGTAGAACCTAAGAACATGTTATTAGAAAAAAAAAAGCCAAAGTAGTAAATATTAAGCCAAAGCCAAATTCTCCATCAGTAGAATGTATTCTGGAGTCACAGTAAAACTCCCATACTGAACAAAATAATAGAACTGAAGAAAATGTGCATCCCAATCTTTAAAGATAGGCATAGTTGTGTGTTCAATTATTGCCAGAGCAGTTTAGTATGAAATAAATAACATGGGACAAATACAGTTTCAGTATAGAAAGCCAGGTGATATGAGTAAACTAAAACAGAGTAAGTCTTATATGAATAACAATATCTCCAAAAATATCTATTTGTGTGACTTTATAGTGGCTAGACATACAGTGGAAGAGTGGTTGGTTGCAAAGAGAAAAGGGGTCAGGGAATGGGACTAAGAGAGGGCCATCCAGGGTAAATACGGTCAAAATTCAGGATATATGTATTGTCAAAAGTCCATAATCAAAATCATTAATATTTATAATCAATGTATAAAAACATAAACATTAGACATTAGAAACACACAGAAAGTTAAGGTTGTTGCTGGGCAATGGTAGCACACACCATTAATTCCAGTACTTCGGAGGCAGAGCCAGGTAGATCTCTGTGAGTTTGAGGCCAGCCTTGTTTACAGAGGAAGTTTCAGGACAGTCAGGACTACACAGAGAAACTCTGTCTTGAGGAACAAAAAAACCTAAATGAAACAAGAGAAGAAGAAGGAGGAGAAGGAGAATAGGAAAATAAAGGTTGTAAGCAGCAATCTTAATTTCTTTTCCTGTTGGTATCATAAAATCCTCTGACAAAAGCAATTTGGGGAAGAAGAGGTTTATCTCAGCTGACAGTTGCAGGTACAGTCGATCACGGCAGCGAGTCGAGGCAACAGGCACTTGAGCTTCTGGTCACATTACATCCACAGTCAACAAAGACACCAATGAATACATGCATCTCTTCTCCCATCGCCCCCGGCACTGCTATTTTATATGCTTACTGTTTATTTGGTCTAGCCCCACAGGAGCATTCTCCACGAGAGCAGAAAGCGCTCAGTAAATAGTGAGTGAATAACCAAGTGAGTGCTTCCCTGCTACCTCGTTTCCCCAGCAGAGGTTTTCAGGTTTTTGCCATAGGCTTCTCCTGGCTTTTACATTTGCTTTTACATTTGCACCTGGAAGACTTCTGGCTGGGCTTCTACATCCCAGGACTTTCCATTGACACAAAGCCTACAAAGTGTATGTTTGCTGGCGTGCTTAACTCTAAACTTGTTCTGATCTCAGAGCCATTGAGTTCAAAGTTATTTTAGCACCAATCCATATTTTGTTCAAAGGATGTGAAAGTAAATAAAGCTACTCTGCTGCATTTCTGGTGCAAGCCCTGCTAAAGTTTCCAAAGGAGAGCACTTGTTTGTGTGTGTGTGTGTGTGTGTGTCTGTGTGTCTGTGTGTGTGTGTGTTTATGTGACATCGGTCCTAGAGTTTGAACTCAGCCAATCAAGCTTGGTGACATGTGCCTCTGCCCACTGAGCCATTTTCCCAGCCTCCTTCAACTTAATATCCATTTCTAGAATTTTCAATTAATTTTTTTAAAAGGCAGTTCTAAAGTACAAATCTAAATAGATTAGCATACCCATTATTTTGCTGCACAGAAAATTACCGCAAACCCAACAGCTGAAGACAACACAACAAACTTTGTCTCCATTCCTATTAGGGATGGAGTTAGGGGCTTAGCTGGCTCTACCCAGCTGTGCTGCATGGGGTCTCACACAGTTGCAATCAGGGGACCGATGGGGCTGCATTTCCACTTGCTACTTGCACATCTCACTGGTCATTGGCAGAATTCCTCCCAGGCAGTGGCAGTGCTGTGGCCCATGACTGAGAGCTGACAGCCCACTGGCAACGACACCCAGCAGTTCCCTGAGACCATGATTAGCTCTTAGAGGCCACAGGCAGTCCTCTGCCACATTGTTTCCTAAACAGGACTATAACCTCATCAAGCCAGCAAGCAGTGGTGGTGTGAGTCACTGTCCTCCGAGATGGGAGGGGGCAAAAACCCATCATCTTGGGGAGCTTACCCGCATCCTCCTGCGACTGGGCTTGTGGGCAGTTTACACCCCTCAAGGAGAGACGGGGATCACGAGACCCTCTCCTGAGTGTCCAGCTTCTTCTCCCTGTGAGTTGTACACAACTCTGCCTTAGTTGCATGTATCCTTGGGGAGGGACTAGAGCATATAGGCCTGGGAAGACTAGTGGAAGGACCTCCACCTCCGTGGCTCCGGGGAAGCCCTCGTCCCTGCTGGGTAAAAGCTTCCCAGGTGTGATCTGTTGTGAGGGGATCCTCTACGCCCCTCTAAGTAGCCTGTGCCCTGTTAGGAGTCCCCCAAAAACTCACTGGTTCCCCAGAGTCAATGCCTCCATTTGTTGTTGACCTTAAGAGGAGGGGAAGTCACTGCTTATGTCTCCCCCAAGGAAGAAATTGTAGTGACAAGAGCCTATAGACTAGGTTTACTAACGAGACAGAGGCTTCTACGGTATGTCAGTCATAGAATCACTTCCCATCACCTATGGTATATTCTCTTGGTTAGGACAAAACAGAAGGTGTACTAGTCATCTTTCTGATAACTGTAACAACCCCTGACCCCTGGCCCTAGCAGAAGATCAGCTTAAAAGGAGCCACGGTTAGGTCTGGAGTGCTGCTACACACCCGTAATCCCAGCACTCAGGAGGCAGGGGTAGGAGTTCCAGGACAGTCACAACTACATAGAGCCATGTCTCAACCCCACCCCACCCTGCAACACACACACACACACACACACACACACACACACTAAATACATAAATGTAAATTTAAAACAATGTCTTTGTTTTTTCAAGTCAGAGTTCCATTATGTAGGCTAGACTGAAACTTGGTATGTACACTAGGTTGGCCTCAAACTCACAGAGATCTGTTCTGATCACTGGGCCCAGACATAGGCCCCACCACACTCAGCTTTAAAAAAAAATTTTTTTAAACAAGGTTTTGTTATGCAGCCCAAGATGGCTTTGAACTTAAGATTTTCTTACTCTACCTACAGAGTCCTGGGATTATAGGCATATGTGCCACCATGCCTAACTGGGACTATATATTATATATATTATTTCTCTCTCTCTCTCTCTCTCTCTCTCTCTCTCTCTCTCTCTCTCTCTCTCTCCTCTTTTCTCTCTCTGTCTCTCTCCTCTCTGTCTCTCTCTCTTTTCTCCTCGCTCTCTCTGTCCTCTCTCGCTCCCTCCTCGCTCTCTCTGTCTCTCTCCTGTCCCTCTCTCTTCTCTCTCCCTTCTCTCTCTGTCTCTCTCTCTCTGTCTCTCTCTCTCTCTCTCTCACACACACACACACACACACACACACATACACACAATTTATTAATTTGGTTTACTTGGAGATATAGTCTAACTCTCCATCCCAGGCTGACCTGAAACTCCAGGCGAGCCTTGAACTTGTGGCAAGCCTTTTGCCTCAGTTTCCCAGGTGATAGGATTATAGGTGTGTTTTTTTAAAAACACGTATTTTAAAGTTATGATGCCAATGTGTAAAAATATATAGTGGAGTTCACTCTTATTTAGTCAGCTCAAAATCTGAATACCAGAAACTGAGCATGCTCTGTGTGATAGCTCCTTATAAGTAATATTTTCAGCTACTAATTACACTGCATCATTATAAATTAAGGAATTAGGAAATAGCATTTTGATTTATTGCCTTTTTATAACTTGCTATGCAATTGATGAATTTGGCCTCCACATGCACCCACATATATGCTTGCATGCACACACACACATTTAAAAAAAAAACAGATAAAATGACTAATTATTTCTTAGGACATAATTCAGAAGGAGTTGATGCATCACTCCTATTTTAGTGCACAAGAGTAATAAAGTAATCACAACCTTGCTAGAGGACATAAATAAGTAATAATTATTCATAGACATATACACGAGATGGAGGGCAGTTGTTGCATTAGAAGCTGGATTTTCAGAGCCAGGCAATGGCGGTGCATGCCTTTAATCCCAGCACTTGGGATTTAGTTCAGTTCCTGCATTCACAGCGAACACTTACAAACCCCTGTGAGTCTAACCCCAGGGATTCAACACCTTTATGTGTACTCCCAGGGCACCTGTACTCCTGTACACACACAGGCACGCAAGTGCACACACACACACACACACACACACACACAGGAAATAAAGTAAAACCGAACTTTTAAGTTAAATCTGCATATACACTCTGTAACATTCAAATCTCAGTAAGCACATTTAGTGCTTCAAACCCTAACATTTCGTTAGGGCAAGCACTACCTTCTTTTAAGGAATCCATTTCCACTGTGCTCAGTCACCCTGCTGGGCCATAAAACTCTAGAACTTCTTACTCCTCTCTAACCATGTCTTTGTACCTGTTGGCCCACCGTTTCTAATCTCTCCTTTCCAGAAGCTATTCCCCACATCTGCTAATCACTGCTCTTTCATTATCTATGAAACCAACTGTGAAGTTCCATGTATGTGTGGTTCCTGTCTTTCTGTGCACGGATTATTTCACTTAACAGTGTGTCACAATGACAGTACTTTATTCTTTTTTTTTCCCAGTGTGTATGTGTCTATGTGTGTCTATGCAGTTGTCTCTCAGGTGCTGTATACATTTTTTTTTTTTTGAGACAGAGTCTCTCGGGCTGAGCTGGCTGATTAGGCTAAACTGGTCAGCCAGTGGGCCCCAGGGGTCCTTGTGTCTCTAGTACTGAGATTACATGCATACATCTTTGAATCTGTATCCTTTTATGCAGTTTCTGGGAATCAAACTCTGCATGCTTGTACAGCAAGCACTTGCCTGAGAGTGTCTCCTTAGCCCCCACTTCATGCTCTCTATGGACAGAGTATGACCAGCTATGTGCATAGTCTATTTTGTTTGCCCACTCTTTTATAGCCGTGCACTCAGATTGCTCCTGTTCCTTTACCACTGTGAATTAACATAGGAGTGCAGACATCTCATTTTCTCTGAGTAGGTAGTTGTGGTGGTATTGTTGGATCGAGTAGGAGCCTTACTTTTAATTTTTTTTTTTTGAGGAACTTATGTGCCATTTTCCATAATGATGGTTCTAATTCACTCCACAAATAGTGTGTAAGTGTCTCCTTTCTCTACATCCTTGCCAGAACTTGCTCTTCTTAGTCTTTTTGATACCAGTCACCCCAGCTGGGATGAGGTGATGTCTCGCTGTGGTTTGGATTTGCATCTCGCTAGTGATTACTGGTGTTACTGAGGGGTTTTTTCTGCACTTGTTGACCACGTGTCTTTTAAAGAAATGTTTATTTAAATTTACTTTATATTATTAAAATCAGATTAGAAAATTGTGTTTGTTTTTATTTAAGTTGTTTGTTTTGCTATTGAACTATTGGATTTTGTTTGTTTGTTTGTTTGTTTGTTTTTTGAGACAGGGTTTCTCTGTGTAGCCTTGGCTGTCCTGGACTCACTTCATAGACCAGGCTGGCCTCGAACTCACAGAGATCTGCCTGCCTCCGCCTCCCTGAGTGCTGCGATTGCAGGCGTGCACCACTGCATCCAATTGAATTTTTAGTTTTGTTTATGTATGTGTGTATATGTGTTTTTGTGCCCATGTATGCACATGAAGATTACAGAGGGGAATGTCTGGTGTCTTCCTCTACAGCTCTCTACCTTGGCCATTCCTTTTTTTTTTTTTTTTAAGACATTGTTTCGCTATGTAGCCCTGGCTGTCCTGAAACTTGGTATGTAGACCAGGCTGGCCTAAATACACAAAGATCTACCTGCCTCTTCCTCCCAAGTGCTTGGATTAAAAGTGTGATACAACTCAATTTTATCGATTTATTTTCTCTAGTGCCCTATGCTTTTGAGGTCTAATTTAAAAAATTTCCCCAAGCCAGAATAATAAAGCATCTCCCACCATGTTTTCTCCTAGCAGTTTCACAGACACTCAGTGATACCATATTGCCATTTTTAAAATCTATAGTATTGGGTTCTTTTACCTCTACCACCCTTTCAACCCTTATTCTATCCCAGTGCCTTCCAACCCCCAACATTAGGCAGGAGAGAAATAGAAGGTTAGAAGGAAAAGGGGGAATAGACCTCTCTATAGGTTTGCTTCCTGCTGATTAGGGACCCAGAGTTCCTTGAGGCAAGTCCAGTCTTCACTGTCAGAGTATCCAGTCCAGCAAACCACCAACCTAGCAATCCAGCACTAGCAAACACAGCTGCAGGATGAATCGGCAGCAGCAAGGGCAGAAACAGGGGGATCAGCAGCTGCTTCTTAGAAGCCCCTGGCCCCTTCTCTAGGTTCTGGCATTTATCCCCTCTGAAAAGTTCCCAGAATTCCAAACATCAACTATCCTCAGCTGGCAAAATCGTGCCCTTGCCAGAGCATGAAACACTACAGTCAGCTGCTGTGGGCAAGCTGAAGCGGCCCCACATCCCACATCTGGGATTAAAACAAGAACATATTCACATAACATAACTGGGTTTTTGTTTTTGTTTTTAAGATTTATTCATTTATTATGTATACAATGTTCTGCCTGCACATATACCCGCAGGCCAGAAGAGGGCACCAGATCACATTATAGATAGTTATGAGCCACTATGTGGTTGCTGGGAATTGAACTCAAGACCTATGGAACAGCAGTCAGTGTTCTTAACCTCTGAGCCATCTCTCCAGGCCCATAACTGAGATTTTTTAAGAAACCAAAATTCTCGCTACACTATCCATTTTGACTTGATTTTGATATATAATGAGAGGTGGGGGTCTAATGTCACTTATATGTATATAAATATCCAATTTCCCCTCATCTTTATTTAAAACGGCAGTCTTTTATCCGATGTTAGTTCTTAGTACCTTGGTCAAAGAATGAGTTAACGTCTAAACTTTTTACTGTGTCCCATTATGCTATGTGCTTATTTTAATATCAATGTTTGGATTAATTGCTTTGTGGTGTGTTTTGAAGTCAGAAAGTGTCCCCGACCCGCGGGTTCAGTTATTCGTGGAGTGGCGAGGAGGGTCGCGACCTGTGAATAAAGAATAGGCGAAAAAGAGGCACGAGCCCAGGAAAACTTTGCTAATCGAGGGCCGTTTATTGTTACGGGGTATCCAAATTTATAGTAAGCTTCTGAAAGGGCGGGGGGTGAGAAGGAAAGCAGTGGAAAGTTACAAAATCTTCTGGGCCAGGCCCAAGGACAGCAGGTGTGGAGTGGGGCGATTATACAGAAGTCGCGATACACCGAATGTTCTCTTTCTCAAGGTCAGGCTGGATCTTTGTGGTTGCCAGGCAGAATAATTATCTCAAGTATGCAGACAGCTGTGGCTTTCAGCCAGCAGGGCCTCTCAGCCACTGGGGCAGGTCAGGCAAGGTCCTATGGCTCCTGACAAGAAAGTACAATGTTTCCAGCGTTGTTCTTTTTGCTAAAGAGAAATTTTCTGGGTCTGTGTATAGTTCTACATAAATTCCAAGATTGCTTTTCCCCCCTGGGCGGTGGTAGCCTATGCCTTTAAATGCAGCACTCGTGAGGCAGAGAGAGGCGAATCTCTGAGTTTGAGGTCAGCCTGGTCTACAGAGTGAGTTCCAGGACAGTTCTGTGTAGAATATCATTGGTATTTGTTACTGTTATTTGTATAAAACTCTCTTTGTTTCTCAGTTTCTTTCTTAACCCAGCTATCACACACATAACAGACTATTTCATATTATTTTAACAAGTTTCACAGCACAATCCTGAGCAGTATTAACTTTATTCTTATCCCTCTAAGCTAATCTGGTTTCCTCCCTGCGTACATCCCAGAAATATCAGCACTTTGTAGCTTTCCTTGCTCCAGCTCCTCTCCTGGTCTCTCCTGGGCACCTGGCAGTGGCTGAATCCCCTATTTCATCTTCTAACTCTTCCTCCCCTGCCTGGTAGCAAGTCCAGCCCCATCCTCTCCCCTGCTCAATAACTGGCTATAAACTGCTTTATTGGCATATCAGGGCACAACTAGGGAGCAGTGTTTACACACCATTGAGACAGGAGAGTCTCAGAACAAAGATTGTAACCAGATTATGGAAGGGCGCAGAACTCAGCATTTGAATTACACAACAACCTTATGCCAACAGGTATGTAATAGGGGTTGTCTTAAATTATAGATTTATTTATGGAATATGGACATTTTAACAACATAGCATTTCTTTGTATATATGTGTCCTTTTCAACAACTAACTGCATCAGTTAGTTGTTAGCTTTTGTTGTGTAGACCTTTCACCTCATTTTTGGGAGGCAATGGAATGTATGTATGTGTTGGTATGAGCATGCATGCAGTAGCACATGAGTAAAGGTCAGGAGACAACCGTGACCTCTTACTCTCTGCTTCTTGACTGAGGCAGTGTGGTTCTGGGCTGTGGTGGTATACAAACTTGAGCTATGAGCCAAATGAACACTTTCTTCAAAAAGTAAGTAGATAGGTAGACAGACAGACAGACAGACAGACAGATGACAACTTTGGGTTGTGGGTGTCCGTCCTCCACTTCTACTCTGTTTAAGGCAAGGTCTATTTGTTGCTCACTGCTGCATACGACAGGCTAACTGACCACAAGTTTCCAGGATTCTCCTCTCTCTCCTCTCATTTTGCTACAGGAACCCTGGGATTACAGATGAGCATGAACACACCTGGATTCATGCGGGTTCTGGGGACTTGAACTTGAGTCTTTGCACTTAGGTGACAAACGCTTTACCTACTGACCCGTGTCCCCAGCCCTTGGCTTCTAATTTTTTCGTGGTTGTTATTTTTATTTTAGGAAAATACTCATTTTATTTTTATGTGGGATGTGTGTGTGTGTGTGTGTGTGTGTGTGTGTGTGTGTGTGTGTGTGTGTCCACAGAGGCTAGAAGAACACCAGTGCTAGAGTTATAGGTAGTTTTGAACTTTGTGATGTAAATGCTAGAAACAAATTGCAATCCTCTAGAGTAGCTTTCTTAACCACTGAGCCATCTCTGAAGCCCCCTCATAGCTCTCATATATGAGATGCCGTTCTTGAATTCTTTTGTAGATAGCCTACTTTTGGCTATAGACATTTTGGGGATTTTTTTATGCTGCTGGGTTTTTTGTTTTTCAGTTTCTTTCTACATAGTCCAAGTGCCTGGATCTGACCATGGAGTCAAGCTGGCTTTAAACCCTATACCCTCCTTCCTAGATCTCCAAAGTGATGCGATTGCAGGCATGCACTGCTACATCTGGCTTGCTTTTACATCCCACGACTTTGTCAGATTTATTAATTCTAGTGATTCTTCTGTGGACCGTTTGAGGCTGTCTAGGTAAGAGATTGATTGTATCATGTGCAAACAGCAATAATCTGACTTCCCAACTTAGAGAGACTTGATTTCCTTCTCTTGCCTAACTGCAAGTAATAATAAATAAAAGTCATATAAATCCACATCCTGTCTTATTCCACCTCTTAAGGTGAAACCTTTTACCTTTTCTCCACTTAATATGATGTTAGCTGTGGGCTTGTTAGATATAGGTTTTTTTTTTTTTAAATCATGTTCTGACGCAATTATACTATACCCAATTGATCTGTTTTTAAATGTAGGCTGTTGAATTTTGCCACACACCTCTCTTGTGTCTATGTGACATGATCACACAGCTTCGTCCCTCCTTGTGCTGATACGGGGCTCATCACATTACTGATCTGCATTGATGCGGTGAATCATGTGGGATCTGTGATGGTGGATACTTCTATATGATGTTGGACTCAGTACTGATAGATCTTTACATGTGTGTTCATCAGAAATATTGGGCAAATTCTCCCTCTCTCTCTCTCTCTCTCTCTCTCTCTCTCTCTCTCTCTCTCTCTCTCTCCTCTCTCTCCTCTCATCCCCCTCTCCTCCTCTCTCTCTCTCTCTCTCTCTCTCTCTCCTGTATTGACTGCTTTGGAGACTTGAGTTTAGAAAAATTACATCCTTTTCAATTTTATGAAAATGTCGAAGAAAATTGCCTTTATTTTTTTTTAAATGTTTGGTAGAGTTTAGCAGTGAAGCCAGCTGGCCTTTGCTTTTCCCTACCAGAGGACTTGATTACTGATTTGACTTTGTTACTAATTGTTGGTTTGTTTGGGTCTTGTTTCTCTGTGATTCAGTCTTGTATGTATTCTAGAATTTGTCTGTTTCTTCTAGATTACCAATGCTGTTGGCATAAACTTGTTTCTAAATCTCCAGTGGTTATTGTATTTTCTGTGGAATCAATTGCAATATCTCATTTCTCTGTGTTTTTAATCTTCATATAAAGGAAAAATTTAGGTGGGGGAAGATGGCTCAGTTGGCTAAGGGCTTGCTGTGCAAACATAAAGATCTGAATTCAAGTCCCACTCACGCAAGCTGCTGAGTGACCTAATGACCACAGCTGTGACAGATTGAAGATAGGGCAGTCCCGACAGCTTACTGGGCAGCTAGTCTAGCAAATCAGTGAGTTCGAGGTCCAGTGAGAGACACTGTCTCAAAAAATAGCTGGGCTGGATCATTGGATAAATATGAATTCCTCCAAACTCAATGACTTGAATTCTATCCCTGGGCCGCACATGGTAGGAGGGGGGAAAAACTCCTGCATCTTGTCTCCTGAGTTCTATTCATGCATGCACAGCACAGGCACATGCACGCACGCGCACACACGCATGTCATTAGCTCTCAGCACAATAGGATACTGTCAAAAAAACAAAGTTAGTTAGTTAGTGTTGTTGTTGTTGTTGTTGTTGTTGTTGTTGTTACTTCTCTGTGTAGCACTGTCTGTTCTGAAACTCACTCTGTAGACCAGGCTGGCCTTGAGTTCAGCAATCCATTTGCCTCTGCCTCCCAAATGCTGGGATTAAAGGTATGTGCCACCACTACCTGGCTAAGAACACAATTTAAAAATTTGATTCCCTATTTTTGTTTCTAGCATAGAAAGACAGGACAAATAACAAAATTGCAATTATACTATAATTCAATTATATGGAAAATTACTGGGAAACACAAGGTTGAGGAGAAAAAAAGGACATTTGCAGAGACTCCAATATATGAAGAGGTGTCAGTGGCTATTAAATCACTGTAATAGTCTCCCCTGAGCTTTTCATAGAATAATAAGGTTTAATTTTGAAGTACAAATAAAGTATAGCATTGTTATAAGGTATGACAAAACAGTATCTTTATAATTATCTAAACTTATGGTGAGAAACTCAAGATGCTAAGTCTTCAAGTGTGACAGTGGATCTGCAACCTTTAGAAATACATTTGGAAAGCCATAGTAGTGAGCTGTTTGTTGGTGACCATTGGCCAGACACAGTTTATGATGCTCTGCTCACGTTCTCTGATGTCTCTTCAAGGAAACTTGTTTATAGAACAAATGAAAAACTGTTCTGTTTCCGGCAGTCAGCAGTGTGAGGTTACATGGAAGGACTTCTTTAAAGTTAAAACCTCAAAGACAACTGCTTTCTCCACCACCTGGTACTGAAGGCAGCTGCCACCTCTCTCACACTTTAATGGGCTGTGTAGGTCACTGACACAGCCCTGCATTGGAAGTTCACTTACCACAGCTCATAAATGCTAGGCCAAGCATGAAAGAGAACAGCTACCCATCAGACTGTCTGTTGCCTCACTCCTCGCTCACTATAATGGCTATTCTTGGTTGCCAACTTGACCACATCTGGGCTGAACTAAAACCCTCAAATGGAAGGCACACCTGTGAGGGATTTTTTTTTTTTTTTTTTTTTTTTTTTTTTGCTGAATCTGAAGTGGGAAGACCTACTTCTCATCTGAATCTTTAAGATAGGGTGATACACCTTTAATCCAGATGTGCCAAGCAGGGAAAACCTACCCCTAATCTGAGCCACGCCTTCTTCTGGAGGCCCGTGTGAAAACATGGAAGAAGGCAGCTTTTGCTCCTGCTTGCTCTCTCCTTGCTAGCAAGTCCATTCCTTTACTGGCATTAGAGCCTGCTTCTTCAGGATTCCAGTGTATGTAAAGACCAGCTGAGACATGCAGCCTCGTGGACTGAACAAACTACTGGATTCTTGAACTTTCTGTACTCAAGCAGCCATTGTGAGAATAGCTGGACCTCAGCATATAAGTCATTCTAACAAATCCTCTGTGTGTGTCTGTGTGTGTCTGTGTGTGTGCATATATTTGCTATAGATTCATTCTATCAAGTCTGTTACTCTAGAAAACCCTGACTAATATGCTCACATCATTCACCTGGCACAGACAGCTCCTGGGTACCCTAGTATTATTGGAGCCAGAGATATCAGAAGAAAACTAAGGCAAAATAGCTGGGGTCAGCTTTGGAAAACACTTCCCTGGTACCCTGTGATGCAGAAGCTTGCGGGCCAGACTGAGAGCTGGAAAAGGGCTCCATGCACCCAACAGCACCCGGCTAGCACCCAGGAAGCACTCTACTGAGTCCCCGCTCTAGATAAAATGAAGAAAAAAAACCGATTTTTAAGCCAAATGGGGTGGTGTGAGCCAGTTCTGCTAACCCTTGGGAGACTGAAGTAGGAAGATTGAGTTTGAAGCTAGCCGGAGCTAGAAAGCATGACTCTATCTTTGGGGTGGTGGGGAGGGGGGCAGAGTAAGGAAGGGATGGAGGGAGGGACGGAGGGAGGGACAGAGGGAGGGAGGGATGATTAAATAAAGAAATTCCTGCTTTAGACTCCAGCACCCACAATGGCTTAGTGGGTGAGGATGGGAATCACCAAACCTGACGAATGCTTGAGCCTCAGAACTCTCCTGGTGGACAGAGAGAACCAACTCCTGCAAGACGTCCCCTGACTTATACACACACACACACACATGTAAAACAAAGCAACAAAGCCTTAAGCCTCCAAAGCCTGCAAGGGCAAAGGCTGAATTCTGTCTTCTATAAAGGCATTTGCTTGCCTAAGCCCCGGGACTGTGACTGTGGCCTTACTTGGGAATAAGGGTCTGTGTCCTTAAAACATAAGTTAAAACAAGGTGGGTGCCACATCTAGTCACGAGAATCTTCCTAAGAAGAGACAGAGATGAGCACACGTGGAGGGAAAATGTTCGTGGGGATAGAGAGACAGGGTGACAGAGCTGCAGGACAAGGAAGGAAAGCTCCAGAGTGACCAGAAGCCAGACAAGGAATTCAGTGGAGCCTCCAGAGGAGTCTGAGCTACCAATACCTTTGATGTTGCCTGTCTAGACTGTAGAACTATTCAAAAATGAATTTCTGATAAGATACTTAGCTTGTGACACTGTATTGTGTCATTCCTAGGAAACAGGACAACTTCCCTTGCAATGTGAGAGAGCTAGGAATCCTGTGGCTTACCTAGGCCGGTGTCATGGCCAGCACCAATGTTCCTGAAAGCTTAGCTAGGCCAGCATTTCTTTGCTGCATGGTGGTGTGTATTCTGTTTGTCATGATGACCAAAATGACAGACATAGCCAGCCACTGACCCCAGTAATCTCTGTATAAGAAAGAGAGAGGACCATGCCATGTCTATCCAGTGTCACACTGAGTTATTATTTAATAGCTCAGGTGGTTTTTTGATTCCCTAGAAGAATGTACCTTGTTTAACTCTGATTTTTTTTTTTTTAAAGCAGGGGCACAGAGCCTCACTAGCTATGGCTGGCCTTGAACCCACAGAGATACAATTGCTTCTGCTTCCCGAGTGCTGGGATTAACGGTGTGCACCACACCTGGCCTTAATTCCGTTGTTTTTTTTTTTTAATTAGATCAGGACCCCATTTTGAAATTACAAGTTAATTTGTAGACCTCTGTCCACTAGAGAAAAAAACAAGTTATAACTGTATAATTTTGAACTTTCTTTCTTTGGTAAATCATATGAGCTCCCGTTTGTTAAATGCTCCTGGGTGCTAACTTGGCAGTCACATATCTGCCTTCATTCACTAAGCCCAGAAACTTTTTTTGACACGGTTCATTCTATTTTTATAGATGACTCATGCCTTTGACCTTTTGAATCTTTTATTTTGGCATCAACTGTTGTAAAGTTCAAGTGGTACGGAACATTTTAACATGGTCCCTGGAAGATGGTAGGTGTTTCATGAATTCAGGTTCCCTTTTAGCAGCTCAGGAAAACCTGGAAGATTCTGAGCAAGCAACCACTTGCAGGCAGCTCTACTGCCAGTAAGTCAGTGTGCACTAAAGTGCTTGTATGCCTCTTTCTGGTTGTGCCTTTTCCCCCCCATTTTTTGTCATTCATGTGCATTACTGAGGGACACTCAAGAGGCAGGAGGCTCTCAAGTTGAAGTTCAACCTTGACTATAACGAATTCCTGCCTCGTCTTGCACTTACGTGGTGTTGTCTCCATTATAAAAACTCTCTGTCATTCTTTCCCTTGATCTATTAAACATAACTTTGCTTAACATTACAGGGCAACATTATGCTGAATCAGGAATTACTGATAAATTTGAGGATAATGCTTCCCATTCTTTGCTGCGTTACACAAAATAATAGGACCAAAGTCCAAGTAAAGTCAGGTTTGGTGGTGCTGTTGGTCCCAGCATTCAAGAAAAGGAGGAGGCAGATGGATGGATGTGAGTTTGAGGCCAGCCTGGTCTACATAGTGAGTTCCAAGCCAGCCAGGGCTACTTAGTGAGATCCCTTGTGCTGGCTAGTTTTTATGCCAAGGTGACATAAGCTAGAGTCATCAGAGAGGAGAGATTTTCAGTGAAGGAAATGCCTCCGTAAGGTTGAGCTGTAAGCTTGTAGGGCATTTTTAAAGCAAGTGATTGATGGGGACGGCCCAGCCCATTGTGAGTGGGCACAACCCTGGACTGGTTGGTCCTGGATTCTATAAAAGAGAAGGCTGAGCAAAGCATATGGAACAAGTCAGGAAGCAGCACTCCCCACCCCCTCCATAGCCTCTGTATCAGCTCCTGCCTCCAGCTCCCTGTGCTGTTTGAGTTTCTGCCCTGACTTCCTTCAAAGGTGGACTGTGGAAGTGTGAGCCAAAAAAATCCTGTTCTCCCCAAGTTTCTTTGGTGATGGTGTTTCATCCCAGTAATAGTGACCCTAACTATGACACTCTATCTCTCTCTATATAAATCAAACACACACACACACACACACACACACACCACATTTTCCCCAAGATGGGCATGATACCACATGCTGTTATCCCATTACTTTGCAAGCTGAGGCAAGAAAAGTCATGAGTTCCAAACTTGCCTATGCATACTGAGACCCTGTCTAATAATGAAAAGGAGGAGGAGGGGGGAGAGGAGGAGGAAGAGAGAGAAGGGGGGAGGAAAAGGAAAGAAAGAAGGAAAGAAAGAAAGAAAGGGAGGGAGGAAGGGAGGGAGGAAGGGAAGGAGGGACCAGGAGCCAGGTGTGGCAATAATCCCAGCACTAAGGAGGTAGAGGCAGGAGGATCAGAGATTCAAGACCTGCCTTGGCTACATAATGAGTTTACTGCTAACCTGAAGTACATAAGATCTCGAGGAGGAGAGATAGTGAAGAGAGAGAAAGAAATAGGATCTGGGGTACCTGAAGAGCTCAACAGAACAATTGGGGGGAGATCAGCTAACAGGCTGTGATGTGAGTGACTTCTGTGTGTAGTATTTACACAGAAAACACATTTTATTCCTGTCATAATTTAGTAACATGAGTTTCCTAAATTGAAATGTTGAGTCTCTTGTCTACTGTGCCTATGTATTACATACATATCACTAATATGTATATATTAGTGAAACTAAATTTTAAGGGTTTTTTCCTTCTTCTTTTGCACCAATGCACGGTAATTGCTGCCACCTTGTGGAAGGGTGAAGGAAGTTTAAAATCCTGTTGCTTCCTCAGCACTCTCTCTGGTGGAGGCGTTCCCTGAGTCAACAGTCCAGCAGAACAGTAGACAAGTAGATACTGGGGATGTTCTCCAGTCCCCTGCGCAGTGTTCCTACAATATACATTGTTAGAATGTTGCCACAGAAGACAGAACCCTTCTTGGGTGGGGTTCCTAGAGGAAATGAAGAGACTTTCAGGAAAGACTGGCACCTTAAAGGGTTTACGCGGAGCCAGGCTAACTCCATGTGATGTGGCTTTCTGCTGTGAAATTGTTTCCTAGACAAGATTTCCTGCTCTTTCTTATTCCTCAATGGCACAAAAGTTTGCGTTTTCTCACGCAGTGCTAACAAGCCTCGGAACCTCAGAGGAAGCCAGGAGAGCCTTTACTTTGCCTCTCTGGATACATTCTCCACCCACTTTCTTCCTTGTGTCCAGAAGGCTGGCCAGTGTACCCCGCCTCTCTCCCTCTATGGTACACTTACTTCCAGTTTTGCTCCGATGATAAAGGGGTGAGGTACCACAGGCAGCAGATTTTCAAGGAAGGAGGACCATAGAGCTTCTGCTTAGGTCCCCTCTACCTGGGCCTTCTGGGATACATGTTCTCTGGCAATACAGCCCTCGCTCTGTCCGTCGGGCCCTGAGGTTTTCCAAAATCAGATGCACATTTTAAAAATTTATTTTAATTTATGTGTGTGTCAGGTAGGGTGGGGTGGGCTCATTTGCACGAGTGCAAGTGCCAATGGAGGGGGCCAGAAGAGGATGTCAGATCTGCTGGCACTGGAGACAGTTGTGAGCCTACTGTTGCTGGTGCTGGGAACTGAACTTGGTACCTTTATAAGAGTCATCTCTCCAGCCTCCAAAGCAGCTTAAATTTAATTTTTAAAACTTGTATGTATGTGGTGTGTGTACATGTTCATATGTGTGCACACATGTGTGCACATGTGTGTAGGTGTGGGTGTGTATGTGAAGGTTAGAGGCTGATGTTATGTATCTTCCTTAATTGCTATCTACCTTATCTATCTATCTACATCTAGATAGATATTTACTTTTTAAATATATATTTTAAAATATATATATATATATATTTACTTTTGAGACGGTATCTGTCACTAAAGCTGGAGCTGGCTAGACTTCTTGGCCAGTGTGCTCCAGGAATACACTTGTCGCTACCTGGCTGTGCTTGGGACAGGTGTCTAAATATTGGGGATCTGAACTCGGGTCCTCATCTTTCACAACAGGCACCTGAGTCATCTCCCAAGCTCTTCTCCAAAGCATCTTTATTTGTGAGATTGATTTCCTTCTTTCTCGCTGATATAAAAGCAGCTAATTAACTGTTGAATATATGAATCCCACATAATGAATGAGTTCAACAATTCAGAGAATGATGAGCGAATGAATAGGTGGTCTGCGCACATGGAGCGGATGAGGTACATAGAATGTATTAATAACTCATGTAGGAATTATGACATGACAACTAAGAAAACGAGTGACACCATGTGAAAATATGAATGGAGCACGATTAAAGAATGACTGCATAAGCCGGGCAGTGGTGGCACACGCCTTTAATCCCAGCACTCGGGAGGTAGAGGCAGGCGGATCGCTGTGAGTTCAAGGCCAGCCTGATCTACAAAGCAAGTCCAGGACAGCCAAGGCTACACAGAGAGAGCCGATCTCGAAAAATCAAAACAAACAAAGAAAAAGAACAGGACTATGTCTTAATTACTTAAACTAGGTTAATTTTAACCAATATCTACCAATATTGCACATACTTGAGGGTACTGTACACTGTTTCCACATACCAGTCTATCATCAGTTTAAACATTTATCATTTCTTTCTGGTCAAATAAAACGAGACAAAACACCACCACCTAAAAAGAAACCTCTCCTCTAGCTTTTTGAAATAGGGATCACTTTTAATGAATCTAGACCCCTACCTTGCCCCCAGGAGGCCCCTATTATTAGAACACATGGTGAGGAAAGGACGAATGAGTGGCCCCGTGAAGCTGGCTGTTTTTTACATGGTTTGTAGAAAGAGGCATTCATGAGTTAGGCTGGGGGAAATCTCTCAAGGAAAAAAGTAAGTTAAATTCTAAGAAGAGCACTGCCAGTCAAGGTAGAGATTTCCTTACAGGAACAGAAAACAAAAGTGGCCTATAGCAAGCAGAAGGAATTAAGCTTTTTTCTTCCCTCTGGATAAAAACCAACAATGATTCATGGACTTAGAGTAAGGGAGCCATGAGACAGAAAGCCAGCCAACAGATACTGCCATTAAAGCTCAACCGAGCCATGGATGAGAGAAGCAGAAAGCATCTGACACCTTGTCCGGGGCTGGATGGCACAGTGAAAGATGGATGTAGTAATTTCCTCAAAGCTCAGCTCTCATCCATTAAGCAACTGGGTCACATTGTAAAAGACCACTTTCCAGAGGATGGCTCACTGTCCTGTTCTAGGCACAATACCCTGGTCAAGACGCCGCACTCCTGTGCCCACGCTAACACACAATGGGGCTAAAACTAGAAGGAATTTAAAAGTCAAAAAACACCAAGTGGCTGTAGTGAGGACTCTGGTTTCTTTAAAAGCCCAGTTACGTTATGTGAATATGGTTTTGGTCTAATCCCAGGTGTGGGATATGGGGCTGCTTCAAGTTGTCCACAGCAGCTGATTATGATTGCCTCGTGCTATAATAGAGGAGGGATTTTTGCCAGCTGCAGAAAGATTGATTCTGGGGAGCCCTGAGAGAGCCTGTGGCAGCCACTGCCCCTGCTGCTGCTGGCTTTTACAGCTGTGTTTGCCTTTGCTGCTTTGTTAACATTTGCTGAATTGTTAGATAGTCTGACAATGAAAATTGGACTTGCCCCTAGAAACCCAGTCCCCCTAATCAGCTGGAAGCAGTCTGAAGAGGCCTACCCCCCCCCCCCATTTCCCAACAACCTTCTTGCTCTCCTAGTGTTGGGGTGTTGAAAGGGATTAGGGTAGAATAAGGGTTGGAAAGGTAAAAGAACCCAATAAAGTAGCCTCAAAAAGTAGCCTACAAATGACGATCTGCAACCTTGTTTTCTAACTTTCTCCCCACCCTCCACCCCCACCATCAAGTTCAAGTTCCTATTTAATTAAAAAAAAAAAAAGAGGAGGAAAAGGGATACATTCATTTAGCTATGCAGCCCAGGAAGCCACAATTCTCACACTAGACACTTTAAATTCTGAAAAAGACAAAAGGCTATCATTTGGGGAAAAGATCCTGGCTTTTGCTCTGTGAAAGGTTTGAGTCTGGGTTAAAGAGGACACTGGGGTTAATTGTCCCTTTGGGGCAAGAGATCTATTGGAAGAGATTTAAAGCCATAAAAGGCTCCCAGAAGAAATAAGGCCTGCAAGGCAAAGCGAGGTACCTTCTTTTTTCTTTCTTTTCTTTCTTCCTTTTTTCTGTTTTGTTTTGTTTTGTTGCTGTTTTTTGAGACAGGGTTTCTCTGTGTAGCCTTGGCTGTCCTAGACCACTTTGTAGACTAGGCTGGCATTGAACTCACAGCGATCTGCCTGTCTCTGCCTCACAAATGATGGGATTAAAGGCCCTTCTTATAGGATTCAGATAAGGGGGGGGGGGATTTCTATGTCACATTGTTTATGAGCAGTCCCCAGCTGCCAGGCTGTCCCTGATTTGTGGTTGGCAGGGGGAGGGGCAGGACTGGAAGATTTTGTTAAGATGTGCCCATTATACAAGTGTGTTGGAGGGTGTGCCCCTCCAGGAGCGCTCTAATGGCCTGGAGTTTGGCCTGTAAACGTATGTGGTACCCGCCATTCCCCTGGATCTAGACCCCTGGGAGTCTGTTCTGTGGGTTAGAGGGTCTCCCGGGTCGGGGTGGGGACTTCCTATTTCTTTCCTGCAGCTCTAAAAGGCTGCTCCAAGCAAGCACATCCCGATTCACTTGTAGCCGAATATCCAACATTCTGGAAACCGTATTTCTGAGACTTTTGTTAAAAGAAAAAAAAAAAATCTCTCTAGTATAAGAGGTAGAACAAAGATGTTACTGTCTGTGGCATTATTCCTACTCATATTTTATCAATTGTATTTATTGGTTTATCATCATCACCATTGGTGTGGGGGTGTGTGTGTGTGATGCAGGGATGAGGGCATGCATGCTATGGTGCACTTGCCACGTGTGCATGTGGAAGTCAGACAACTATTGTGCTTGGTTGTTAATATCAACTTGCCACTAATTAGAACCACCCAAGTAGGGACTGTCACCTGAAGAACCGTCCTGATGATAGCTATGACTGCTGCAGAACTGACTCATCCAATTGTGCCTGGCACCTCCTGGTTTGCAGTCAGATAAAAAAATAGACGAGGGAGAAGGAAGTTCATCGTTTGCTCACTTACCCTTCCGCACTCCCCGTTGCTGCGCCAGCTGATTCCTTCCCTGATATCAGAATACCAGCAGCTCTCCGGGAGCCCTTCCAAGCTTCCAGCAGCCTGTTAAGACAGCAACTGCCCGCTGTTGGGCCAAGCCTGCAGCAGCACCAGTGTGAGACGGCCGCTAGGGGGCACTCAGAAGGCTAAGACCCTCAGCCTAAGGACCGAGTAACCCTTCCTGGTGCTCTGTGCTCAGACGTGCTGCATGTGGCTGCTGCTGCTGTTGTTTTAAAGTTGATTTAAGAAGTGTGTGATACACACATATTTGATATTTGAATATTGGTATGTATCCTCCCACTGGTTTAAGAACCATGACCAACACAACAAGGTGACTTTATGGGGTCTACACTTCCCTTCTACCTGTATGTTGTTTCCAGGGGTCCACCTTGGGTCTCCAGGCTTACATGTTAACCACCTTCACTGCGGAGCCATCTCTCTGGCCATGTGCTTTGAGATTTTAGATAAAACGAGGAGCCATCTTGAGCATGGGGCCAGAGACTAAATAAGAATCGCATTTGTTTAGTCACAGTCTAAGGATGTTCTGTCTATGAAACAGTCTCTGGGTGCCCATGTTTACTGTGACTGACCAGGTCGCATGTGGAATTTTCTCCTTGTGGTATCTTATCAATGCTCAAAAGATTTCAGTTTTTGAAGCATCTCAGATTTTTAAAGTCAAAATCCTCAACCCGTATAAGCTCAAAAAGAAAAACGCTGTAAATGTCCATTTTTAAGAGATTGCAAAGCCAGGCCTTGGTGCTGTGGCTTAATGCCTTTAATCTTCACAGAACCTGTTTTTCAAATTTTTATTTTACTTAATCTTTAAATCATTTGGACAATGTAACCTTAAAAGCCACTGATTTTTTTAAAAAAGGATTATATATATATAAATATATATATATATATATATATATATATACACACACACACACACACACACACACATATATATATGTATGTATCTGTATGTGGATATACACACATGACTGCAGGTGCCTGTGAAGGCCAGGGGCATCAGATGCCCCTGGAATTGGATTACAAAGAGTTGTGAGCCTCCTGACATGAGTGCTGGGACTCAAACTCCTATATGAGAGCAATAAAGATTTTTTTTTTTTTACTCACTGAGCCATGTTTTCAGCTCACCTTCATAGTAACTTTAACTACTGTTATGGTACCCATTTTAGAGGTAAGAAAGCAGAAGCCCCTGGAGGCCAGTGTACTTTCACAAGCCAGAGATTGGAGTGCCGGCTAGTCCACAGTATAACGCCCATACATAACAAAAGGAAGGGTGCCTACAAAGCCTGGATCTGGGAAAGCAGGCTACAGAAACTGCACACAGAGCCAGGGCTCACCTGTGTGACTCGGTAGGCACCAGCACACAGATGCAGCTGGACTAACAGCCACCAAGTGGTAAAGCAGTGTTCTCTGATGAGAAAATTGGTCTTTTGAGAAACTTTCTGTTTTACAATTGTTGCGTTAGGGGATGGAGCAATGACTCTGGCATTAAGAACAATTACTGCTCTTGTGTGGGACCTGGGTTCAATTCCCAGAACCCATATGGTGGCTCCCATCTGTTTATAATTCCAGATTTGGGAGAGCTGATGTTCTCTTTTGGCCTTTGTGGGCACTAGGGATGTATACAGGGCAGGCAGAGTGTACATGCAGGCAAAAATCTCACACACAAAATAAAAAATAAATCTTTTTAAAACCTGGTGTCAGTTTAAAGACATTTGTTATTTTAACATGTGTGGGAGAGGAGGCATGTGTACATCAGTACCAATGCCTGAGGGGGCAGAAGTGGGAGTTACAGGCAGCTGTGCGCCTCTTACATGGGTGTGGGAACCAAACCTGGGTCCTCTGTAACAGCAGTACATGGTCTTATCCACTGAGTCAGCTTTTCAGCCCAGTAGGTGTCATTTCAATGACTTTCCAAGACTTTGAAAATGCGATTGCAGGCTGTGTGGGATAAATAAGTTATATAAGTTAAAGATAGGAAAGATGTCTTCTTCAAGGATGTCAAATACAAATAGCCAAAACACTAAGAATGTAACATTTATATAATTCCCGATTGTGTCATGGTTCTTCTTGCTATAGGTAGTTTATTTTATACATGTGTAATAATGTAAATGTATATGTAAAAAATTAAAAAGAGAATCCTTCGGATGTTATAAACATTAAAAAACATTATGGAAATTCTCTGAACTGGGAAAATTAACCTACAATTTCATTTTCCTAAAAGGAAAATTACACTGAAATATGGTAATTTCCATGCATATTTCAAATATCATATATGCTGTAACTATATGTAATTTTGGTAGTTAGATGTCTTTAAATATAAGAAATAAGTAGAACATTGTGATGGTTTTAAAAAAAAAAGATAACGCTAATGCTATAAAATCAAGCAAAGCAAAAAAAAAATCAAGCAAAGCTTTAGGCAGATGCCTGTTCCTCTCAGACCTTAGACACACCTGTGGTCTTAGGTCCGTACAATCCATAGTGGGGTAGAGATACCTTAATTAACAGTCTGGGAAACTACACTGTTTGGCTTAAGTGCTCCCCTCCTGTTTGACTTCACCGTTCTAGAATCTTAGCAGTCCTGGCTGACATCACATAGCCCGGCTTCACAACCGACTGTCTCGCTGTTTTCAGGGAGCTGGCAGAACTCTTGTCAGAGAATGGTAGCCATCAGGCTTTTCAAATAAATGCCACTGGCCCCTTACCACTGCGCTCTTTCTGGCCTTAGTGAAGAGACTATCTGGTCCTCTCGGGAACCACGGTTGTAAGTTCCTAGGCCTTGCACAATAAATTTATTCTCATAATCCCTACGCTGAGAACCAACTTAATACCATGCCAAGGAAACTCTGTTTTATTTGATATTGGCTTTTATCATGTCACTGAGTCATCGAAGAGAGCTCTCAGAGACAATATCCTGCTGTCCCTGCCAGATAGTAAGTGCTGACTCATGGGTAAGCAGTCACAGGTCATTGAATCCTCCAACCAATGGCACTTTCTTCTACTGGAACAACCCAGAGACCCACTCACAATTTCCTGTGTTGTTTCCCCGTGTATAATAGCCAAGTCCCACAATTCCATCAGCGTCTAAGCTATTTTTCATTTCAAAGACATAATTCACTTTGAAGAACTGACCCTGGTCACAAGCTCAGAGGCCGTAAAGTGTGAGAAGGCTAATAGGTCCGGAGGGGAAGCAGCAGTATCCCGCGAGAATGTGTTGGGTACCAGGTCACTGGCCATTCTTCCGGCACAGAGGCTTCAAGAGAAAATGCTTTTCCGCCCCCCCGCGCCCCCCCCCCCCCGGCCCGCCGCCCCCACCCCCCACCCCCGCCGCCAAGTAGTAAGACTCAGGGAAATCAATTAGATCCTCAGATTCATGCACCAATACATTTCTATCCCGGGTCTCAGGGTTCTTGTGTTCCTCTAAAGCTCTCACTAACGTGAGCACTTCCTTGAAGCCAAAAAGCTAGTCTCTGCGCAGGCAGCCCTGCTACCCTCATAATTAGGTCTGCACCTTGCTGTCTGTCAGCTGTCTGCGGACGCGTCAGAAGGCATGCTGGGCAGGATTTCAAGGCATCAGCAGCTCGGAAGGCAGCACAAAGACTGGAGAGTGGTCCTTAACCACACCGAGTGTGATAGTGACGATTCCCGCTGCTGCAGACAGATCACAGATCTGAACTCACGCTACCCCCTGCTCACCCCAACACACCCTCTCCACGTTGGAACTTGGGACCTTTGCATGGTGCTTGACTGTAGGTCCAGGGACTTGTTTTAGAAAGCTCCTGACGGGGTACCTGGGATGTAAAGGAGTTAAAGCAAATGTTGCTTGTACAGCTTCGGAGGTTAGCCACTTAGGAGCCTGTGGGGTTTTTTTCTGTGTTCAGAGATCTTCCTGTTTAATCTACCAAAGCAGAAGCCCAGGTAATCAGCTCTTCCTCGAGCTCCTTGCTTCGCTCTGAGTTTTAGTTTTTTGTTTGGTTGGTTAGTTTGTTGTTGTTTTGATGGTGGTGGTGAGTGAGTGTGTGTGTGTGTGTGTGTGTGTGTTTCAAGATGGGGTTCCTTGTAGCTCAAACTGACTTTCGACTCACTATGTAGCCAAAGATGACCTTGAACTTCTTTTTTTTTTTTTTTTTTTTTGGTTTTTCGAGACAGGGTCTCTCTGTGTCTTGAGTGTCCTGGACTCACTTTGTAGTGCAGGCTGACCTCAAACCCACAGTGATCCACCTGCCTCTGCCTCCCAAGTGCTGGAATTAAAGGCATGCACCACCACGCCCAGCTATGACCTTGAACTTCTGATCCTCTGTCTCTTCCTCCTAAATGCTGAGATTAAGTTATAGTAGCAGGGCTTGAACCTAGGGCCTGTGTATGCTGGGAAAACGGTCTACTAACTCAGCTATCTCCCCAGCTCCCAGGTCTTCACTTCTTAGGGGATCAAAGCGCAAATCATGTACCATCCGGATCATGAGTATGCGTGCCTTGGAACACTCATAATATTTCTCCATATGGGTGTTATTCACAGTTGAGTCACCAACGGGACACGGCTCAAGGGTTTCTGAAAAGGAGGTATATGGAAAGAGGCAGGCCAAGAGTGGTGGCATGGCATCTGGGGGAGGGCTGATGACTCTCCTCCTTCCCCGAGGACTGGTTCTCATATGGGCTAAGAGTTGCTCAACAGGAAAGCTGCAGCACTTAGTCCGCGATGCTAAAGGCGAGCTCATTGCTCTCCCCTGACTTGGCTTTAGTTAGTCCATCGTTATCTGTTCGCTTTCCTAAAGGAAGTTAAGACTACCATTTTCTCTCTCCCTCACCGCTTCTTCTAGCCACCTTGTTGTTTTCCTTAGATGAACAATATCTAAAAGTTTATTTCTCTTTAGCACACACACACAGACACACACACAGACACACACACACACACACACACACACACACACACACACACACACACCAAACCAAAACCTTAATCTGAAACTGAATTGAAGGGGGAAAATCTTTCTGAGGTGACTATATCAGCACCAACTAATGAAATATTTTTGAACTGACTGACAGACACATTGCTAAGGAATAGCTAGGTATTCTGGGGCTGCACAGGCAGCTCAGAGGTTAAGAGCACTTGCTGCTCTTCCCAAGGACCCAGGTTGGTTCCCAGAATTCACTCACAGTGGTCTGTAACTGACCTCCTTTCTCTCCTCTATAGGTACACATTTGCAAAATGTTCATACATATAAAATAGAAAACTATATGTCTCAAAAAGATTAACGGTGCTTGAGAGTTGCTTCAGCAGCTATAAACACTTGCTGCTCTTCCGAAGGACCCAAGTTTGGTTCCCAGCACCTATACCAACCAGCTTACAACCACATAACTCCAGCTCCAGGCGATCTGTCACCTTCTCTGAGCTTCATGGTCATCTGCACTTACCAGCACAAAAATAAAACGTAAAAAAATAAAAGAATATACTTTATAGCACCAGTGTGATGGTTCAGTAGGTAAATGTGCTTGCTGCTAAGTCTGATGTTCTGAGTTCAGTCCCCAGGATTCACATGGTGGGAGGAGAGGACCAACTCCTTCAAGGAGGACCTTTGACCTCCAGATGTGCATGTATATGTGCACACGCTGCTTGCTGCTCTTCCAGAGGACATGGGCTCAATTTATAACATCCACGTGGCGGCTCACAATCATCTTTGAGTCGAATCCCTAGGGATCTTACACCCTCTTCTTGTCTTTGTGAGTGCCGCATTCACACCACTCGTAACTCCAGTCCTGGCGAATCCAATGGCCTCTTCAGGGTACTAGGCACACACATGGTACACAGACAGACAGACAGACAGACAGACAAAACACCTATACACATTGAATAAATACAATTTTAAATTCACATTTTTGTCATTTCAAACTCATGCACAAATTTTTCTGCCTGTTAAGTTGGGACTCTTTTTTTTTTTTTTTTTTTTTTTTTTTTTACAGTGTACAGATAACTTCTTAAAGGAAATTATTTAGTGTTGCCAATATGGCTTATTACTCATTTAAACTTACAAGGAGAGGAGTCCTCATTTTTGTATTGGTGTAAGCAGTTCATTACTTATAAAATTCCTATTTGACAAAGAAAAAAACATCACTGTATAATACCTTTTAGCTGATCCGAATATGCATAACTATATGATTCTACAAGTAAAATCATTAGACATGTCAACTTAAGGATTGCTGAAAAGCACAGTTAAATTTGAATTTCAATTGAACAGTTTCTGGATTCACTATACTATAGCCCATGCTGGCTTTGAATTCACAATTTTCCTGCCTTCGCCTTCTAAGTGCTGGGATGATAAGGGTGCTTCATCAGCCATGGCTCACATTTTCTTCTTAGTATAAGCATGATACAAATATCATAAGAGGAAAAGAACTACTGCTTTATAAGGGTATGCCATGTTTGCTTTTTCTTTAACGTTTTTGTGTGTGTGTGTTCTGTGTGATTCTGTGTGTGTGTGTGTGTATGTGTGTGCACCTGTGTGTACAAGTGTGCATATTCACAGAGTCTCAAAAAGGGCATTGGAGGCTCCTCCCCTGTCGCTCTCTTCCTACTCCTGTAAGGCAGGAGAGCTCCCTGATCTTGGGGTTCTCATTTTCTCAGCTAAGCTGGAAGCCAGCAAACTCCAGTGGTCCTCCTGTCTCAGAGCCGGGAGCATGCATGTGACACCTGGCTTGTCATATGGGTGCTAGGATCCTCCTGGTTGTGTAAAAGGTGTGGCTTCTTAAGTGATTCTTAACCACTTAGCCATCTATCTCTCCAGCCCCTTACTTGATTTTTCTAATTGCAAAGAGATAAATAAAAGAGATGATGGTTTTAGGACATAGAATAGGCTCACCTTTGCTCATTAAAAAGTGTGAGTGAGTGAGCGTGTGTGTGTGTGTGCGTGTGTTGCGTGTGTGTGTGTGTGTGTGTGTGTGTGTGTGTGTGTGTGTGTATGATGTGTACACCAGAGTGTATGAATGACACAATTTGAATATGAAAGTAAGACGGAAACATTGTGGAAGGAACAAGACCCCCTGTCAAAGGCGTGCCCCTGCTGGCCTTCCTCCAATAGGCCCCACCTTCAAATAGCCTAGGCTCTCTTCAGTACTTTTTCTCTCTTATCTGTTCTCATGAGAGTTAGCATATCCTATTCTGTCAAGTCTCTCTCTGATTCTTCGTCTTGTCGGCCTCTCAATTAGACATTACTTTCAAACATGGGTGCTTCCTTTTTCTGTTGTTGTTTTGTTTGTTTGTTTTTTGTTTTTAGTTTTTCAAGACAAGGTCTCTCTGTGTAGTCTTGGCTGTCCTGGACTCACTTTGTAGACCAGTCTGGCCTCGAACTCACAGCCATCCACCTGCCTCTGCCTCCCGAGTGCTGAGATTAAAGGCGTGTACCACCACACCTGGCTAACTTTACTTTCGTTATTTGGGATTTAAAAGGGTGTGTGCCAAGGGCATGTCTGTATTCCAGCCAGAGTAGCCAAATTGCTCAATTAAAATTCCTCACATATATGCAAAAGGAGTAAAAGAAACTCAGAAGTGAACAGGGTGCTAACTAAAACTCTGCCCAAATGCCCCAGGAGACGAGTCCTTTCACGATGACAAACACATTTACAACTGTCAGAAAGGTGAGATTGTTCACTCACACAGAGCTTCAGGTACCCTTGATCTCACAGCTGATGTACGAAACGGGTGAGGCCCAAAGTGGGATGTTTCAGATGGCAACCAGAAGCATTAAAATTTATTGTTCCAGAGGATTTCTTATCTCAGCTCCTCACGTCAGTTTTGTAGAGTCCCAGGTGGCAACCTCCTACTCACACGCCGGCGTAGAGCTGTCAAGGTGGCTATCAAGCAGCCATCGCATCCAATAACAGCTTTGGTTACAGGAGAAGACTTAAAAGATAATGTTGTCAAGCAACTGTGAGATTCACAGGTGACTTCACACTCAGACCAATTTGGCAATATTAGTGAAACTGGAGGTTAGGCCAATCCAGATTGCAATGTAGATACGTAGGCATGCACATTTCTAAGAATGAAGACGCATCGAAATCTGATGCGTCCCTTCACTAACGGCCTAGGTTCTTACACATGCTCACTTTATAGCTACATAAACTTGTAATGGTGCCTTTTCGACTAAACTATGAGATGATACAGGCTGGAGAACGAATGAAAGGAGGTAAGGGACAACCCGTGGACCCAGGAGTTGGATAGGAGGTCATGCCTTCCATCATGTCCCCGCCCCCCCCCCCCCCCCCCCCCCCCCCCCCGGTGCACAGGAGCAGCACTTGTGCGTAGCCTCAGCCAGGCCCGCTGGAGGCCGCCAAAGACAGCGGTCGCTAAGGCTGTTGTCACTTGGGCACAGCAGACACCACATTCAAGGACCTCTGCATCCCCAGGATAACCAGCTTCCGGGATCTTGGGGCAGAGACCTGGGAACGCCCATAGGGTGACGTCAGCACGCTGCGAAAGCCGGATGGGCGTGACATCAATGTGTCCCGAAGGGGCCAGACCCAGGCCGCTTGAGGTGACTGGAGGTGCTGGCGTGACCTCCACTCCTACCCGGTGCGCACGAGCTCCCACGCACGTACTGTAATGAGTTTTTTTTTTTCTTCTTCTCTTAGAGTAGGGTAATCTCGTGAGATAATTTGAAAAGTAAATCAAGTAAGGCACATCTACAAGTAAATTTCTCCGTTTCTGCCAGACCTGCAGATCAGGGACTAAGTCTGATTTCCAGCTAGGCAGAAAGGAGAGTTAGTCTACGGAGCCAAGGCCTGAGGTGGGCCCAGACAGTAGGTTTCATCACGCAAAAAGGTGAGGGTAGCAGAGCACAGTGGCTCATGCCTGTCATCCCAGCCCGCGGGAATCTGTGGCTTCACCATGAGCAATTCAAGATCATCATCCTCGGGTGTTCAGGCTACACAGCCAGTTCAAAGCCATCTTCAGCTGCAGGGGACATCTTGAAAAGGCGAGGGCAAACACGGTGTGGCAGCTGTAGCCTAGCAAGTACACTCGCTGGCACCTGCCCAAACCTACACAGTCATTTTTTTTTTAATTGTTTTTATTTTTGTCAGAATCACCCTTTTAATTCCTGCAGACTTCAAGTCTGGACTCCAGCCGCACGCCCCCAGCTTCATGTCTGAGCAGCCATACATCTGATTAGACACTGAGTCAGCCTCATAGTCCTTCTGTGGTATGTATTCCTCATCAAATGACCTCTTAGTCCTTAAAATTCAGTGCACACCAGTCTCGTGGCTCACAAAGCATTTCCCGTTGTACCTCTTTCCGGCACATGGCTGCTGAGAGCTGCCTGGGTGTGCCACACTCTTCTGGCTCTGTCACCTCGAACACATACTTACTTGTCACTGTGAGGACTGAATGCCAGGACTGTCTTTCTCCCTTCTCCTTCCTAGCAAAGGTGACATCTGAAATGGTGCTAGTTTAACCCATCAGGGTCACTGAATAATTAGGAGGAGAGGCGCCCTGTACTGGCCTATGAAAGGCATAGGCTTCAGGAAGGGTACATGATGCAGGGACTGATAAATATATGTATCCTGTTGTGTACATACACAGACTGCTGTGTACATACAGGGCTACTGGAATCACAGCCCACTCTAGCCTCTTTTAACTAATAACAGACACCCACCTAGAGATGTGAACAGAAACAAATTTGATCCCTGGCCTGGTGGACCTTGTAAATGTGGGTCTGACCATGCGCTTTTTCCTGGCTTCAAGTTTTTCCCTCCCCGCTACTTGGAGAGTAAGAATTTAACCTTTCCTTTAAAAAATTTTTTTTTCTAAAGATTTCTTTTTATTTATGCGTAGGTGTCTGTGTGTATGAACGCATCTATGGCAATGCTGACAGAGGCCATAGGAGGGTGTCAGGATATGCCGAAGCTGGGCCCACAGGCTGTTTTGATCTACTCAACAAGAGTGGTGGCGATCAAACTCTGGTCCTCTGCCATACTCTTAAGTTCCAGCTTACATCCTTTGCCATATTGCAAAAACCTTCCTTTCAAGGATCATTTTCCCTCTTTCTGTGTGTCCCTATTGGCTATTTACAGTATGGGACGGCTACTCCTCATGTCAACGTGATGCGAGCTAGAGTTTTTTTTTTTTTTTTGAAGAGGGAACTTCAGTTGAGAAAAATGGTCCCACAATACCGGCCGGTGGTGCACTTTCTTGATGAATGGTTGATGTGGAAGGGCACAGTTCACTACTCTGGACAGTACCACCCCTGGGCTGGGGGGGGGGGGCATCCTAGGTGCTATAAGAAAGCAGGCTGAGCCAGCCAGTAACCAGCGTCCTTCCATGGCCTGGGCCATCAGTTTCTGCTCCAGGCTCCAACCCTGCTTGAGTTCTTTCCTTGACTTCCTCTGTGATGGACTGTTAACCTGGAAATATAAGTGGAACGTATTTTTCCTTCCCAAGTTACTTCTGGGCACAGCAACAGAAACCCTAACAAAGGTGTGTGTGGAAACGCAAGTCTACTCAAGTCCCTTCCAAACTCCGCCCGTCGAACCTGGGACACCTTCTGCACTTTCCCACTTTTACGTCTTTATGCTTGTCAAAACTACTTCTCATTCCACTTGCTGGTAACTCCTAGCACGCTTGCAAACATCTTAATTACACGGTCCAGGTACAGTCTTACTCCTGGGCTGTCTATGAGAAGTTTGTGTTTAAATGAGGGCTAGCTTGTTGGACCCTTAATCAGTAAAAGTGCAGCCAAGCCCGTGTGTGTGGGCGCCTATTGTAACTACTGCAGAGTTAATGAGTCCGAAGAATGCAGCGGTGCCGTGCAGGTCTATAGGTACTTGCAGGGTTGTCTTTGTTCTTGGGTGTCCTACATGAGAATGCCTGCTTGCTTTTGCTCGCCACTGGAGCTTCCGTGACTCGTGGCCGCCATATCTCACTTCCCAAGCTGGCATGTTGCATCTCCCTGAGCGTTCTTCTTTCATGCTTGCATCTCTCTTGGCTCTTAACTCAAGAACTGCGTGTACGTGCATGGGAGGGGCCCATGTGTCACATCACCTATGTGGAGGTCAGGAGACAGCTTTTTGGAGTTGGTTTTCTCCTTCCACCTTTGCATAAGTTCCAGGGATGGGATGCAGGCTGCCAGAAATGAGCAGCAAGTGTCTTTGCCTACTGAGCCATCTCACTCGTTCCGATTATCTGATTTTAAAGTGACTTGGTGGGTCACCTGAAATGGGCATAATGACCTCTCTATTTTAATGTCCTGAATTTAGTCATTTTCCCCATACACTGTATAAAGTAACAATCATGTTCTAGGGTCTGGGGCTTGGGCTTGGTCGTGGGCAGGCCTACCACATTCCACAGTTTTATTTACTTACCTAGGCTACCTACCCCCAACATTGGCCAAATGAAGAGTTCCCTAAAAATCATTGTTCAAAGAGTTCACTTAAGACTGAGTGGGAATACACTACAAAGGCATCAGATGGTGACCAGAGAAGGGACCAGATTAAGTGGGTGTGGCCTGAAGAGGTCCATATTTCCCCTCCCCCCCATCCCCACACAGGGTTTCCCTGTGTAGCCTTGGCTGTCCTGGACTCACTTTGTAGACCAGGCTGGCCTCGAACTCACAGAGATTCGTCAGCTTCTGGCTCCCAGAGTACTGGGATTACAGGTATGCGCCACCACGCCCTGCTGAGGCTGTTATCTTAAAGTAAAGGTCATTAAAGCAAAGTTTTTCTTGACTCTCCAGTCCTTCTGGCTCCTGCTCCACTCCCTCCCCACAAGGGATGAGTCATAGAAGGGAGAGCCTCTTTCCCAAGGCAATTGATAAGAACCAGACTTGTACTTTCAGCTTTCCTGTACGTCTGTCTTAGAGCTAGCTATAAAGTAACTCTCTGACCTACTGTGTCTCAGAGTAGATTAGGAGACAGCTGGTACAGAAGGCATTTTGCCCCATACTTAGAGAAGGAATGCCGCACAGAGTTCAAGAGGAAACTGAACAGATGGGATTTGCTGGGTCTTCCATTCAGTCTAGTAGCATTAAGCCAGACACTTTTTTTTTTTAATTCCAGAGTTCTACATGGCTGTCCCTGCTTCTTCCTGAAAATGAACAGTTTTCCCCGAGTCTTCCCTTCCTCAGTCTGAAGATGAACCCATTATATAAAACTATGACCAAGTAAACATGTTCTCTTGTTAGCCTGTCCTTTGGTATGAGGTTGTCAGCTGTACCCTTTATGATGGCAGAAAAGGGCTCATCCCTTTCCTGCCTCCACAAAGCCCTGACTAGAGCTGGACCAGAGTTATTGTGTACTTTTGCCCTCTGATCTGTCTCTTCAAGATCAGAGAGAAGGCTTTATCTCCTGGGACAAGCTAACTAAGAGCCTTTTCTCCTGTTTTAACAAAATATGAACATATTGTTTATATTAGGAACTTTAACTTTCATCTGTCACATATATTGTAATATTAATTCCCAGGTTGGCATTTGAGCCTTTCCCATGAGGCCTCTTTTAGTGAGACAAGCCAGTGTGTCACACAACACTGTAGCCACACGACGGTATCTGAGTATCTGACTCATGTTAGATATGTGAGTGGTGACTTTTGGTTTGGGAGAAAAGGGCAGCAAAGTGATGTCAGAACTCCATAGCTCCTTCACTTCAGAGTCAGTCTTTGATCATAAGTATAGAGGTGCGATACTTCAGGGAGCCTCTCCATATATTATACTAATGAGTTAAATGTATAGAGAGTCAATTTGTGATTGCCAAATAGTGCCTTTTAATTTTATCATGGTCTCTGTATTTTGCAGTTGAGGGAGAAGAGAAAAAAAAAAAAAAAAAAAAAAAAAAAAAAGGAGCCTTCTCTTCCTCCCATCCTAAATGTTTTCTTTCTTTTGCTTCTTCTTACATTTCTGATGAATATCACCATGAGTTTGGGGTTTTTTGTTTGTTTGTTTGGTTGGTTGGTTGTTTTTTCATTAATTCACTATGTTATAATCCATTACCATTTGTATTTATTTATTATTTTTGGATGTTCCAAACCTTGTCAGACTTGGCTGGCAGAAGGCCCTTTTATTTGCTCCCAAAAACTTTTGACCCCCCCTCTCTACCCGGTTTCTGTTCTGTGTAACAGAGATTTCAGGCTCGCCTTACTCTTCCTTGGCCTAGATTTGAACTGCCATTTCTTCCAGTAGCTCTTCTCTTCTCAGGGGAGAATAATAGGGAAAAACCAAGCTTTACACCAGAGGGGTGCTTGTCATTGCCAGGGGCCATTTTAAAAATGTATATGTGCATGCATGTGTGTGTGTGTGTGCACGTGTGTGTAAAGGTATGTGTACATGAATGCAGCTATCCTCAGAGGTCAGAAGAGGGTATCTGATCCCGTGGAGCTGGAACTACATGAAGTTGGGCCACCTGATGTGTGTGCTCTTAATTTCAGAGCGATCTCTTCAGCCTCAGCAAATAGGTTCTCATGTGATATATTGATTAAATGTAAATAGAAAGAAAAATAATGTCTGCAAGTTATGCACCAGAGGTTAATTATATTTCTCTGCCTTCCTGGCTTTCTAGTATTTTAAGCTACGTTTCCGATGAAGAAATTCAATTTTGTTAAACAACTGATTTCCTGTTTCTTAGCTATGCTTAGACTCCCGCATACAGTGGCAGATCGTTTGAAAGCAAGAATGATGTCACGGTGTATGAGAGAATTACACCATCACAGACACACAATACAGAATTCTCACCAAGAATTGGGGCTCAATTATATTCTAAAGGCCACAGTTGGTGTTTTTCACAATTAAGGTAACTGAGGGTGGAGCTGTGGCTCAGTGGTTAAGGGTGTATATACTGCTCTTGCGGAGGACACGAGTTCGATTCCCAGCACCCTCCTCAGGCAGCTCACAACTGCCTACAAGTCCAGCTCTGGGGAGATTTTAGGTCTCCAAGAATACCTGCACATGCAAGAATATACCCACACAGAGACAAATACATGCAATTAAAATATAAAATAAAGGCCAGGTATTGTCGTATACTCCTTTAATTCCAGCACTCAGGAGGCGGAGGCAGGCAGATTCTGTGGATTTGAGGCCAGCCTGGACTGCAAAGTGAGTTCCCAGCCAGCCAAAGCCACACAGAGACTCTTGTCTCAAAAAAAAAAAGAAAACTTTTAAATAAAAAATATATGGAGACAATGAGAAAATATATAGAAATATCTAGGACAGACTTCCTAAAGTTCGAAAGCCTTAAAGCATGTTAGCAGTTTTAGCTTTTGTAGTTCTTACTGTTAAAACTTGGTCACAGCGCCCCCATGTGCCCATACGTTGTATATTTCTGACCTTCGAAGGGATTTCTCACATTAATGTACTTGAAATGAAAGTTGTAGGGCTATTTCTTTTACACTCGCAGAGTATACAGAGTATGAGGAGGATTGAACAGCTTTTAAGAATCTGTGTTTTGTCTCTGACTATAAAGGTAATACATAATCACAACACAGAAACACAGAGGCTAAGAGGCAAAGGATTTTGGGTTCAAGGTCATCCTAGGCCACAGAACAGGAAGAAGGGGAAAAGAGTGGAGGAAGAAGGCAGGATGGCGACGTGGCTCTCCCTCGGTAAAGCCCTTGCGGAGAAGCTGAGCTAAATCCGAGAACCCAAGGAAGGAAGCAAAGCAGAACGGTGCTTAGCATGCCTGTAACATGAAAAGATGAGATCCCGGGGCTCGCTGGCCAAAGCGGTCCCGCTGACTCGGGAGACCTCTCCATTCACCGAGACACACTCTCAAAAGTAAGCGGGGATAGAGAGATGGCTCGGTGGTTAAGTGTACCTGTTGCACCATCATGGACCAATGTTTCAATCCCAGCAACTGTGTAATAAGAAGACACCCTGTAAAATGTCTGTACCTCCATCTCTGAGATATTTGATGCCCTCTTCTAGTCAAATGTCCATCCCCACCCCCCCCCCCTCTCTCTCTCTCTCACACACACACACACACACACATACCAGGGCCAGTGAGATGTTTTGGCTGCTTGCCTTCAAGCCTGAAGACCAGAGTGCAATCCCAGGGACATATATAGTAGAAGGAGAGAAATAATAATTTCAAGTTGTCCTCTGACAACCCCACAAACAAGTCACAGCATGTGCACTCACCCCCAAACCGACCCCCTGGACACTAAGTAAATAAGTGTAATTCTAAAAACAAACAAATAAGATATATATATATCTCAGAAAATAAACAAGGTGGAGAACAATTAAGATATACACTAGTCTCCACAGGCATATGCACCTGTGCTGCTGCTGCTGCTGCTGATAATAATAATAATAATAATAATAATAATAATAATAATAATAATAATAGCAGTAGTAGTAGTAGTAATACTGTTCTGTAGGGCACAGTGACAGAGGAGGCTAGAGGATAGGGCAACCTAGAGAGCAAGATCTTGCTACAAGGAATGGAGTGGGGGAGGAGAGGTGGAGGGAAAGATGGGCAGAGGAGGGAGAACTGGCTCTCACTGTCTGCTCACTGTACAAAGTTTAAAATACTCTAGCTAGCCATAGTGCAACTGCCCGAGCACTGTCCATGTTTTTAGTTTCTACCTAATATAATGTTTTTTTTTTTAATTTTAAAATTTGAAATCGAGTGTCTGTAGAGATTAAATTTTAGAACAAATATAAACTGTATCTTTTGCTTTTAAATGACCAGAAATGAAACGACACGACCAGGAGGCGTTTCCTGTGGTGAAAAGCAAACGGTATCTTGTCACCACAATCTCTCCTGCTCTTTATAAATAGACAACTAAAGAACACTGAGTGCTAGTGGGGAAATGCCTCAAAGTAAAAAAAAAAAACCTAAGCTGGTTTCGGAACATCATACCATTTTGTGTAAATTAAGGGGCATCTATGAAGATAAGTTTCCTATACTAGGAACAATTAATGTTTTCTCCGATGCAAGTAAACACTTATTTTAAACTTATTTCTTCTGTGTGTGTCTCTGTGTGTGTGTGTGTGTATGTGTGTGTGTGTGTGATCATTTGGGGTAAGAAAGTATGGAATATATAGATTCACAGTTAAATGTACTCAATTACTTTAAATTTTTTATTTTTCTGTGAATATGTGTGTAATTGTATGCATACACACCACATGCATACAGGAACCTATGGGAGTCAGAAGAGGGAATCTGATGCCCTGGAACTGGAGTTGTAGACAATTGTGAGAAGAGTTATGTGGGTGCTGGGAATCGAACCCTCGTCCTCTGCAAGAGTAATAAATGCTCTTGACCTCTGAGCCATTTCTCCAGCCCTGTGTTCATCTACCCATGAAAAGTAAAACGAAGGAAAGAGAACAAAGAAGAGAAGGGGTTTGTTTAAGCAGAAGTGACCCAAACATCTCCAAAATTCCCTTTTCATATAGTGTGGAGGGTTTCACTGTAGAATGTTTTTCTCTGTTTGTTTTAAGATAGGGTCTCAATATGTAGCACCGACTGGCTGGAACTTTGTAAGTAAACCAGACTGGCCGGGAATTCACAAAGATCACCTGTCTCTGCTTCCCACGTGCAAGGCTCAAGGTATATGCCATTATGCCCAGCCTTCATTTGGACTTTGGAATTATATAAGTATTCTACAAACTCAAAAAACTTTAATAATATTAATGCAAAAAGATAGAATTAACCCTTAAAATTCAAATAGTAAAAAAAAAAAAAAAAAAAAAGCCTTAAGTCAGCATATCTATAAAGCTAATCATACACAAAAATCAATGCACATGACTTTTAAACAGAGCATTGTGAATAAGAACAGAAAGATTTACCTTTAGGTAAGCCTTGACTTTCCCTGAGGGAGCTTGCTCGAGCTGGGGGGTTGGCACAGTGGTTCTATAATGTTTTGTTGTGTTGTAGGACAGCATAGAAAAAAACGTGTTGACACTTTGGGGGAATCAGGGCTCTGTATAAGAGAGGGAGAGACACAAATAAGAAATCAGTAAAATAAGGGAAAACTTGTTGGTCCGGATTCAGTGCAGAGGTATCAGAACGTGTGTATGTTGCAGGATATTTGATCGCACTATGAACCCCGAGATTGTGTTGTTTACTGGAAAAAAGCTATTTCTAGTTGTGCTGTGGCTCGGCCTTAGCACTCACCTTTAATCCAAGAGCTTCCTGCTTATTGTGAACAGGAGTAAATAAAGTCAACCACAGGTTTAGAGGCAGAGCAAGCAACCAGTTGACAGGGAGCGAACCTAGGAATAACCCATAGAGAGTAAGAGGAAGTCGGGAGGATGGATAGAGCGACACACAGGAAGTAGAAGGAAGAGACATTGAGTTTGAGGGCTTTTTGAGATGGTGTGGAGAAGGAGCTCTTCCTATTTTCATTTTTGGGTGTCGGCTGAGGAGCAACGTCAGCTGGGTGCTTTCTCTCCCTCCCTGACCTAGCAGGCTTTTGCCCCGGCACCTGTCTCCTGAGTATTTAATGGTAAACTGGAATGGTTGACAACACTGTGCCTGCGTGTGTGGTGCCAGTGGGTTCCTGCTTTTACTTATCTACATCTCCCTCAACCAGTGATCGATGTTCGGTAAAAATGAGCAGATAATAATCACTGTTTGGCTTCTAGATACATTCCCAACAAAAGAGACCAAAGCTTTTTGGAGAAATGATTGATTCCAACGCTGAGGAAGCCAGGTAGGGCAAGTCTCGGGGTAACCCGGGAGAAAGCCCCAGTGTTTCCCAAGCAAGGAAATACTCAGAGGACCTGTGGGTTGGACATATTCACTAACTTAAAGGGGTTTTTCACTGGGAAAACTTGGGACAGTTTGAGCATCTGAAGCTAGTGTCAGGAGTGCACACTGGAAATGTTTCTACACGGAAGGGTTTGCTCTGCCGCATGTCTTCTCAGAAAGAGGCCAAAGTGAGCACTGCGCAACAGCTGGGGACCCTGTGAGTGGAGGCCTTCCTGCAGCCTTTTTTGAGCCAGTCTGGGAGAACAACTGGAGGGCAAAGTTATGGGCCCGAAGCTCTTCCCTGAACTGAAGAAAATGAAAAAGAGGCGTAGAAATCAAAAGACTTTTCTGCCAGGCAGAGGGATTTGTAGCCCTTTGCTGCCAAATTGGAACAAGAGTCCAATCTTTCTCTCTGTGCATGAACTTGGAAGAGTGTATCTGGATCCTGTGCAATGGGCTTACATGTGCTTATAGACCACGAGGTTTTGATTTTACAAATTGGAATCAGTGTATCGACGGAGAGTAAACTTTAGAACGACTGCAAACCATAGCTTTTGCTTTTAAATGACCAGAAATGAAACTACATGTGTAGGAGGGTTTCCCGTGGTCAAACAGTTGGTAACCTGTCACCACAATCTCGCTCTTGTGTTCTTTATGAACAGACAATTAAAGTACAAGGGTCTCTAGTGGGAAAATACCTCAAAGTGAAAGAAACTCAACCTGATTTGGAAACACCATACCATTTTGTGTAAATTAATAGGTGTGTATGAGAGTAAGTTTGTTGTATCAGGAAACTGATGGTTTCTCTATGGAAGCAAATACTTATTTTAAAGTTATTCAGCCTCTGTATAGAGCACACGCTCTTTGGCTCAGGCCGGGTTACTAATACCCAATCATGTTGCACTATTGCTTCAGTGTTGAAATCTAAATGTCCCTTCCATGTGTGGGGTACGGGGACCCTGCAATAGACAAAGCAGGTGTTCAAGGTCACCACCAAAGTGCTCAGCCTAAAGGTCATCCCAGGCCACAGTCTGTTCACTGTAGAATCCCAGGACTACTTTCCTGCTTTATGGAGGCAAATTCCAGCTCCAGGCAACTGAGTGGTCTTCCAGGAAGCGCGGGACAAGATGAGCAGTGAATTCTTTGTTATGTTGGACAGCTGTTTAAGTTAGCTGAGGACTGGAAGCGTTTGCCATTTCTCATCTTCCAGTAGAGATTGTGGAGATTGTAGCCATAGAGCTTGAACTCCGGGAACGCAGAGTGAAGGGCTTGGATAACATGCACAATACACAGTGATGAAGGAGGAAGTCAGAGCTGGGGAATCTACAGTTCTGTTGAACGTTTTAGGTAGCCAGGGAGAATTTAATTTTTCTTTTTTCTTTTTTTTTTTTTTTTCTTTAAATAATTTATTCAGATTACATCCTGATTGTTATCCCCTCACTTGTATCTTCCCATCCCTCTCCCTCTCTCCCTCCCTCTTTCACCCTATTTCCCTGTCCTAGGCCTGTGATAGAAGAGGACCTCTTCCTCCACCGTATGATCACAGCCTATCAGCTCTCATCCTGGTAGCCTGTTTCCCCTTTCTCTGAGTGCCACCAGGCCTCCCCATCAAGGGGAAGTGGTTAAATAGGAGGCACCAGAGTTTGTATCTGAGTCAGTCCTTGCTCTCCACACAACCACGGAGAATGTTCTGTCCATTGGCTAGATCTGAACAGGGGGTCTAGGTTTACTGCATGCATTGTCCTTGGTTGGGTCCAGATCTACCAGATCTGGGTCCTTCTATCTCCCCGTTCTCCCATACCACTCTCACGTGGAGTCCCAGTAGCAAGTCCCAGCATCTGTCCCAATCCCCAGCTGAGTGAAGATTCTCAGAGGACATCCATGTTGGGCTAGTGTCCAATTATAACTGAGTATACACCATGTGTATCTTTCTGCATCTGGGTTAACTCACTCAGGATGATCATTTCTAGTTCCATCCATTTGCTTACACATTTCAAGATTTCCTTAATTTTAATATCTGCATAGTATTCCATAGTATAAAGGTCCCACAGTTTCTTTATTCATTTTTCAACTGAGGAACATCTATGTTGTTTCCAGATTCTGGCTATTACAAATAAGGCTCCTATGAATATAGTTGAGCAAATGTCCTTGTTGTGTAGTGGAGCATCTTCCAGGTATATTCCAAGGACTGGAATAGCTGGGTCTTGAGGTAGCCCTATTCCTAATTTTCTGAGAAAGCACCAGAATGATTTTCAAAGTGGTTGTACAAGTTTGCACTCCCACAAGCAATGGAGGAGTGTTCCCCTTTCTCTACATCCTCCCAAGCATGTGCTGTCACTTGAGTTTTTTTTTTAATCTTAGCCATTCTGATGGGTGTAAGATGGAATCTCAGAGCCATTTTAATTTGCATTTCTCTGATGACTAAGGATGTTGTGCATTTCTTTAAGTGTTTTTCAGCCCTCTTGTATACAAATAAGAAAGAAATTAGGAAAACTGCACACTTTACAATAGCCACAAGTAATATAAAGTATCTAGGTGTAACTCTAGCTGAGCAAGTGAAAGACTTGTATGAAAAAAACCTTCAAGTTTCTGAAGAAGGTAATTGAAGATGACATCAGAAGATGGAAAGATCTACCTTGTTTGTGGATCAGGAGAATTAATGTAGTAAAAATGGCCATCTTACTAAGAGCAATTTACAGATTCAATGCAATCCCTATCAAAATACCTACACATTTTTTAAAAGATCTTGAAAGACCAATTCTTAACTTCATACGGAAAAACAAAACACCCAGAATAGCTAAAACAATCCTGTACAATAAAAGATCTCTGGAGGAATCTCCATCCCTGATCTCAAGCTGTACTATAGAACAACAGTAATAAAAACTGCATGGTATTGGCATAGCAATAGGCTGGTTGATTAATGAAATCAAATCAAAGACCCAGAAATAAATCCACACACCTATGGACACTTGATTTTTGACAAAGAAACCAAATCTATACAATGGAAGAAGGATAGCATCTTCAACAAATGGTGCTTGTCTTCCTGGATGTCTACATGTAGAAAAATACAAGTAGATCCATAACTCATGCACAAGTAGATCCATGCACAAAACTCAAGTCCAAGTGAATTAAAGACATCAACATAAAACCAGAGACACTAAATCGGTTAGAAGAAAAAAAAGTGAGGAAGAGCCTGGAACTCATTGGCATAGAAGACAACTTCCTGAACAGAACTCCAACAGCCCCGGCTCTAAGGTCAACAATTAATAAATGGCACCTCATGAGGCTGAGAAGCTTCTGTAAGGCAGAAGACACTGTCAACAGAACAAAGCGACAGCCTACAGACTGGGAAAAAAATCTTCACCAACGCTACATCTGACAAAGGGCTAATATCCAAAATATATAAAGAACTGAAGAAATAAAACACCACCAAACCAAATAACCCAACTAAGAAACGGGGTTTAAATAAAAAAAGAAAAGAAAAGAAATGGAGTTCAGAGCTAAACAGAGAATTCTCAACAGAAGAATATTGAATTTGACACTTCTAAGCAGATTGCAGGCAGAGTTGCAGGTGCTGGCCCATGCCCTGAGCTCGAATAACACTAGATTGCAAAATACTGACTTTTGAAAGGATGCATGACAACAAATATTTTTCAAGTGTGGATACACGGCGATGGGAGAAGAGATCATGGAGGAAGAGTATAAAAGAGAAAGCTTCTCTTTATGAATGTACAGGGAGTGGCAGTTTTGGGGTACAGTGTCTACTGTCATAACTGATTCAGGTAAGGGTCAATGTTTTTGCAGTGTCCACTGTAATAACAGGTAAGAGTCGTTTAGCGGGAGGCTTTTAGGGAACAAAATACTCACAAGATCTCAAACTATTTGTCATATCAAATGAATTTCAAATTACTTATTAAGAACTGTTTGCAAGCAGCTGAGTGTGGTGGGGCACGCCTATAATCCCAGCATTCAGGAGGCAGAAGCAGGCGGATCTCTGTGAGTCCAAGGCCAGCCTGGTCTAAAAAGTGAGTCCAGGACAGCCAAGGCTAACACAGAGAAAACTTGTCTTGAAAGAAAAAAAAAAAAAAAGAAAGAAAGAAAGAAAAAGAAAAACGAAACAAAACCCAAAACGGACAACAACGAAAGAACTGTTTGCAGTATGGAGAAAGTCAGAGGACACTACATAAAAATAAGTGATCAAATGTAAATGCCACTGTGACGAGACAAATGGACATTGTAACTTCCTTATGGGTGCAGTGGGAGGTACAATTACATTCATGGAATACTCTAACTAAAAATGCTTGCCCAGAATCCAATTAAAGCATTAGACAAATCCAAACAGTGGGGCATTTTATAAAGTACCAGAAGCCAGACCCAGCGGGCAATCAGTTGTAATCACAGCAGATTGGGAGCCCGAGGCAGAACGGTTGTAAATCTGTGACAGTCCTAACGATCTTGACAGCAACAGCAAGACTCTCCTGAAAAAGAAAATGTGACCAAAAAAAAAAAAAAAAAAAAAAAAAAACCCAAGAAAACATTACAAACTAAAAACCAATCACAGTAGATCCTGGGTCAAACTAATTCTATAATTGATCATCTAGAGAAATTGTTATTATGGGCTGTTAAATAATATTTAATAATTCATCAAATTGTTTATATTGTAATGGCGCTGTAGGTACACAGAGGTTGATATGTTGGGATCATTGCAACTCAGGGAGAGAGAGAGTATATGTGTGTGTGTGTGTGTGTGTGTGTATGTATGCATATGTGTGTATGTGTGTCTGTATGTATGTATGCATATGTGTGTATGCATATATGTGTGTGTGTGTGTGTATGCATATGTGTGTATGTGTGTCTGTATGTATGTATGCATATGTGTGTATGCATATATGTGTGTGTGTATGTGTGTAAAGGGGAAGAGGCAGACAAAGAGAGACAGGCAAGCAGACAGACAGTACAAGATATGACAAAATTGTAATGTTGAGTAGAAAATAAATGTTCAATTTACTTTTCTTTCCACTTCTCTAAATATTTGGATTTTTTTAACTTGAACTGAGTCCTCTCCTTCCTACCTGTTCTAGAGTGACTCAAATTTGGGCACTGGGATTGGTGTAGATGAAAGGTCAAAGGGCATCTGTGAAAACAAGGAGCCTGGGGAAAGGAAGGTTTGGGTGTGTCAGATAGCAGCAAGAGACATATCTAGTTTATTGTGGGTAATTTAACTGTGATGCTTCCTGCAGTGTTCAAAACTCAACAGCTTACCACAAGAACGGTTGTCTCTGATTTGCTACAGGGTCTCACATAGCCCAAGTTTACCTTGAATGGCTGTTTCTGCCTCCCTAGTGTTAGGGCTGCATGAGCTCATGTTTGGCTCCTCTCTCCTCCTATGGGGGATCGAACCTACGACTTCACAAACAGTGGTTACCATGAAGCCATGCCCCCAGCTGGTCTCCATATGAATTCTGAGGAAACTAAACCAATAATATTTGTGAAAACCCTACTCTTCTGTTTAAGTCATCTGATAATTACCTTTATATGTGTGTGCTTTTTCGGGTTTGATGTAACTTAAACCAACAATATAAACATTAACATGAATCGTACCAGTTAAAACTGCTGGATGCAACTCCCTGTGACATTATATGGATTTGCTTTAAATACCCACTAGCACTGCCAAAGGAGAAGTCTCGCGGCTGTTTCTTTCGCTCTTTCTGGGAAGAGACAAGTTTAACTTTGGTATTAGTGAAGCAGGTGTGTGGTTGTGCATACCTGTAATCCCAGCACACGGGAGGCAGAGACAGAGGATCAAGAATTTGAGTCCAGAGCCGGGCATGGTGGCGCACGCCTTTAATCCCAGCACACGGGAGGCAGAGGCAGGTGGATTGCTGTGAGTTAGAGGCCAGCCTGGTCTACTAAGCGAGTCCAGGACAGCCAAGATAGCATAGAGAAACCCTGTCTTGAAAAACCAAAAAATAAAAAAATAAATAAAAATGAAAAGAGTTTGAGCCTAGGGGGCTGGAGATCTGGCTCAGTGGTTAAGAGTGCCACCTGCTTTTCCGAAGGTCCTGAGAATAATTCCCAGCAAATCACATGGCGGTTCACAACCCTCTGTAATGTAATCTGATGCCCTTTTCTGGCCTACAGGTGTACATGCAGGCAGAACACTGTATACATAATAATAAATAACTCTTAAAAAAAAAAGTTTGCGTATAGCCCATTTAAGACTAGCCTGGGCTACATGAGATGCCAAGACTAGCCTGGGCTACATGAGATGCCGTCTCAGAAAATAGTTCCAGACCAGCAGACTTCAATTCCTTTTTGCTCAGGAGCTGCCTTTGCTTGACAGCTCCTATCAATTCTTCTGTTTCCTGTCCACCCTCCACACTCCCATCCCCCACCCTACCTGGGGTCATCTCCAAACCCACAGGCCTAGGTCCAGTGGTCTTCAAATGTGCTTTGATCCAGTCATCCTTGACTGGTGACGCAGTCCTTCCCTCTCCCACTTCGCACTGCCCGCTGCCATCTTCTGGTCTCTCTACCCACAGGCCTGGTCCAGTTGATCGGCTAATCCAACAGCGGTTCTTGCACGGGCCAGCACTAAAGGAAGCCAGGGCATCATACCACAGAGAGTCCACAAGCCTAGGCCAAGTCCCCAAAACCAAACTCAACAGGAGTGGCCAAGACAGCCTGTCTCCTGTCAAACTCACTTGTCTTTATGGAAGCTTTCTCTCTCATGAAAATTGCCTCGATGAACCCCAGGACTTAGAATTAAAAAAAAAAAAAAAAAAAAAAAAAAAAAAAACCAGCCATAAATTTTGTCAAAGAACTCAAGTAATTTAAAGAGGACACAAACAAAAACGGCACTGGACTCCAAGATAATAAAAATAAACTCAGTGATGCCCAAGACGATACAAATAGAAGGCAAATGAACCGACAAAAAAGGAAGTATGTTTTGTTTATGTTTCACTCTCTACTATGCCCTGGAGTAACTGTAGAAGGGAACGTTGAATTAGTTAGCCGCTATTTACTTTTGTCTGAAGAGTGTAAGAATTATGCTTCAGCTTTTCAGCCCCGCTGCTTCCAGAAGTCTCTCCCATCACTGCCAGGTCCACAGCACTGTGCTGCTGCTTCTGCCTCGGTGTATAACAGGCACAGGAGAAAAGTCCATGGTATTTAGCATTTCCGTGAATAAGTAGATTCTGGCTGCTTTTGTCTCAGAAGCAGCTATGTGAGATGATAATTTGCTCCACTATAGAAACCATGTCATAATCTCCATGCTACCTATAGCACCATAGGGTAAATCTTAAATATATACAATAAAATTTATTTAGGCATAAAAAAAAAATTAAAAATACACAGATGAAGAGCCTAAAAGAATGCACTAGCAGAACAAAGTAAGCCTGCATGGGTAGCCCAGCTCAATGGTAGAGTACTCACCTACCATAGTATGAGGCCCTGGATTCAGCTTCCAGCACCATTCACACAAAAAATAAATACACTGTATAGAGGAAATAAATAAAAGTATAGTAAAAAAAAAAAATCAAAGAATGAGTATGCACAGCCTCTTTCATCTATTAGGAAATATTTAATATTGTCTTCAGCTTGTCATCTACTCTTCCCTCAAATTTGAGCGTGCGTGTGTGTGTGTGTGTGTGTGTGTGTGTGGTGCATATGTCTATGATGTGTGTACTGGTATATACACATATGTACTTTATATGTATAGTCATATATGTGTACTATATGTAGTACTATATACTCACATATGTACTGTATACACAAACAGTATATGTCATATATAATACATATATGTGATATATACACACAGATGTATACTATATACATATTACTATATGTGATATATATAATACATATTGCCGGGTGTGTGTGTGTGTGTGTATGTGTACTAACTCACTCACCATGTTCTTGGGTAGAGAAGAGTAAGCTAGGGGAGAGAGTAGGCAGGAAATGCTGAAGGGAAGGCTGGGCTGAAGGGAAGGCTGGGCTGAAGGGAAGGCTGGCTGAAGGGAAGGCTGGCTGAAGGGAAGGCTGGGCGGAAGGGAAGGCTGGCTGAAGGGAAGGCTGGGCTGAAGGGAAGGCTGGGCTGAAGGGAAGGCTGGCTGAAGGGAAGGCTGGGCTGAAGGGAAGGCTGGCTGAAGGGAAGGCTGGGCTGAAGGGAAGGCTGGGCTGAAGGGAAGGCTGGCTGAAGGGAAGGCTGGCTGAAGGGAAGGCTGGCTGAAGGGAAGGCTGGGCTGAAGGGAAGGCTGGCTGAAGGGAAGGCTGGCTGAAGGGAAGGCTGGCTGAAGGGAAGGCTGGCTGAAGGGAATGCTGGGCTGAAGGGAAGGCTGGCTGAAGGGAAGGCTGGCTGAAGGGAAGGCTGGGCGGAAGGGAAGGCTGGCTGAAGGGAAGGCTGGCTGAAGGGAAGGCTGGGCTGAAGGGAAGGTTGGGCTGAAGGGAAGGTTGGCTGAAGGGAAGGTTGGCTGAAGGGAAGGTTGGCTGAAGGGAAGGCTGGCTGAAGGGAAGGCTAGGCTGAAGGGAAGGCTGGCTGAAGGGAAGGCTGCCTGAAGGGAAGGCTGGGCGGAAGGGAAGGCTGGGCTGAAGGGAAGGCTGGCTGAAGGGAAGGCTGGCTGAAGGGAAGGCTGGGCGGAAGGGAAGGCTGGGCTGAAGGGAAGGCTGGCTGAAGGGAAGGCTGGGCTGAAGGGAAGGCTGGCTGAAGGGAAGGCTGGCTGAAGGGAAGGCTGGCTGAAGGGAAGGCTGGCTGAAGGGAAGGCTGGTAACTGGAGGGAAAGTGGATGCGAAGGTAAGGCATGGCCAACTCTGTACATTTCTGGAGAACATCAACACAGATTTGAGGAACACTTGCTGTTGAGGAGAGAGTTTCCAGTGACAGGAAATTACCGCTTTATCAATTTGCCATACCTTAAGAATATGTACACTTACTACACTAAGCACACATTACCCAAGCTTCTAGAATTTTCAATATTTTTCCAAACTGTTTTCTTTGAGTTCTGTATCATAGTAGGTTGACTAATTCATATTATCATCAGGGACGAATGCCGCATTCTCTCCTTAGGTATCCTGCACTGAAATTAACGAGTGATTTAATTTTAGGACTAAATTAAAAACACGCACAGAAATTGTAAGGGAGGCTATGTATGAGGCTTTAGGCGTTTGGTGAAACTCAGGAAGGAACACTGTCTGGATCTTTACATCACCATCCAAGAGCTCCCTGAAATCACAGACAAATCTTTCTACGTGTTTCTTGTATCTGTTACTAGGCTTATCTAGTGTGCATGGCTTCTTGTTTTTCTAAGAACTTTCTTGTTATAGACTCCACATTGCCTGGGGTTCCCTCATCCCTCTGTTACTTGAGACCAAGCCCAGAGCATCCTGAATTGCTGGTAAAACTACTCTCCCAGGGAGTTACACTCCCAGCCCCATTCTTGCTCTGGTGTGGTAGAAGCTCACTGAAGACGGAGAGGACATTCTTATCTGTAAAACAACATGGTAACAAACAGCAGAGGCCTTTCTTGGAGGCAGACACACCTGAGTGCCGACCCTGACTCTGCCAATTTCTCAGTAAAAATTAATGGGAAAAAAAGGGGGGGGGGGAGAGCACGAATTTGAAAATGAACAAGGAAAGGTATATGGGGGGGCTTGGGAGGAGGGGAAAGAAGCGGGAAATGGTATAATTATATTTTAATCTCAAAAAAAAATTTGAAAGGGAATAATAAGCAGGCTCGCTGGAGAGATGTCTTAAGAGGTAAAGGCACTTGCTGCCGAGCCTGTCACCTCAGTTCAGTCCCCAAGACTCACAAGACTCCTCAAAGTTTTGTTCTGACCGCCCCCCACGACTTAATGTAATACATTTTTAAAATAGCTTATGTATGTATGTGTGCAAGATTTGACTCATCTTGTTTAGCCTCTCGATGTCCTATACACCATGTATATAGTCTATATCCAGTACATATGTGAAAAGTATATACAGTACTATACATCTATGCTATATATGGTACTACAGTGCGATATATGCACTATATACACACATGTGCTATATACAGTGCTATATATGCTATATACACACATATGGCACACACACACACATACACACTTATAGAACATATGTGTGTATATCAGCTCATTCACATCTGTAGACTGATATGATAATGCCTATTTTTCCCCCACTCAGGGCAGTTGTAGACATTAAGTGAGAAGACATGGGAAAGTGTCTGTCTCAATGACTGCTCTACACAGTTTTAAACCATAGGTCACCATCATTATATGTTTTCCTTACTCAGGTCATACTGTAAAGCACAGAAGGAGCTTGGCTGAGCAAATAATAGCTACAAGGAGGAAAGAAAAATGTAAAAGCAATCCAGGGGTCCAGGACAGCCTAGGCTACACAGAGAAACCCTGTGTTGAAAAACAAAAGCAAACAACAACAACAACAAAAAGTCCAGGGGCTTTCACCCTTTTAAGATTCATTTTCACTTTTACTTACATGTGCATGTAAGTGTGCGCCAGGTATGTGCTGGCACCCAGAAAAGAACTGGGGTTACATGCAGTTATAAGCCACCCAAAACTAATTAGGAACCAAATTCAAGTCGGCTGGAAGAGCAGCAAATGCTCCTAACAGGGCAGCCATCTCTCCAGCCCCACACTTACTTAAGCCTTTATTTCTCCTGATCATCTTAAGATCTGTAGCTGCTGCGGAGCTCAGAGGCATTCTACTCTACGCCAAAGGGGCATGCTGCAGTGGAGAAGAGCAAAGTGTTCCTTCCAGGGCCTCTCGGAAGCTTGGCTCCTCTCGTGGAGATTCTAACTCCATCAGCTGCTCACTCTCCCTCCCTTGGTCACGACGGCTTTGGAGAATCACCTAGTGATGGGACATTCTCTTGACTGGCCTACCCCCCGTGTAGGGTCCCTGGTAGCTAGACACCCCCTTCAACGCCATCTCTTGTGAGGAAGTGTTTCCTCTCTCCCTGGGTGTCTTGTCCTACAATCACAGGAGGCAAATGCTCCCTTGCTCCAGCCACCAGCGTCATGGCACTTCACCCAGTGAACTGCAAGGTCTCTGAGAGCCGAGTCTGGCCTGGCTTCCTCTTTGGTCAGTACCAAGAACGCCTGTGTTCCTGGGTAATGGGAGTGCTGAACTGAGTCCCGCTGAAGCAGGCCCTGGGCTGCAGCCTAGAGCAGAGCATTAAACGAGGCTTTGCCCTGCAGGAATCTCCTGAGCTGAAGTTCTTTGTTTAAGACTCAGTTGGGGGCAGAGGGGTGTGTGAATATGAACTACAGACATTGAACGAAATGCTCAAAGAATTGATTAAAAAATATATAATATATATTTTAAAAGGCTCACTGAAGGAAGTTACCAACAATAGATTTCAAAAGAGGTGACAGAATAGATTCTGTTTAGAAAACAAAGATTTCCAAAAGGTTAACATTAATCTTTTCCCTCTTTACAATGTAAATTTCTTTTGTTGTTGTTTTTTTCTCACCACTAGGGTATTACCCAGGAACAGGGCAGAAAGTCAATACCTGTAACAGCTGGAAACTATTTGGAAAAAAAAAAAAAATCTGCCTGTATAAGCAAACAGCTATTTAAACTTTACTCTTCTGCTGGCCATACAAAATGAATAAACATTTATATAGTTCTAAAGATGACTTTCAAATCACCCAACGTGTTAACCTTTTCAAAATATAAATTCTCCCATCTCAATGACCCCACAGTTTGCTATAAAGTTCCTTCTTTAGCTGAACAGGGCGAAAAGCTCCTGAAAAAGTTTGCTGACTCCGTAACTTACTTTTTCCATTTTACATGGGGAAATAAAACAGAACTCCCCTTTTCACTTCATCTCTGTCTCTCAAGAAGCTGAGACAGTTCCACAGCCTCATTTCTGCTTGAAGAATGCTAAAGTCTCTCTTGTCTTCAGGCGGCTTTTCACAAATTCAGTTAATTTCCTGAACCCGTCATCCAGCCCTTCTCCGGTGACCGCACAGCAGGGTTGCACATACCAGTTCCGGTCGCTGCACAGCTTCTTCACCTTGAACATTCTGGTGATATCCTCGGCGCTCAGAGCTCCGGGCAGGTCTTGTTTGTTGGCTAATACGACGACCGGCGCGTTTTTGATGTGTTCATTCTTCAAAATGTGCTTAAACTCTTTGCGGGAGTCCTCCAGTCGTTGTTTGCCGTCGGAACAGTCCACCACGTACACCAGCCCGTGTGCGTTCTCACAGTAGCAGTCCCAGACGGTTCGCATCTTCTCCTGTCCTCCCACATCCCACACCGTGAGCGTAAACCCGCTCTTCAGCTGGACCATTTCCACGTTGAAGCCGATAGTTGGGATGGTTGCGAGAGTCTCAGCAAGCTTTAACCTGTAAAGCAGGGTAGATTTCCCAGCTGAGTCGAGCCCCAGCAGAAGAATGTGAGCTTGCTTGCCATTGTGGTTTTTAGAATTTAGCAGACCCATTTTGGGCTTTTTCCTTCCTTAAAGATCTTTTCTTTTGGCCAGAGACAGTGTGTCCCTTTCAGGTCTTGCATGAAAAACGTATAGGAAGAAAGAGAGCAAGTGGCACAGTTGTACCCTGAGAGCAGGTTCCTGCCTTCGTTTATATTGGAGCTTATCGACTTGATTATAGGCAAACAGTGTTTTATTTGCGCTCCCAGCCAATCCTGAGGAATCTGTGGGAGTAACCAGCAGGTATCACAGTGGCTCAAAGGGGACATTCTTTGTGAGTGAGTAGGATTAGGAGTGGCCCAGTGCTGTACAGCTTTATTCTCAGAGGTGTAAAAGTTTGGAGGAAATCAAAAACTGAGACACCTGCTGCAGAAATGGGCACAGCCTCCCTTCCTCCCCCCCCCCCCCCCCGCCCCGAGACAGGGTTTCTCTATGTAGCCTTGGCCATCCTGGACTCACTTTGTAGACCAGGCTGGCCTCGAACTCACAGCGATCCGCCTGCCTCTGCCTCCCGAGTGCTGGGATTTAAGGCGTGCGCCACCACGTCCGGCTTGGGCACAGCCTTTTGTTTCAACTAATTTTAACTAAACATTTTTGTTGGTGGTGGTGGTGGTGGTAGAACGACCCTTCTCCAGTTGTAAGTAAGTATGAGGCTGTCCAGCTGCCTGCAGAGTTTATCTCTGGGTAGCTACAGATTACCACAGGTTACTCACTAGGAACCTCCGAGCCCTTCCCGTTTATCGCAGCCTGGGTCTCAAAAGCCAGAGCATCACTTCTTGACTCTCTTCCAGGCAACGAACTCACACTGTTCACAGAACCAGATCTCCCCAGGGAAATTTTTTTTTTATTACCCAAACACTCTTCAATAAAATGGACTGATTAAAGGTGCCAAACTCGTATTTATCTCATCTTCTTCCCAACACATCACCAGAGTGATGGTGAAGGATAAAAGAGAGGTGGTGGCGCATGCCTTTGTTCCCAGCACTCAGGGAGGCAGAAGCAGGAGGATCTCTGTGAGTTCAAGACCAACCTGGTCTACAAAGGCTACACAGAGAAACCCTGTCTTGGTTAAAAAAAAAAAAAGATCATATAAAGTCATCAGAGGTTAAGATTTTAACAAATATTCTAGAAGAAGAGGAGAGATAACTGGTCTAGTAGGATAGAGTTGAGGCTTTGGGATAGGGGTGGGGTGTGCACTGGAGAGGGGTGTTGGGAAGAGTACACAAAAATATTCCTAAAACAAGAAGCAGATAAGATAAAGGAACTCAGAAAACAAAGACCAACTCCTGAAAACTTATTTTTAAAAGTAGATATTTTAAAGCCAGGCAGTGGTGGAGCACGCCCTTAACGCCAGCGACGCTTCGATTGTGTCTAAGTCATGAAAGAAGTAGAAGAAAAGGCAGAGGGGAGGACATGGAAAGTGTGAATACCAATTTTAAAAAAATCAATGAAACAACACAAGCAAGGCGTGTGGATCTCTGTTACTCTGAGGCCGCTCTGGTCTAGACAGCAAGTTCAAGGCTAGCTCTAGTTCCAGGGATACATAGTAACACTCATTACAGAAAGAGGATAAATACGTAAATAATAAATAAATAAATAGCCCAACGACTGGGGAAGGTGATTGTGGGCTGTTTACTAAAAGCACTGGGCATTGGCTGGGGACAGGTGGCAATGCGCTTGATGTGAAAGTGTGCTGGCCTGAATCCAGGTCCTCAGACAAAAGCCAAGTGCAGCAGCAGATGTCTATAACCCCAATTGTTTGGGGGTTGGGGGGGCTGGGTGTGGAAGGTCACTGGCTGTCCAGTCCAGCTGAACCGGCAACCTCCAGACTCAATGAGAGATTACCTTAAAAACTAAAGTAGAGATCGATAGAAGAAGACACCCGAAATCAACCTGCCCTATGTGTATGCGTACACACACACACACACACACACACACACACACACACACACACACATACATACACACACACATACACACACATACACACACACACACACACACATACACACACACACACAGCCTTTGGTGATCCATGATAAATATCTTGAGGGCAATGGTGGAATTGTGGGTACGAATTAGGACATCCTGGTTCTAAGAGCATACTTCTCTAAAAGTGACAGCACCAATTGTGTCAACAGGCCCAGGCACATCACAGATGCACATCACTATAAGGGAAGGGATGTGCGTAAGTGTGGCCATAGCGTGCAGCTGGTGGGGTTAGGCGAGCAGTGTTGGGGTCTATGTACTGCTGTTGATGTGTAAAGGTAACTTTTACTCATCTGAAGTAATTGTTTTCTCTGAGGCTTGCTGCCTCTGTCTGCTAGCCTAGGCCTAGTCCTGGAAGCTTCTAGCCTCCATACAATCTAGCCATTAAGTTGGGCGAATATCATAGTTCAATGAATAGATGATTTTCTCTTCTAAACAAGGGAATAGGAAAATTTCTTTCTACTATTTATTATCCTGAACCTACAAATGTTTCAACATCCTTTGGTCCTCTCTCAAAACACACATGGATTCTCTTGTCTCAGATAAACCCAAGGGAATCAAGCAATTTGATTACTTGCAAGTTGTTCTTAGTCTATGCAAATAGGTGGAAAATTGTAATTGAGTCATTGTTGCACTTTCTAGTGTCAGAAATTTGGGGAGCAGCGAGATGGCTGAGAGAGAAAAGGCACTTCCCACCCACCTTGGCATTCTGTGTTCAGTCCCTGCATCCATATGGCAAAACAAAGAACTAAATCCTGAGAGCTGTCCCCTGACACACATAAATAAATAAGTAAATAAACATATTTTTAACATTTGTTTAAATGCAGACCAAAAAAAAAAAAAAAACACTTAAAAGTTTTTCTTACCTTGGGCAGAAGAAACAAAAAGGTCCTAAGCTAGAAGGTCACTTTGTACTATGCCTATTGTGTGGACTAACCAAATGAAAAAGAAACTTACTACTTGAAAGAAAATGCAGAGGTAACATTGTGAAAATTAAGGTTAGACCATTTTCAAGTTTTTGCTTTCTTAGTCTCTTCCTAGGTCCTTGCTTGTCTCCTTTTTCTCTCAAAATCAAAATTTTGGATTACTAGACTATATTATAGGCTAAAGTAATGTGGTTGTCACAGTCAGGTGGTGGTGGCACATACCTTTAGTCACAGCACTTGGGAGGCAGAGGCAGGTGGATCTCTGTGAGTTTAAGGCCAAGCCTAGGCTATACAGAGAAACTTTGAAATTCTTGAGAATTTCACAGAAAAATTCTTGGGGGAAAAAACAACAATTAAAACAAAACAAAACAAAATGGGTTTTCACCCCATAACTTGGTTTTAGCCTTTGTTTTGTTTTGTTTGTTGCTTTATATGTCTCGCCCCCACACACCTGCCCACTGAGTTGTGTGGCCATATGTACCAGCTTTAAGGTTGTGGATGACGTAGTGCCAGTATGATCCTGGCTGTTTATACTGATTAATTTAAAAGTAATGCCAGGCTGAGTGATGTAAGCCAGTATCCCCAGCACTGGGGAGACAGAGGGAAAATGGCGGGAAGGAAGTCTGAGTATACCTAAGCGACACAGATTCTGTCTCAAAGACCACGTTCATGCTAACAAAAGTGAGCCGTTCTGCCCAAATTTACAGTGTTGTAAAAAGAAACAAAAAGACTACTGTATATTTTGGGCTTTGTTGTGTGTTTTGTTTAATGTTACCTGCGCCTGTTTCTGTGTGGGGGTATGTACACGTGAGTGCAGTACATGCGCCTATTTCTGCATGTGGGTATGTACATGTGAGTGGAGTACATGTGCCTGTTTCTGCGTGTGGGTATGTACACGTGAGTGGAGTATATGCGCCTGTTTCTGCGTGTGGGTATGTACACGTGAGTGGAGTACATGCGCCTGGTTCTGCATGTGGGTATGTACACGTGAGTGCAGTACCTGCATCTGTTTCTGCATGTGGGTATGTATGTGTGAGTGGAGTACATGCATCTGTTTCTGCATGTGGGTATGTACGTGTGAGTGGAATACATGCATCTGTTTCTGCTTGTGGGTGTGTACACGTGAGTGCAGTACCTGCACCTGTTTCTGCTTGTGGGTATGTACACATGAGTGCAGTACCTGCAGAAGCAGCAGATTCCCTGGAGCTAGAGGTACAGGTGTTGTGAGCTGCCTCGTGTGGGCCATAGGAACTGAACGCGGATCCCCCATCCAGCAACAAACAGCACCAAGAGCTCTTAACCACTGAGCCGTGTCTCTAGCCCTAGACCATCTCTAAAGAGCATCGAGATATTAGTTGTGGGGGAAAAAAAACAAAAGTGCACTTCTTTCATGCTTGCATCGTTTCCACTAGAATCTGACCTTCTCAGCAGCAAGGACCTGGAAACCATGAAGTATCGCTGGCGTCTATTATCAAATATAAGCCACAAAAGTTGTCATAGAGACATCTATATGGCCAAGAGAGCTCATTTTTAAAATTCTCGTTTTACTAGAATACCAAACTTAGCAGTGACAGCTTGTTTTTCCTGTTGAAGGTGACGCTGTAGTTTTCTTTCCTAGGATTTGTTGCTAAACAGAAAAAGACATTTTGTTTTGTTTTGTTTTTTGTTTGTTTGGTTTGGTTTGGTTTTTCAAGACAGGGTTTCTCTGTGTAGCCTTGGCCATCCTGGACTCACTTTGTAGACCAGGCTGGCCTCGAACTCACAGCGATCCGCCTGCCTCTGCCTCCCGAGTGCTGGGATTAAAGGCGTGCGCCACCACGCCCGGCTCTGTTTTGTTTTTTGAGACAGAGTTTCTCTGTGTGTAGCCTTGCCTGTCCTGGGCTCGCTTTGTAGACCAGGCTGGCCTCAAATTCACCGAGATCCACCTGTCTCTGCCTCCCAGGTGCTGGGATTAAAGGTGTGTGCCACCCCCGCCTGTACATTTTTGAACTGTACATTTGATCTGCTTGTTAGTGTTCTCTGTTTTATTTCTTTTGAGAACCTTTCAATAAAAATAAATAAATAAAATTCATAAGAAAGGCGTTAGTTGTCATCCATCTGAATCTCGGCATGCCGTTCTGAAAGGTGAAATGCAGTGTTTGCTCACATGGTCATACAGGAAAAGCTCAACTTCAGCCATCTAGAATGTGTTCTAATTAAATTACTTAAAAGTATTAAGCAAAAGTGATTATATCTGAGCGAAATCTAAGACTGAGAGAAACAAAGACATTATTATTCTATTGCTCTCTTCTTTATCTTCAAAAATTCTTATAATAAGCACAAAGGAAACAATAATGGCCGTAAAAAGATTGCTATGATTAACTAATCATATGATTAGTGTGATTGAGTCCCCAAAGTCCATAAAGGATATACCAAAGTACGCAATCAAGTTAAACACCTATGCAAACAGTTGTTCATGTACCAATACACCCGGAGGACAGTTTCTGATAAGACATTTCAAAGGGAATTAAAAAATAACTAGTGATGAAGGCAATTGGTAGCGTGAGATGAAAAGCAAATGTTCTTACAATTAAAGAGGCAGTGACCCAGGCAGTCAGGCCACCAGGCAATGTGGGAGTGTGGGCCTGGAAAGATGGCTCTAGGTCAAAAGCATTTGGGTCCTTTTTTTTTTTTTTAACAGACTCACTCTTTATTGGACATGTTAACAAAAGAGGTTCAGTCAGAAAGACCAAAGCCCATGTCATCACCCAACTTCTCAGATTCTTCCTTCTTTGCTTCCACTTTCCTCTACTCAGTGGGGGCTGAGGGGGGGGGCGCAGACTGTCCCCCAGCTCAGCTCCAGCTGCTGGAGTGGGTCCACCAGCCCCTATGTGCAGATGAGGCTCCCAATGTTGACACTGGCCAGGGCCTTTGCAAACAAGCCAGGCCAGAAGCATTCAACATTGGCACCAGCTACTTTTGTGTGTGTGTGCGCGCGCACGCGCGTGTGTTTTAAGAAAGCGTTTCTCTGTGTAGCCTTGGCTTTCCAGGATTCACTTAGTAGACCAGGTGGCTTCAAACTCACAGCAATCTGCCCTCCTCTGCCTCCCGAGTGCTGGGATTACAGGCATGCGCCACCACGCCCTGCACCAGCTGCTTTAATGAGGGCAGAGTAGGTGCAGACAAGCTCAGAGACACAGGCCATGTTGTAAAGAGCCAGCACTGTGTTAGTCACTTGATGAAGCGAGGGGCTCACCCAGTGTTGCCTTACTTTCCTGGGAAGGTCAGAGCACCTTGGCCACAGCTGAGAAAAGGAGCACTTGGGGTCTTGCAGAGAAGTACGTTTCCTACCATCCATACTGGGCAGCTCACAGCCATCTGTAACTCCAGATCAGGGGATCTACTGCCTTCTGCTGGCCTCCAAGGGCATACACAGACTTAGACATAGTCACACACACACACAGACATACACAAGAAACAGGGCATCCCCTAGGCCCCATGCCACGGCTACAGGGCGGCAGGTTTTCTTCCAGCAATATGAAGTAAAGGTCAGATGATGTGGGAAGGAGTAAGCTTTGTCACAGGTGGGAGCAATCTTGGCGGGCTTTACCCTTGGGGCACTCCATGAATACCTTGTGACAGACTGAGTGGAGCCATCCTGGGTCTGGAATTCAGGAAGCAGACCTGGGAACCCCACCTGGACTATTGTCTTTCTAATGGACCCTCACCGGGAGAAGGAGCCGGTCCTTCCCACGGGACTGAAGGACTTGGGGAAGAGAGAATAACAAAGTCGGCTGCAGAGAGAGCGTGCGGGGGCAGCGGACAAGCTGGATCAGCACGCCGGCCAGAGAGACACCTAAGGATCCGTCCCAAGGAACGCTACCGGAAGGTTCACTCTTTTGTCCCTTTAACCTTTTTCCTTCTGTATAAGCTAGTTGGGTTGCATAATAAAGTTTAATTGCTAAGAAACAGAGTCAACAAGATGAGACAATTATTTCATCAAAGATTTTGCAGTTTCATATTATTCTGTCTTAGTGGCCGGCTCCACCTCAGTGCAGCTAGAAACTCCCAGTGAGTTTAAGAAAATAGTTAAGCCTACCTGAAGCATGAGAGCATTTGGGGTTCTGGTCTAACACTCTGAAGGCAAGTGGGAGGCTCGGATTCAGCATGGGGGAAGCTCTGGGCTTCCCAGCCTTGCTAAGTCCAGCGCAGACTTCACACGCGTTCCTGGCTTCTAGTCAAACTACAACCTTCTCTTTATGATGAATCTACACAAGTTACTTAGTCTGGGGGCGGGGGCTGGATGGAGTTATAATGAGAAATAAGTGGGACTTGAAGCGGCCAGGTATATGTCAGGTCAGTAAATGGTCAGAGGGAGAGCAGATAGGCTCATATTTTCTGGCTGGCTGAGCTTTATTGGTAGACGCTGTTTTCAGAGTCTAATGTTATCTCAGTTTCTCAGGGCAGAGACTTGAACAGTTTGTTCTGAGTCATGGTCTCGGAGTATCTCAGTCTATTAAGGTGAGGAAGAGGATGACTTAGTCCATGTCCGCAGGAGCTGACCGTGTAGCTGGCCACACACTAAGACAGACAGGACACAGTCAAGGATACACACTCCCAAGAGTCCATCACTAGTATCCTACTTCCTCTGTTTAGGACCTCCCTAAACAGCTCTACCAACTGGAGACCTAGGGTTCAAACATCTGAGCCCACAGGGCATTCTTTTTCTGGCATAAAACTCAGCTCCAGCCAGTGTGAGTGTAGGAAAGGACACGCTACTGTGCTTGCTATAAACTGCTGCCATCAAACCCCTATAGCCCCTCCTACCCATAGCTAAGGCCAATTTATCCTGTTTGGGTTTTTTTTTTTTTTTTTCTTTTGGTTTTGGAGAAAGGGTTGTGTAGCCCTAGCAGTCCTAGAACTCATTATGTAAAGCAGGCTGGCCTCGAACTCATAGAGATCTACACACCTCTGATTCCCAAGTGCCGAGATGAAAGGCCCACTCTGGCTCCTCCATCATTTTTCTGCATGCCGACGCTTTTCTCAATACTTCCCAGGTAAACCCATCATAGAATTTGTTGTGAAAATATTTCATCAACCCCACTATAAAATATAAACAGCTTTGCTTTGTTGAGATAGAGTCTTATGTAGCCTCAAACTCACTACAACGTCAACCATGACCTTGAATTTAGGGTCCTCCTTCCTCTACATTTCACAGGTTGGAATCACAGGCTTGTGCCACCACACCCACCTGGCTGAAGGAGCAAACATTCAGACTGAAGATCTAAAGGTCATAGAAAGTTTGTGTCATAGGACTCTCTCTCTATTCCATTATTGACATTTTTTTTTATCTTTTTAGTTCTAAGGGTTGACAGAAATCACTATTTATGCTAAAATAATTAGACAAACATTTATTAATTGGCATGCACCAGCACCTTGAAGGATAGCGGTCACTATGCCTAAGAAAGCCTCTGGAGAATCAGTGACTCCATGCCGGGTCAAGGGAGCCTTTCCTGGAGGCTGCATTGGTGCTAAGTGTGAGGCCAGCAAATCATTTAGAGGAAAGGCATTGGGAAATCAACACCTTTGTGCTTGTTTGGACCTCGGTGGAGGCTTCATGGAGCCCACAGCTCTCCCACCAGGAGGACATTTCTCTTGTGCTTCCTTAGGGATGTGAACAGACGGGGCCCTTGAAGGAGGTCTTGACATCTGCTCTGCTTCTGCCACACTCTCATCTCTGCTCCCTGGATTCTGGATGGGAAACAGTAGGCAGCATAGCCATGATTCTCCTGAGCTGGGATTGTTAGCTCATTGCACTTCCTCTTGGGCTTACTGATGACTGCTCTCTTACTCATCTACAAATGATCTCCAGCATCCTACTCTCCAGATTTCCAGCATCCCAAGTCTCTAGTGCAGCTTACTCAAACAGCAGGCATGATTTCACAAAGGGAACAGAAGAGACGTATCCACCCCACTGTAAGCCAGAACATCAAATAAACACACATTTTAAAGAATTACTTTACTTCCCCTCCTCCTCCCCCAAGACAGGGTTTCTCTGTGTAGCTTTGGCTGTCTTAGACTCGCTTTGTAGACCAGGCTGGCCTCAAACTCACATAGATCAGCCTGCCTCTGTTATCCCTGAGTCCTGGGCTAACAGGCATGCACCACTGCTCCTGGCTTACTATTCCCCCTGCAAGACAGGGTGTTTCTGTGTGGCCCTGGATGTCCTGGAACTCACTCTGTAGACCAGGCTGGCCTCCGACTCAGAGATCAGCCTGCCTTTGCCTCCCAAGTGCTGGGATTACGGAGCAAAGACCTCCACCACCCAGCTTATTTTACTTCAGAGCTCTGCTTTACTGTTGTGTGTATGTACATATCTGTGCATGTGGGGGTATGTGCACATGAACGCAGGAAAGCAGAGCTGTCAGATCCCTGGAGCTGGAGTTACAGATGCTTTGGTTTGGAGCCAAATCTGGGTCCTCTGGGAGACTAGTGCATTTTTTTATCTTCTGAGCTGTCTCTCCAGGCCATAGAAACAAAATTTAATACAAAAATGACATTAGTATACTGCTTTACTGAATTTAATAGTACCCACTGAGCCCAAAAAATATAAGATACTCATTAAAAATAATCTATGGTGTGTCAATTTAGGAAACCCAGAGATTAGAATGACAGACCAAGAACTTTCACTGAAGCCAGCCACATCCATCAGCATAGAAAGTAGTGGTCCTCTTAGGCAATGGTAACAGAAGGATTCCCATCCACAGTAGTGAAAAATAATTGTAAATTATGTAGACATTTTCTCACCTATATATGCAAAGAATTTGTATGAAGAAAAGAGCACAACGTTATAGCTATTCTTAAAAATAACCGAATACAGGAAGAGGTATAGTACAGCCAAAAACCAAAAACAACAACAAAAACCCAGCTCACTGCTAACTTATGAGTTAAATTCAATCCAAATAAGAAAATAATTGGTTGCAACTATTCCTAGAGCATTTAATCATACAAGTTACCAAACTCTGGAGATGTGGGGAGCACTTCTTCTCAAGGGCAAGCAGGAAGCAGGAGAGAAAATACACGAACCGTATCATATCTGATAATCGAAAGTGCTGTGGGGCAGGGGATGGCTGACTAAAAAGAGCAGGTGGGAGAGGGGACTCTCCAGTGACAAGGCTGATTAGAGTCCGCCTCACAGAGGAGGGGGCACCGGAAGTGACAGAAGTGAGAGCTAAGGCTGGTCAAAGCCAGCCGAGAGACAGAAGAGCAGGGCTGCCGTTGGAACCTTGTCAAAAAGGGGAATTCTGGGGAAGATGAGACAGCGTTATTAGGAAGGTCAATTGCACAGGACTCAGAGGAGCCGGGAGGGGATTGGAGTTGATTCTAGATCCTTCTGGGAAGCCCCTGGGCGGTTGTGAGTGGGGGAACATCTCCTGACGACTGTCCTGGCTGCTGTGTGGCACACGGGGAGTGAAGGAGGGTAGGCCATGTGGAGCCAGGGAGTCTAGAGAGATGACTGACCCTCAAAGTTGTCCTAGTTGGAGATGATGGCATCCCAGGCAAAGGGAGCAGGGGAAGTGAAATCTGACCAGACTCAGGGTGTATGAAAAGTGGGAGGAGCCTGAGGGGATTTGCTGGATTGGGGTGAAAGACAGAGGCTTGAGATAGATCCTGGGTTTGTTTTGATTTTTCTCTCAACGACAAGGAGATGATGTTGCCATTTACTGACAGAATGGAGGAGATTTTAAGAAGAATAACCAGGGTTAAAATGCCAGGTCTTTAAGAAAACTTGGCAAGCAGACAGAAGAGAAAGTGAACACAATGAAACAAATAAAACCATGAAAAGTAAACAGGGTTTTTAAAAAGCCAAGCCAAATAGGAAGTATACTGCCCTTTACTAGATAATTTGACAACACACACGCACACACTTTCTTACACATACACACATACACACCACACCACACCTTTTCATAAAAATATTTACAGAAAGTTCAGAGAAACAACTATATAGACACAGCTACAGACACAAACTCTATCTACGCCATTAGGTGTTCTTTAAAAGAACTTATGTCCGTTTTTTCCTTTTTAGGCAGAGGTAGTTACATAGCAAAGAACGGTTGAGCAACTGGCTGGGGAGGCTGGAAGGCTGATGACGTCACAGCTGTCATCTCTAGACTGCCTCCCTTTAGTTTCTTCATGTGAGAACAAGTAAAAACCCTGTTTGCATGTCCCATTTTCACAATTTTGGTCTGTATTGCTTGAAACCAAATAGAATTCTTCTTTTTTAAGATTTTTTTTTTAATTAGGGTGTGTGTGTGTGTGTGTGTGTGTGTGTGTGTGTGTGTGTGTGTGTGTGTGTGTGATTCTCCAGTAGAGTACTGCCCTCAGAGGCCAGAAAGAGAGGATTGGATTCCTGGAAGCTGAAGTTACAGGTGCCCATGAGGTGCCTAGTATGGGTGCTTAAAAGCCAACTTCTGAGAGAGGAGTATGCACTGTTAGGCTCGGAGCCAACTCTCCAGCCTTGCTGTCTTCGAGACAGGGTCTCATGTATCCCAGGCTGGGCTGGAACTTCCTACGTAGATGAAAATGACTGCAAACATTTTATTTTCCTGCCATTTAGTGCTAGGACTGAGGCCACGCACAACCATACCTGGTTTATGCTGGGCTTGCGCTCAAACCCAGGACTGTGTGCATGTGGTACACACTCTGTGAACTGAGCTATATTCCTGCCCACCACACACAATTCTTAGCCAAATAGGAGACTTTTCAGTCGTTAGTGTTCGTAAACTTCTACCATACATTTGGGAACCAGACACACCATGGAATAAGGTGGGAGACAGAAGCAGAGAGAGATCTAAACCTATGAAAGCACAATGATAAAACAGACCAAGCTGGGGAGATACCTCAAGGGTCAAGAACACTGGCTGGTTCTTCCTCCGCAAGACCCAAGTTCAATTCCTGGCCCTCACATCAGGCAGCTCAAGGGAGATTTGGCAGTCTCTTCTCCACAGACCCCTGCACCTGCATGCACATATCTATTCACATCTATGTGTAGTTAAAACTAAAATCTTTTTCTAAAGAGAAAGCTGGCGGGGGTGGGGGTGGGGCTGAGGGAGCATCAGATTATCAATGTGGTAAGGAAGTCATTAGTGCTGTCACCCAAACAGACCTGGTTTGCTCCCTCTGGGGATGGCAGGAATCTACTTCCCACCTCCAAGTGCCTAAATTAGGATGATGCAGCTGGCACCGCTGGCCAGTGAGCTGTGAATGGAGGTGGAACTGAAGCTTCTGACTCAGAACACTTAATTGCCTGGCTAAGACTATAACGCAGTGACTAGTAATGTTTGTTGGAGTGGCTGTTGCATCCAGCTGAGTCCTGGGGCCAAGGAACAGCTTGCATGAAGATGAAAATAAAGATTTTTCTGACAAGCTACCAAGAATCTAGATTTGTTACTATTGCATGACCTCATTTCTCCCTGTTGGGAAAAATCAAGTAAAATAATGTTCCCAACCACATCATACTGTGAAATGGTTAAAAAAAAAAAAAAAAACAAAAAAAAACACTCAAGTCGATGCCCATGTATTTATGTAAGAGACCTTGCTAGAAGATATTATTAAAGGGAAAAAGAAATTTCAAAATGCAGACAGTGCTACTATGTGCACTAACTTATACGTTCCACAAAACTAAAGTATATATTTCTACAAATATAGGCACATTAAAGCCTGGTATACATTTTTAAAATATGCGTGAAGTTAATAAGAACGGTTACCCTGGGAGAAGTTTATTTACAACATTTTTTTCTTTGTCTTGTGTGTGTGTTGTGATTTTTGTAACTTTAAAACAATTTTTTAAAGTTTTTACTTTTTAAAGATTTATTTACTTATTTTAATGTGCATTGTTGCTTTATCTGCATGCACACCTGCATGCCATAAGAGGGCATCAGATCACATTATAGATGGTTGTGAGCCACCATGTGGTTGCTGGGAATTGAACTCAGGACCTCTGGAAGAGCAGGCGGTGCTCTTAACCCGCTGAACCATCTCTCCAGCCCAAGATAATATTTTAAAAGGTATATGTGTTTAATCCCAGCACTCAGGAGCCAAAGGCAGGAAGATCTCTGAGTTCAAAGCCAGCTTGGTTTACATAGTACTAGAACAGCCAGGCCTGTGTACAGAATCCCTGCCCTAATCCTCTTCTCTGAAAGAAAAAAAAAAAAAAAGGTCATATGTAAAAGAAAACTGTAGATGCATAGATACATCTTTAAGAACATAAAATTTTACTAAAAAATGTAAATGATCCCAAATTATATGTGTGGGTGTGTTGTATAGCTACTCTTCTGTTGTCGTGAAAAAAATATCAGGACAAAAAGCAACTTGTAGAAGAAAGACTTTATTTTGGTTTACAGTTCCAGGAGGGTTAAAGTCCACAACAGTGGGAGAGCACCGCATCACGCAGCAGGAGCAGGAAACTCACTGACCACATCTTTCATTCACACTCAGGAAGCTGAGAGCATAAGCAGGAAGCAGGGCAGGGCTATAAATCCTGAAAGCCCACTCCCCCAGTGAGGACTTCTCAGCACAGCACGGTTGCTTCTCCTAAAAGGTCCACAAGCTTCCCAACAGTGCTTCCTACTGGAAACTGTGAAAGTTTTATTTTCCAGATTTTGATTTGTCATCTTGGAGGCTTACTGCCTCTGTCTGGTAACCTAGGCCTAGACCTGGAAGCGTCTAGCCTCCACATCTAATCTAGACCTAGGACATTTTCAGCATCTGAGGCTTACTGCTCAATAAGCCCACCCTTCCTAGCTCTTTCTCAACTCTGGCCTGGCTGGTTCAATCAGCTGTTCTGACTCAAGCTCCTCCTCTAAGTGACTGATTCAAACTGGTTTTTCTCAACTTCGGACTGAATTGCTCTGCTTGGCCTCATGCTAATTCTGCCTCCCAACTGCTGGAACTAAACATGCCCAGCTAATTTTTTTTTTTTTAACAGAAAATAAATCCTTAAATAATACATTGCTTATTTTCACTGTTTTTTTAGAGATGTATTTATTATGTATACAGTGCTCTGCCTGCATGTACACCTGCACACCAGAAGAGGACATGAGATCTCATTATAAATGGTTGTGAGCCACCATGTAGTTGCTGGGAATTGAACTCAGGACCTTTGGAAAACTAAACAGTGCTCTTAACCTCTGGGCCAACTCTCCAGCCCCACCGTTTTTATTTATATGAATATTATGCTAGGTTTTTTTATTTGTTTATTTTTTGTCAACTTCACACAAACTAGAGTTACCTGGGAAGAGGAAATTTCTTTCTTTCTTTTTTCTTTTTTTGGTTTTTCAAGACAGGGTCTCTCTGTGTAACCTTGGTTGTCCTGGACCCAGTTTGTAGGCCAGGCTGGCCTCGAACTCACAGCAATCTGCCTGCTTCTGCCTCCCAAGTGAAGATGTAAAGTCTCACATTCTCACATTTGGTAGGTTTGAGGGAATCAAGAGGGAAATTATCTGGGTGCGCCTGTTTTAGTCAGGTGACTTCTATGGGGGGCCGGGGCATTCTGAAGAGGGGGATTCAGAGGAGATTTCGCTGGTGGCCTGAGAAAAGGTGGAGTCCTTGTAAGTTGTCTATAAACTCGCAGCCTCTTCAGCCAGCGCTGAAGCCTCCTGCCTGTGACCACAAGACACTGGATTCTACCAATACCACATATGAATCGCAGCCTGGCCAAAACCCAACTCCTGTCCTGGAGACTCTGGGCAGAGGATTCATTTGACCTGCTTGTGGACTTCCGCCCAACTCAGGGAAACTGAGGCACACAATGCGCTGCTTTATTTGTGCCTTGCTTTGCAGCTATAGCAGCAATCAGCTTAGAAATTTTAGCATTTAGTATATTTAACATTTGAAAATCAGTATCTTCACTTGCAGAAAATTTCAAGGATCTTAGACTATATTTTCTCTCAATGCCTTACTATCTAGGCCTCCCAAGTGCCAGGGTTAAAGGCGTGTGCCACCATGCCTAGCTGGAGGAAGGAATTTCAATTGAGGAATTTTCTCTTTCAGGTTAGCCTATGGGTATGTCTGTGGGGAATTTTCTTCATTGCTAATTGATATAGGAGGGTCCAATGCACTGTGGGTAATGCCATCCCTCAGCAAGTGTTCCAAGCTGTATAAGAAAGGAAATAGAGCAAGCCAGAGCAGGCATGCTAGTAAGCAGCATTCTTCCATGGTCTCTGCTTCAGGTCTCACCTCCAGGATCCTGCCTTGAGCTCCTTCTCTGATTTCCCTCAATGGTGGACAAAAAGTATAAAATGAAATAAACTCTTTCTCCCCAACTTGCTTTTGATCAATGTTTTATCACAACAGCAGAAAAGCAAAATAGGACATATATTTACACCTGAAATTCCTCTTCTGATTCGAAATTGCAAGCCAGATGTACTCGCAATCTGAGCACTCAGGAGGCTGGGGTAGGAGAGTCATTGAGAATTTAAGGACAGCCTGGGCTACACAGCAAGACCCTGTCTCAAAACAACAAAACAGAGTTGCACTTGCCATAATCCCTACTATTGCACACAGACATTTTTTTCCTTTACTTTAGATTATTGCTTCAGTATGTATTCATCTTATTAATGAATATTCGAGAACCTTATTAGATTTTCTATTGTGAATAATGATGTTATGAGTGCTTTTGTTTATATACCTTACTAAACATTGTTGAGTTTCTCTGCTGTGTAAGTACACCCAAGAGTCTATGATGGGAGGCAGGGTTAAACATACTCAGTTTTCTTAGCTATTTGATTAGTGTTTGCTTGCTTGACTTACTTTCAGCTTTCAATGTTCTTTGTATTAGGTGTCTTCTGTTAAAAGTGTGGAGCTGGATCATTTCTTGAAATACACTTTGATAGTCTTTGTGTACATCCAGAGGAATCTTTGTCTTAACATCCACTCTGATTTATGACATATGTCAGTCATTTTATATTTTGTTTGACTTCCTTACCTACTTAGTTCAATGTTTCAACCTTAAGTTTTTCCCTGAGCATTTCAAGTGTCTTCTCTTTCTTCTTCCTTTTTTAAAACTTTAGCTAGTTTGGAGATTTGTAGATTAAATGATCTAATCCTAGGGGGGTTTGTTGTTGCTGTTGTCATTGTTGTTATTATTGTTGTTTCAAGACAGAGTTTCTCTGTGTAGCCCTGGCTGTCCTGGAACTCACTCTGTAGACCATGCTAGCCTTGAACCCACAGAGATTCTTCTGCCTCTGCCTCCTGAATGCTAAGGATTAAAGTTGTGCATTGCCACTGCCTGGCTAACTCTAGTTTTTAGGTATTTAATGTAGTTCTTGGGTGGTGGTGGCACACACCTTTAATCCCAGCACTTAGTAGGCAAAGACAAGCGGATCTCTCAGTTTGAGCCCAGTCTGATCTACAGATCAAATTCTAAGATCGTCGGGGGTACACAGAGAAACCCTGTCTCAAAAAAGAATTTTTTTTTACTACTGTAGACAGAACTCCAAGCAGCCTCTAAAATTATTTTCTTGGCTGGCAAGATAGCTCAGTGGGTAAAATCTCTTGCTGCCAAGCCTGGCAATTTAAGTTTGATCCTCGGGAATCTACGCAGTTGAAGGAGAGTACTTATTCCAGTAAGTTGTCTCTGACCTCCACAAGCTCATGCAAATTATAAAAGCAAATAATTAAAATGATGTTTCTGCCATCAGATTGTTGATTGACTCATTTCTTGGCAGAGGCTGTGCACAGGAAGCAGTCACTGGACTGGAGATCCAGAGAGGCTTGAGTCCAGGCTCTGGCCCTTGTGAGGATGAGTCACCTGATGTCTGTGCATCAGGTCCACACCCATCAAGTGTGACTGTGGTGTTTTGAAATTTAGTGCTCTGGGAAGGGCACTTTCTCAAGTGCTTATAGGATGTGATGGGAGTTCTAAGTCCTGGATGTTAGGAGGTTTGACATTATTTGGTGTCCTCTGCAGATTTCATAGTTTAATTTTATATAGTTTATCTTAACATTGCTTTGGGTCCCATTGAGTCCTTAAGAGCAGACAGATACTAGCTTAAACCCAGTCCCAGAAACACACGGGATTTCATTGCATTCAACTCCATGTTTTTAGCTGACATGGTTACAGTTTCCTGAAACACATGGCTGTCCTGGGGATTTTTTTGTTTTTGTTTTTGTTTTTTTCTAAGCTGTCCTGAAGGTTGGTGTCTTCACTAATGTCCTGAGAATCTCCAAAGTAAGACAAACACAGAAAATAATAAATGCAAAGCCTCAATATCTTGAAAGTTAGCAGCAGAGAAAATTATAGTCACCAGGGCTGGAGAGGTGGCTCAGCTGTTAAGAGCACTGGTTGATCTTCTAAAGGACCCAGGTTCAATTCCCAGCACCCACATGGCAGCTCATAGTCCCAAGGAACCCAACCCTTCTCTGGCCTCCTTAGGAACCAGTATGTGACTATGTTTGTGAAGGATTGTCTTGATTGACAATTAATGTGGGAGGGCACAGTCCACTGTGGAAGGCACTATTCCCTAGGCAGTGATTCTGGGTTGGGTAAGAGAGCTAGCTAAGCATAGGCCAAAGAAGAGCCAGAGAATGAGCCAGTGAGCAGCAGTACTCCATGTTTTCTGCCCTGATTTCCCTTAATAATGGACTGTGACCTGCAAATGTAAGCCAAACAAGCCCTTTTCCTCTCTATATTGCTTCTGGTCAGAGTGTCTTTATTACAGAATGAAACTAAAATAATCCGAATGCCACAACGTTCCATAACAGCATTGAACCAACTTTCCTGGTACTTTCCCTGTCTCCTTGTCTGTGCATATGGTGATGGTGACCAAGGTTATTCTGTTTCCTTGTGATGTCTCCAATATTCTGTGAGCATGTTACACTGAGGACACTGTTATACTGTGAGGGGCAACAAGCCTACTTCAGTGACAGACCAGAGGAGCATCCCTGGATGGAAGAAAGTTTATTTCCAGGTGGTAGAAAGCCCCCATGCCTAGGCTAGGGTGAGCACACCAAGGTACCTGGAGTCACACTTTAAAGAGGGTTACACACATACACACAAAGAGAGAGGGGGGAGGGAGAGAGAGAGAGAGAGAGAGAGAGAGAGAGAGAGAGAGAGAGAGAGAGAGAGAGAGAAACAGAGACAGATAGAGATGGAGAGACAGATAAACACAGAGACACAGAGACAAGAGACAGAGGTACCAAGAGACAGATGGAGACAGAGGCAAAGAGAAACAGAGACAGAGACAAGGAGACAGAGATGGAGAGACAAAGACAGAAACACAGAGACAAAGAGACAGAGGTGCTGAGAGACAGATAGAGACAGAAGCACAGAGAGACAGAGACAAACAGATATAGATAAACAGAGACACACATGGAGACAGGCAGGCAGGCACAGAGAGAGAGGGAGGGAGACATGTAGAGAGAGAGGTACAGAGTGATAGAGACAAACAGACACACACGAGACACACAGACATAGAGAAAGACAGACAGAGACAGACAGAGAGGGAAGGAGGGAGGGAAGGAGAAAGAGATTTTTTTAAAAAGATTTATTTATTAAGTATACAGTATTCTGTCTGCATGTATGTACACCTGCATGCCTGAAGGAAGCATTAGATCTCACTGTAGATGGTTGTGAGCCACCATGTGGTTACTGGGAATTGAACTCAGGACCTCTAGAAGAGCAGGTGGCACTCTTAACCACTGAGCCATTCTCCAGCCCCAGACATTTACATTTTGTTGCCATGGATCATACCAAGGTTTGTGCCAGGATGCAAGACAACCAGGTGCAGAATCCAGGAATTTTGGAAGAGGGCTTGAGGAGCAGCGAACTACATCACCTGAAGAAGCTGAGACTCTTGACTTTGTTGTGTGGACTGTTTCTAACTTTAAGATGCTAAATTCCAGCAGCTTCACAGCTCAAATGGGCTCCTCATCATTTCCCATTCCCAGAGCGCTCACAGGGAAACAATTCCAGGCAGTCCAGACGGAAGTAGCGGAAGAGACTTCCGGTGATACACTAGCTCCGACTGAGCTGTTCTTTTTTCTTTTTTATTCAGACTGTGACCTTTGCTTGTAGTATAGAGCTGCTCAAACTCCTGGTGGGCCTCCACACCTCACTTAAACATTTCTGGGAACTCCCCTCATAGAACCACCCAGAGGTGTGTGTTTCCATGGCGACTCTAAACCACGTCAGGTTGGCAAAGCCACATTAATCATGCAATTCACAGCCTCGAACAGTAGGCCCTGGTCTACACCCCAGGAAGGGAGACCTCATCAGAAACCACCCCTGTAGATATCTTGATTTGAGGTTCCCAGACCTCAGAAACAGGAGAAAATTCATTTCTGTCATTTAAGCCACCCAATCTGTGACTTTCTGCTTTGACAAACATAGACTATTCCCAGAAGAGAAATTCATATGTTCTGGGGACCAAGCTCAGGTTGTCAGTCAGTCAGGCTTAGCAGTGTGTTTGCGCCTGAGCCGCCCGGCTAGCCCTAATTTTAGCTCTTGATCCTCAATAACCTAATCTTTGAGTCTACTGTTTGTGCAGGAATTATACAAAGCTATTTTGAAACTTGCAAGTGTTGACTTGGTCTTTCTGTTGCTTGTTTGTTCTGCAAAGTTGTAGAAACAGCCACCCTCCAAACCAGGAATAGTTTCCTCTTCTGCACAAGGCGGCAGTGCGGAGAGAAAACAAAAACAAACCCGCTTCTTTTTCCCAGCAGAGCAGGCAGGTCGAGTCCCACAGCAAGTCTCCTTCTCTCCTCCAAGTTCATAGCTGAAGTAAAGAGTGGCAGTCAGCCTGGGGTGGGGGGGTGAGGGGAGGGGTGGGTGGGGTGGGGGAGGATCCCTTTCCCTGTTTTTGCTACAAATATTCCAGAATAATTCAGGAACAGACAGTATGGGGACCCTCCAATGCCACCTGTCTCGATCTGGTCATGGCAGAAGATGAACAGTATGGTCTTGTGTCCTCAAGGCTACAGGCAATGCTGTTGCAGAGCTGGCTTGCCCCTATGTGGGAGGAGCAATTATTCAACCTTCAGAAAATGTTATTGCAAGTCACTTAAACAACGCTACTATTAAAGAAATGAAATGGTGGCTGAGTGAGAAGGTGCAGCAGGCAAAGTGCTTGCTACACAAGACTGGTGACCTGAATTGAACCCCCAGACCCACATGAAGACGAAAGGAGAGAACCAACTTTACAAAGTTATCCTGGGAGCTCCACAGTGCACTGTGGTACATGTATATTCATCTTACACAAACATGATGATGATGATGATGATGATGATGATGATGATGATAAAAAATATTGAAATAGGGGATGCAGAGACAGCCCAGTGGTTATGAGCAATTGTTGCTCTTCCAGAGGACCTGGGTTCACTCCAGCCCTTACCTGGTGGCTCACGTTCCTTTGCAACTACAGTCCCAGGGGATCTGACACCCTCTTCTCATTTCCCTAGACACAAGGCATGCAAATGATGCACAGACATACCTACAGGCAAAACACCTATACCCATAAAATAATAACAAAATGAAATTAAAGTTAAGATAAATAAAATCAAAACGATGGAAACAAGAATGATAAATATTCAAAACTCAGAGTAGATGGAAGGAGGAATAATAAGCAACACAGTGAAGGTGGCTAAGTCTTACCAAATTTACTAAGTGAAATCATGGCAGTAATGTTTGCTTTGTGGGTTAGAACATCAAACCAGCCATAACTAGATCAATGATTCTTGGTCTTCCCAACACTACAACTCTTTAATACAGTTCCTCAAGTTGTGATGACATCAAAACCACAAAATTATTTTCATTGTTATTTCATAACTGTAATTTTGCTACTGTTATGAATCACGCTGTAAATAAATATCTGTGTTTTCCAATGGTCTTAGGGGACCCCTGTGAAGGGGTCATCAATGGGGTCATGACCCACAGGTCAAAAACCACTGGTCTAGATAGTAAGGCATTGAGAGAAAATATGGTCTAAGATCCTTGAAATTTTCTACAAGTGAAGATACTGATTTTCAAATGTTAAATATACTAAATGCTAAAAATTCTAAGCTGATTGCTGCTATAGCTGCAAAGCAAGGCACAAATAAAGCAGCGCATTGTGTGCCTCAGTTTCCCTGAGTTGGGCGGAAGTCCACAAGCAGGTCAAATGAATCCTCTGCCCAGAGTCTCCAGGACAGGAGTTGGGTTTTGGCCAGGCTGCGATTCATATGTGGTATTGGTAGAATCCAGTGTCTTCTGGTCACAGGCAGGAGGCTTCAGCGCTGGCTGAAGAGGCTGCGAGTTTATAGACAACTTACAAGGACTCCACCTTTTCTCAGGCCACCAGCGAAATCTCCTCTGAATCCCCCTCTTCAGAATGCCCCGGCCCCCCATAGAAGTCACCTGACTAAAACAGGTGCACCCAGATAATTTCCCTCTTGGTTCTCTCAAACCTACCAAATGTGAGAATGTGAGATTTTACATCTTCAAAAAAAACAAAAAAAACAAAAAAAAACAACCCATACCTTTGTTGTGTAATTTTCACAGTCCCACATATACCCGTGAGGGGGTAGGGAGAAAGTTATAATCCATGGGGAAATACTTTTATTACATTAAAAAATTGTGTGTGTGTGCCTACCTATGTGTGCATGTATACAAGTGCAAGGTAGCATCTCTTCCCGGAGCTGGAGCTACAGGCGATCGTGAGCCATTTGGCATTGGGTGCTAAGAGTTTGCTGCAACACGGCGCATGCTCTTGACCTCTCTGGCCCTAATACAAATTGTAGAAATCCATCCCGTTGTGGCCTCGCAACTGCGGCTCAATAAGCAGCAGGCTGATACAGGAAGACAGCTCAGAGTTCTAGGCCAGCCACAGCGGCACAGCAGTCAGTCAATCAGTCAACAAGATACACTTAAAAGGCAGTTCAGAACAAACCTATCTCAGGAGGCCGCCATTCTGTGATACATAAGATAAGTACCTGTCTCCTGAAGTTTCTAAATATTTCAGAGAAAGTAACAAATGTCCCATCTGTGAAATTAGCATGCATTAATCAAGATGTTTATTCAAATTTTGCTTAATAAAGCACACTCATGCTTTTATTATTGGAGTTTTCCTTTTCTGACTGTAGGTTGAGCGGCGTGACACAGCTTCTGAGCAGGATCTGCTACCAGTTTCCTCTGTAGCTGTTCACAACGCATATTGAATCAGCACACGACCCCACAGAAGATTCTGAACAAAACTGGCGTTTCATTTACATGGTGCTAGAGAGTCTGTTCTTCAACTCCAAACTCAGAGCATTAAGAAATCAAATACGGAATTGTGAAGTCTTATTTATCAGGCACATAGCAAAGATGTCCTGCCTCCTTTTAGCTGCGTAGTCACTCATCCAAAGCGAAGGCAAATTGGGCTTAGTCATCAGGAAGGCTAAAAGACAGAAGCTGCTCTTGCCAGGAGTGAGGAGAAAAATAAATCATATTGACTTGATACCAGGAACCCGAGCTCCGTCGGTGGGTCTGCCTTGACGTCATCAGCTTATGGGAAGAGAGGCAACCGCTCCCCCAGGCTTCTTATGTAGGGTCAAGTTCATTAAAAAGATCAAGTCAGCCTGCTTGCTTAAAAAGCAAGGCAGCCTGCTGAACACCCAACAACGTTTAATTTATTACTAGTGTGATGTGATGTGTGTGTAAGTGTAGGTGTGCATGTGCCATGGTGCTCCTGTGGAGTGGTCTATCCTATGGTTATGGGGTCAGCACAGGGCAGGAAATAGAATCAATACACATGTTAACCATTACATCAACCGTAGGGCAGGGTTTTTGGCCTAATAATCCAAGATTGCTTCAAGTCTCTCTCAACTGTGTCTGCACAAAGTCACCGTGGTCATCTCTGTCCTATTCTGTTCTGCAAATGCTGGTCTTTGCATCTGCGAGCCACTCGGAGAATTTCTCGGATAATAATTATAAAAGGCTTCTATAGTTAGAAAGCGTAATGTACTTACTGGTTCGTATGCTACATAATGACTTAGCATGGGATATTAGTCAAAGACACAGAAAGTACTGTGGGACCCATGTGAGGATGAGACTCGGAAGAAAGCTTTTGTTCAGCAGAGCAGTTGGGTGTTCAGACGAGAGTCTTTCTGCATCTCAGTCTGGAAAAGCATGGGAAAGAGCAAAGTGAGTGGACAATAGTTATGCCCTACATAATGATAACTCTCTCCTTGTGCCTGGCATATGCACGTATATGTTAATAAGATGTTTTTCACTGACAGCTTAGACTCTAAAAATAAGACTCTGCATAAAACCCCAAATAGTTTAATCAAAATGTTTTAAGTATTCAAAAGATCAACTCAATTCCCTGTAGGACTTTACACACCCAAATGTAATAACAGGATTTGCTGAATTATCTCAGATGAGATACGGTTGTCGTGGTAAGAGAAAAATCAATATGAGAAGCACAGGGGAGTCCGCAAAACAGGTTGTGTGGATAGAATTAGACTCTGGAGTCAGATGGACCCTTGTTAGGAAACTGGACCTTCTCCTTGCTGACTCTGTGGCTTTCAGCAAATTATTTAACCCTTGAGTTTCAGGGTTTTTTTTTTTTTTTTTTTTTTTGCCCATAAATAAGATAATATGTTACTCTAAATACCCTCATTTCCCCTTGATATAATGTTCCTGTAATGCCTTTGAATAAAACCTGTCCAATATATTACTGCTTTAATAAAAAAAAAACTCTGATGAGATTTTGAGCATATTTCGTATGGATTCATACTATACATTTTTGCATTCACAGAGGACCTACAAGGGTTATTTGATGTAGGGTGATGTTCAAAACAGACATTTCCAATGAATGAATTTTTCTTTCTTTTCTTTTTCTTTTTTCTTGTGGCATTAACTGACAGAGTAGACTTGACATTCTGTTTGGTACCACGATTAGAAGCTTACAAGTGGAATGTAAAGATTATGTTTTTGTACTGATGAAGTGATCATCCTGAACCTTCATGATCCTTTTTCTACTTACATTCAGTGTCGGTTTGTTTCCAGAAAGTCATATTCTGAGAAAAGCTGGATAATAAGGTAACCATAAAATGTTGGGTTAATTACAAAATAAATGAAAGTAAAAATTATATTTCTTATCAGAGAGGTTATACCTACCAACTTCTACACAATACTTACTTGGTAACTATTCCAGTATTATGTCACGATACTGCACAGCTACTGAAATTCAAATGCAGTAACAGGAGAGAAAATGATTGCATTCCAATAACACACTAGGAAATATGTATTTTAGATAACTTTATATAAAAAAATTTGCACAGATAATGAGATAAAAGTAACTATTCATATTCCCAAAATGCATTATATTAAATTTTCTAAGAATTAACAAAAAGTATTATCTTAGGAAACATATAAAAAATAATGGTAGTAGCTGTGTTTGGATGAGTGCTGGTGCATTTTAATTGTCAACTTTATGTGATCTAGGAGACAGGCCTCTGGGCGTGCCTGTAGAGGATTACCTCCAACAGGTTAGTTGACATGGGAAGCCCCACCCACTGTGGGTGATGTCTTTCCCTGGGATCCTGGATCAAATAGAAAGGAAAAAGTGAGCTAAGCACAAGCTCTCTTCCTTTTGACTGCAGATACAACATGATCAGCTGTTTCAAGTCCCTGCCACCTGACTTCCCTGCCATGACTGACTGGGAACCAAAATAAACTCCTTCTCCCTTAAGTTGCTTTCGTCGGAGTGTGCTATCATTGCAGTAGAAAAAAATAATAATAACTGAGACCTGGTAGTGGACAACATAAGTGCTTTTTGTCCCCCACTCTAGTTACTCTTTCTTAACAGAGAAGTTTATGAGTAAAGTGAGTTCTACAAAAGAACAATGTGCTGGTTGATTTTAATTGTCAACTTGACACAACAAAAGAATCACCTCACAAGAGAGTCTTAACCAGGAATTATCTAGATCAGGTTGGGCTATGGGTGCTTCTATGGGCAAAGGCAACATTGTCAATCGAGGTAGCAAGTCCCAGCCCACTGTTGGCAGCACTACTCCCCAGGCAGGGATCGTGAACAGTACAAGACAAGAGAAAGCTAGCTAAGAGCAAGCAAGTAAGCAAGTCCTGGCCTTGACATGCACAAAATGATGAAATGTAGCTTGTAATTGTAAATCAAATAACCCCTCTTCCCATGTTATTTTTTTTTTTTTTTTGGAGGGGGGTCAGGATGTTTTGTCCCAGCAACAAAAATGAAACTGGGACAAAAGCGTCCTGAGTGTTTGTTATTGGTGGCAGTCCTAGATCTCTTGAAAACTACGTGACGTTTTGAAACTTTACCACATCATGTTGCTTGACTTCCCAAACAAAATTCTAAAACCTGATAATTCCCAACATTTCAAGTCCCTACTTGGTTAGCACCTGTAAGCTTCTGGAACTTCACCGCACCTGGTCACAAACTACCTGAAGAGCAAAGCCACTCACAGTTGCCTTGGGGGAAGTATTTTCAGTACCATGCGTCAGGGGTCAGCAACAAGAACAGCATCTTTGCAGTGCAACAAAGGCAGCTTGCTTCTGGGGTTGCTGGTGGCTCCATCTGGAACCTTCCCCACTAACCTTTCCAGTTATCACCTGAGTTTTCTCACCTCCATTGAGTCCTCTCCCATTTGACAGCTGGTGTTGCGCTTTAGTCTACAAATGATGAAAAGACTATGAGCAGGAGAATTTGACTGAGAAAAGGTGGACCAGGTGTGCCTGTGACATAATCAAAGAGCAAGCCATTCAACCAGAAGTTCCTGGATTCACTGGTACTGTGCCCGTAAAGTACGTTAACTTCAAAAGGACAGGGTGATAGAATAAAAGAACTCTGGTTGAATAAAATGACATGAAAGTCACCTTTGAGACAAAGCATTTCAGCTCTCTCTCCTGCTAAAGCCACCATGCTGGCCTCATATTCCAGAGGAAAAAGCTATAACTTATCAGAGTACAGCTCAGCTCAGCTCAGGTATAGAGAGAGGCAGAGATGCTGGTCCAAACACATATGTCAAGTAAACAAGAAGCAAGCCTATAGCAATGTTAGAGAAACAATGAGATTTAGAGGTTAGTTTGTTATGTCACGGTCCAACATAGTCTGGCCGACAATGAGAAGAATCTAAAAGTTAGAGTGTAGGGGCTGGAGAAATGTGTCAATACTTAAAAGCACATACTGCTCTTCCAGTGGACCTGAGTTCAGAGTCCAACACCCATATTGTATGGCTCACAGCCACCAGGAACTCCAGCTCTAGCCAATCAGACTCCCTCTTCTGACCTTTAAAGCATCTGCATTCTGTATTCATGTACATACAGGCACACACACCACGCAGCAATCAAGAATAAAATAAATCTTTAAACAGCAGAAGGTGCAGGCAGGTGGTACAGCCTGCAACCCCAGCCCTTGGGAGGTAGATGTAAGAGGGTCAGCAGCAACTTAAGGTCACCCTGCCTACAAAGCAAGTTGGAGGCCACATGAAACTGTCTCAAAACAAAGCAAGAAATAAGCTATGCCTTTCAGTTACCCCACTTATAAAACAATTCATGAAGCCGCATATTAGTTTCAATAAAGTTAGTAAACAAAGGAATGCAGTAATAAGACAGTAAAACATTTTTATTGACTGTGGAATTGTCTGCAAAGAAAGATGTGAAAAAAAAAATTGACAGCAGAATTTGTTGAAATTGGGGCTGGAGAAAGGGCTTGGTGGATGAAGGTGACTGCTGCCAAGCCCAATGAGCCAAGGTCATCTCTAGAATTCAGGTAGAAGAACAAAACTGACTAGTATACGTTTTCCTTTGATTTCCATATGCACATCCGCTCTCCCTGCTGCCTACAAATTAATTAATTAATTAATGAAAAAGAATGTATTAAAATTGCTTCTGATAAAACTGTAGGTGATAACATTCATTTGAACAGTCATCAGTGTCTGCTTGCCTTTAGACCCCTTTCCTTCTAAAATGCCTGCTTTGGCCTGTACAGTATCGTTTCTTTTTTCTGCTCTTTATTTTATAATGGGTAAAATTCTTTTACCTGTGATAGCTACTGACAAGGTTATTCTCCGTTTGTCCATTACAGTTCACACTATACTGTCTGGGGAGAATGATCAGCAATGGCAGAGGGAACCATCACACAGGTCTGTGTCTCGGATGACCCGGATGTTCAAATGCCCTAAGAAGTGATCAGAAACCGCCAAAAAGCATGCTGCTTTCCGGGCGTTCATCCTGCTGGCCCAGGGTCAGCAGTGGGGAGTAATAACTTTCCCTTTGCAACAAAGATCGTCTTGTTCTGGGATTGCTGTTGCCCACCAAGACACAGAGACAGAACAACTGTCCTTTAGCAGCACGTCGGCGTCTCACTACTGTGACAAAACATCTGACAGACGCAACTTAGCAAAGAAGGGTTTGCCTTGGCTCACAGTTTAAGAAAGGACGGTGTCTACCATGACCGGAAGTCATAGAGGCTGGAGTTTTAGGGAGCTGGTCAAGTTCCACCTGCAGGCAGGAAGCAGAGAGAGCCAGTCTATGAACTCTAAAGTTTGTCTTCAGTAGCTCACTTCCACCAGTGATGCTCCATCTTATAAAAGTCACCATAAAACAGCACCGCCGGCTGGGGACCATGTTTTTCAAACAAAGGAGATGGGGGAGGGAGAAGGGGGGAGGGATTTGCATGCAAACCAGAATAGCTGTAAGGAGTTCTTAAAACCCTTGGGTTGTTTGTTCTGTAGCACAGATGATTCAATAAGAGAAATTAGGAGTAAAATAGGAGAGAGTGCTTTTGCATATAAAGATCTTCCAAGCTGCCAGAATGAAAAACAAAAAAAAACTGAAATTAAAGCCTGGCAGTGGTGGGACATGCCGTTAATCCCAGCACTCAGGAGGTAGAGGCACGTGGATCTCTGAGTTCTAGTCCAGCCTGGTCTACAGAGTGAGTTTCAGGACAGCCAGGGCTGCAACAAAAATTCTGTCTTGAAAAAGGAAAAGAAAAGAAAAGACTGAAGTTGATTATTGATGGGATGCCTGTGTTTTTGCAGACATGTTGTTGAGGAAGACTAGCTTTTCTTTCTTTTTTCTTTTTCTTTGTGTGTGTGCATGCATGCATGCATGTGTGCATGTGTGCGCGCGCGCGGGTGTGTGTGTGTGTGTGTGTGAGACTTTTTATTGCAGCTATGGTTTGAGTCCATCCTGAATTTATAGTTCCATTCTCCCTGGTGGCCTGACGGCTGGCCAAATGATTTTGTATGGTCCTTCCTGGAGCTGTGGCTTCATACTTGTAAGATCAATATCCCATCAGGGTGCTCTTGGCTACTCCTGTTTTTCAGGGTGTCATATTTGTTATTGGTGGGGCTAGGGTAAGGTCTATGCCCTTTTATAGCCAATGAATATGTATGCAAATGCTCGCTCCTCCCTCCTCCCTCTTCTCTCTCTTTCTCTCTCTCTTTCTTTCTCTCTCTCTCTCTCTCTCTCTCTCTCTCTCTCTCTCTCTCTCTCTCTGGTTTTTCTGAGATAGGTTTCTCTGTGAAGCCTTGGCTGTCCTGGACTC